>NC_140477.1:37087591-37430091 GCF_051167445.1 Perissodus microlepis
TAGGTGCTGGCGACCGGCAAGTCATCCAGACTCCGATCAACGAGTCTCTTCCTGTCAGTGGCAGCAGTGTGGCCCAGCTCTTCAGACAGCTCGGTACGAGCACATATGAAAATTACTTTCTTATATAGATCTGCAGAGTTACTGTAGCGCTGAGTCCACGGCGTCTGCAAACAGCTCTGTTACTTCATGAGAAATGTCACCTCATATGAGATGCATATAAACAATACTGTGTGTGATCTTTGTGATAAAACAGTGTTTGCTACAGGCCAGGGAAGACCCGTGGTTTCGTTTTCTGTCAGTGTGAAACAAACTCTCCACGTTAGACCTTTTTATCCTCTTTGCTCTTCATGAAGAACATGGATATCTCCATATGCATCTCAGACATGGCTGTGGCCACGACCTGCTGCTCAGACCTTCTGTTTCTGAGAGCCAGCCAATCAGAGCATAGTTTGCTTACACAGTTTTACACTTTTAGTGTTCAAAGAATAAATGCAGGTTGATTCTGCAGTTTAAAAGACACGAGAACCTTCAACCCTATCAAATACGATGAAACTTAAAATCACCAATATTTCTGTGCGTGCATGCAGCAGGTGAGGTAGATGACACGTCCTCTGCTCTGTCCTCCCTCAGGTATAGCCAACGTTCTCTGTCTGTTCTGCGCCGCCCTGACGGAGCATAAAATCCTGTTCCTGTCCAGCAGCTACCAGAGACTAACGGACGCCTGCCGGGCGCTGCTGGCCATCATGTTTCCTCTCAAATACAGGTATGTCCCACTCCTGTTGATGAAGCCACACTGTAGACACTGCTGAGAGCAGGACGTGTGTAAAGTCTCTTGTTGTTGTGTTTTCTCAGCTTCACTTACATTCCCATCCTACCTGGAAAACTCCTCGAGGTCCTGAGCACCCCCACGCCCTTCATCATCGGTGTCAATTCCTTCTTCCGCTCTGAGACTCAAGAGCTGGTGGGTCCTCACTGTTTGCACCTTAGTAAATATGAGGCAATGCTTCATGACTACGTGAGGTAGTTTTCATCAGTGCGACCGCAAAGAGCAGTGTCAGCAATGGTAAGGCTGACTTGTGTCTTAAAGGTTTGCTGAGGAAAGATCCCAGACAGGAGTGTTATTGTGTGTCATCGACCTGACGGAGCTTTTCTTTAACAACCACCAGCTGTACAGGAGGAGGCGGGTCTTATCTTTAGCATTGGAATAGTTGAGCATTTTATTTACGTCTGTCTGTAAAAAACAAACTTGGATATCCTTTAACGTGTTTATGTTTTGTGAGCTTATATATGATTAAAGTGACATCAGCAGTATTTGGAAGTGTGTCGGCAGGCAGCGCTGTCCTGGGACGAGAGTTTGTTCTGAAAAGACGGAGCTGTCTTTGAGGGGACGATGAACGAACTCTTGCTTAGGTTAGGCTAAAGCTCCTGTCCTTGTGATTTGGGGCTTTTAATGATTTCTGTAGGTGAAATTATTGAAGTGTTTTATTACTTGATAAAGCAAGAAATGTGTGCACACGTGTTCAGGTTCAGATACGTGTCTGTACCCTCACTGTTTGATCGAATGTCTCTTAGTGAGTTTCACCTGAACCAGATGCTGTTGATGGCCAGTGCAGGCTTTCGCACAAGGCACCCACAGACACTAGTGGGAACTAGTTTAATGCTGTGTGGAGTCGAGAGGGACCAAAGTAAACGTTCATGCCCACGATGAGTGTAAACGTCTGATCACAACTGTGGAGCTTCAGCACTGACACCAGAAAGCTTTTGTTTTTAAGGAGGACGTCTCGTGTCTGTGTCAGTGATGACTGCTCGCCACGACACGCGTGTCTAAATGAGGTTTTTGAGCTGCGTTCGCCGCTGTAAACATTTTGTGTACGACAATTATCAAACAGCTGCGGAAGGGAAATGAACACGAGAGCAGGTTAGCGACACAACCATCGGTGCCAACCCTGCGCTGTATCAGCACTGAAACAATCACACATCCCTGCACAGTGCACTCTATAAACAGCTGCTGCAGGCTGGGGTAGCTATGTGATATCGTAGTGTGTAAAGGACAAAGGGCTCGTTTCATAGTTTCACACAGTCACACAGGGACAGCTTTCTCTGTGAAAATGCACGTCAATAAGAAAAGCTCTGACACGGCTCGTAGCCGTGAGTCTGTGAGCTCGTACTGACCCGCTGATCCGTCTTTGATTAAGCTGCTGCCATCCAGCTGTTTGCTACCTGCTAACCTTTGTAGATGCATCGCTTTGTCATGTAGTCGTCTTTGTAAACTCGGCCAAGACGCATCAGAGTCCAGGACAGTAGTTGGTGATTCGGTGTCACGATCGAGGGAAACCAGGTTATTAAGGCCCGATGATGGTGTTAATGGATCCTCGTGAGCGGGACTAATCACGTGTGGCTGCTCCATCACAGCCTTTAGCTGGTCTTACAACAAGGGGCTGTGTTGTCTACCTTTATTGCTGTAAGAGCAGTGGTTGTGTGTCACTGATATGTGACTG
This sequence comes from Perissodus microlepis, assembly GCF_051167445.1. Classification (NCBI taxonomy): domain Eukaryota; kingdom Metazoa; phylum Chordata; class Actinopteri; order Cichliformes; family Cichlidae; genus Perissodus; species Perissodus microlepis. The sequence goes on from NC_140477.1 coordinate 37,090,090, forward strand.
TGCGCTCTTTGGTTTGATCGACTGGGTCATGTAACGAGCAGCTGCTCAGAGGCCACTTTGTTGCTGTGTTTGTCTTCCACTTGATCTAATCAGCTCCTGTTTCACTTCTTATCAGCACTCCCAGAAGCATAGATGTTAATCGTGCGTGTGCGCGTGTGTGTGCGTGTGTGTGTGCAGCTGGACGTGATCATTGCCGACCTGGATGGAGGCACGGTTACCATCCCCGAGTGCGTCCACATCTCCCTGCTGCCTGAACCTCTGCTCCAGCAGACCCAGACGGCACTCTCCATGGTAAGAGCTGCAGCTTAAACACACCCAAAGCCATAATGCACACGATTACTGGGAAATCTCAGTAGCATCACGTGGGTGGTTTCTACCACCAGACTTCCCAGTGCTCTTTATGGGATTAGGTGCCAGTAACATGTTCAGGAAGTGCTTCTCTTTCCTAGTATTGACTTCACCTGTTTGAAAGGAATAGGAGATTTTGTCCAGTGCTCCAGTCCCTGTGTAAAAAAGTCCTGATAGAGTCCAAGCAGTCGTCTCTGACTGAAATGTTATTGAAGTAAAAACATGTAAATACAAGCAGGGATGCATTGAAAGCATTTAAGGTGGGACTTTATCATTAATCACGTCTGAAATACTGCACAGCAGTGTGTTCTTGTTGGGCTTGACTGGGGTGGAGATCATTTCCAAGTATGATTTTTTTATACCTGCCAAAAAAGTCAGATACATTTAAGAAGTGCAGAGTGTGTCGTAATCACAGCTGACAGCACGGCGTGTTTGTGTGGAAGGACAAAACTGTCGAGCCAACAGTGACATAAATAAATAGATGAAAGAAGTGCAGAGTGTGTCGTCACCTTAACTGTGGAGATGCAGCAGGTCTGTTGTGAAGCAGCCTTTGTAGAACGTAGTGTTGAGTTATCTGATAAATGCACAACCACAGAGTCCGTTTGTACTGAGGCACAGCGCTGCAGGCCTTTGCTTATTACTGCATTTTAATGGTTATGTCATTGATAGGATTTCCCCTTTTTTAAGCCCCGCTGCTTCGATGCAGCGCGCTCACCAACCAAACACTGTTCTTGTATTCTTATCAAGCTGTTCTTCACCTCCTTCCAGCACTGCAGCACCTGCCCTTTCTGAGAAACACTTTTTATAAATACCTCCAGCTTCCTTATTATTGATAAAGGCCCGATACATCGATTTTTCTTCCTGCTTCCTTTGTCAGCTCTGTTTGCTTTGTGCAAATCTCATAACAATGGAGATGATACAGCCAAGCAGCAGCAGGATTTGTTCATACTCGTGACCATATCAGCTGTGAGTCAATCGGTTTGAGCTACAGGGAGTGATATCCAGTTTGTGAGCAGTTTACTGGATATGCAGTCATTTTAGTCTCAGCCATGAGTAAAATGTAGTGAGAAATAATATGTAAACACAAAGTGTTGCTCACACGCCGTCTGATACACAGTTATACAGCGGTCATAAAATACTCACAGCCCTTTGCTTTTCATGCTTTGTTCTTTTCCTGCATATGAAACACGGACAAACTTTGCCCCCGTGCAGCACTTTAAACACCTCAGGCTCGTCCACACGTGTCAGATTAACATAACTGGAACTTCATTTGTTCCACAGGATAAACAGACAGAAGTGCATGCTTGAATACGAAGTCAAAGGTGAAAAGGCTCCTCAGTAGTGGTCTTGATCTGCTGTATTTAAATACAGTTTTGTGCTTGAATATGTTCCATTTTTGGATAAACGATCATGTGTTTCCCCAGTTAGAGTTTCGTCCTGTCGTCACAGAAACATTTAGATCAACAGTAGTTTTCTTTTATCGAGTGATGACAAGTCAAACTAAACACTCACGTCTGCCAGAGAAACTCTGTGTTTTGCCTTCTGCTTTTAGATAATGTCTCTTGGAGTAAACGACGGAGCTTGTCACAAACCACAGGAGAGCTTCTCTGTGCACGGAGACAAAGGGTAGAGGGTGTTTATTTGGAGGAGGGTGACTTTGCATTTTCAGCGCAGACATGCAGTGTGTGTTTGGAGCCTGGTATTTGAACTTGTCAGGCTCTTCCCACGGACACTCACAGTACTGTTTCTTTTTAGACACTCATCAACAGTAACGTGAGAGAAGAGTGCCGAATGATTTTAATCGATGTCTGTTTCAGCTTACACTGCAGTAAGGATGCTAATACTAAGATGCTGGTAGGTGTGTTGTGGAGTAATCTGTTAGACCGTGTGCTGCTTTAGAAAACGTGACCTAAGACGAAGAGCTACAGAATGCTTGTGTGTCCTGAAGAGTGTTTTTAGCCTGCACTGTGCTGCGCTGCCATGATCCAAACTCTTTGTTGCTCAGAGAGGCCGTGGTTGTGGTTGCATGTTGCAGCTCCCCGTGGATTCATCGTAAATTCCCTTGATTGTGGGACGTACCTCAGACTTTCCGGCCTGGATAAACAGGAATGCCTCGTACATAAACTAGCAGTTATCTGTATCTGATCCTCAAGTCAAGACCTCAGCTGATCCCGTCTGGCTCCCTCCTGTCACCTGACCTGCTTCAGCTGGAGGTTTCTTCCTGTTAAAGAGAGTTTTTCCTTCCCACTGTTGCCAAGTGCTTGCTCAGAGGGCGTCGTCTGATTGGTGGGTTTTCTCTGTATTATTGTGGAGTCTTTACAGTATGCAGTACGTTGAGGTGAATGTTGCTGTGATTTGGGGCTGTATGAACTGAACCCTCTCTTGCCTGAGCAGACTGTGTTCTGATTGGATCACGTTCCCTCCTCAGCGGTGACTCTTGTCCAGCTGACTGACTGTTTGAACATCGTGCGGCCTCCGCTGCTCCCCCGTGTGCTGCACGTTTTATCTCTGCGTTTAGTAACTGTGTTGTTATGCATTATTTTAGAGACCCTGTTGTATCTGACAGAGTGAATATCGTGTTGGGTTTAGTTTGGTTGATGTGATCACCGTCTCAGCCTACATCGATGAGCCACAGATGTTATTGCAGTAGCATCATATGACAGCTCTGTGTCCTCCAGAGAGACACTGAACTTGGCCCTGCTGACTTAGGCCACATACCAAAGATGTCAGGGCTCAAAGAAATGGATCGATTTAATAGAAAAAGAATTTATTTTGAAAGTTTTGTTTTTGCCACTGCGCCGTTCTGTGTGCTTCATGACTCTTAACCCTGAGACTGCTGTGGTGCTAACACTGCTCTGATAGTTCACTGGGTTATAGGCCTGCGTCCTCAGCTGGCAGAGCGGTGCATGAAAACAGATCCAACTCTGACACACAAAGTCCGGGCACACCAGATATCTGCCACACTGACAGCCCTGCGTGTGAAGCTGATCTGGGGCTCGTCTGTTCAGTTGTCCCTCAGTGTGCTGCTGCTTTGGATCAGTTCCAGGAGCCACGCTGATGCTGGAGACGGTTGGATAGCAACCCTAAACCAGGGCTTAGCTGCTCAGCTGTCCTTACACTTAGCCAGATGAATTTGTTCTGAGCCTAAAAGCTGCAACCAAGGATGATGTCTGTCTGCACACTGTGCCACTGACTTACTCTTCTTCTGAGTTTTCCCAGATGTTGTTCACATCTGACAGGAAACTTTGCACCTGTGTAGTAAATGTGCTTTAACCACGTAGTCTAGTGAATACAAGCTCAGAGCTCCATCACTCTGAAAACTGTGAGCTTGTGCTGTTGTCCGTATCAGCAGGAATCAGCAGCAGAGACTTGGGGTCAGCAGTGATGGACTTTGTTTTCTGTTCCTGCAGGTTTTGGATCCGGAGCTGGAAGTTGCCGATCATGCATTCCCCCCACAGTCCACGCAACCCTCTGCTCTCAAAATCCAGGCAAGGAGTAAACTCATGTAGTGACATAAATGTTTGATTTATACGCTGTAATTACACAACACCAGCATTAGAGTGTCTTTGTCTTATATCGATGGCATAAAAGAGGTGGTGGAGGTCATAAACTCTGGACCAGCAGGTTCAGGCTTCCAGACTCTTTCAGTTCCTCTGTGTGAAAGTCGTCTTTACTGTGTGCGTTTCAGGACAAGGAGATCCGAGCGGTCTTTCTGTGGCTGTTCGCTCGGCTCTTCCAGGGCTATCGCTGGTGTTTACATATCATCCGCATTCACCCAGAGCCTGTGATTCGCTTCCATAAGGTACAGGAATGTCCTGGCACAGCACACCGCTGTTAATGTGCATCCAAGAAAACAAAGTCTTGATGGGATTGCTGCTAACGTTTTTCCACAGGCTGCCTTCCTGGGCCAGAGGGCGTTGTCAGAGGACGACTTCCTCACCAAGGTGTTAGACGGCATGGCGTTCGCCGGCTTTGTGTCGGAGAGAGGTCCCCCCTACAGAGCCACCGACCTGTTTGATGACGTAAGTCTTTCAACACAAAAATCTACCCGTTCGCTCCTGTTTGTGCGATCACAGAGCACAGAAGTTCATGACAGCCACGAGTGGAAAAACGTGTTAAGCTGACATGTCAGCACACGTTTGAGTCTCCTCTGGGAAAAAGAAACCAGCCAGGAGGCCGTGCAGCATGTGGCTCCCAGGATTTACCTGTGTGCAGGCAGCTGGTAGGTCGATTTGAAAGGATTTCCCCCCAATACCAATGTTGGTGTTAAACACGTTTACATTACTGACGGGTGCTCAGACAAACTTCTGGGACATGGTGGGCCACGAAGGATACACCGACCCATCCTTCAAATCTGGGGAAAAGGAGGACGCATCTGACGTTCGCAGTCGGAGCAGTCTTCAAATTTGGACAGCCTTCATCCGTCGCTGTGATGTAATCGGCCTACAAATGCGGCCCCTGAATTTGGACACAGCTATGCTACAGGAGGCTGCTGCTGCTGCTTCTTCTTCTTCTAGCAGCTTGTACATGCAGTGCTGCCACCTTCTGTTTCAGTCCGTTATTACACTCTTAAATTTCAGGATCTTACAGAGCTTCAAACGACGCGTCGACTATTAAATCAGTCGTTGACGATTTTGACAGTCGACGTAATCGTGACTAGTCGACAAGTCAAGTGTGGCTCAGGCGGTAGAGCAGATCAGCTACTGACTGGAAGGTCGGTGGTTCGATCCTTGGCTTCCCCAGTCTGCATGCCAAGTGTCCTCGGCAAGATACTAACCCCCCGCTGCCCTCTGATGCGTCCAGCGGAGTGTGAATGTGTGTGAATGCTTAGATTGCACTTAAGTACAGAAGGAAGTGCTTGTATGAGTGGGTGTGAATGTTGTATAGAGCGCTTTGAGTACTCCGGGAGAGTAGAGACGCGCTGTATACGAATCAGTGCATTTACCATGAACAGTTGTCACACAAACCTTTATTGACGTAACTGAAAACGTTCCAACCTGGTGCACCGATGACACGATCGTTGGTCACTGAGCACAGCGTGGCTCAGATATGGAAGAAAGCTACTAACATCACTGCTGTCCTCTTTCTACAGCTGGTAGCAAACCAGGTGGAGCGGATACGACAAGAGGAGGCCTGTCCGCACAGAGTCATGAACCATGCCAAGGAGGTTGCAGAGCAGCTCTTCAAAAATGTGCGTTTCATCAATTGAACTTTCTTACGGTTTCTGTTTGTCACCATTGTTTCCTCCGTTCTTCCTTCAACGACCGCCGTCTTTCTTTTCTCTCAGGAGAATCCCTACCCCGCTGTGGCCATGCACAAAATCCAGCGACCGTCAGAAAACAGTCACAACAACGCACAGAATCGGGCGCCGTTCCCCTTGCTGGACGACGTAGCGGTGCAGCTGTTCATCGATCACGCTGCTGCCAAGCTCAAGACCGCACCTCCCGCCGTCAAGCCGGAGCTCAAGAGCATGGTGCCATCTGGGCCGCCGCTGGGTGAGCTGTTCTTAGCATGCACGTGACCCGACTGCAAACTCATATCGGCTGAAGCCTCAGTGTGGTGAAACTGTAACGTGAGGGTAACTGAAGGTGGCCAACACCCGCTCTGAGTTGGCGCTGACCCTGCTTACGTGCATCTTAAACTTCCTGTGTTAACCTCATACAGTCTGACAGTGTGTGCGTAGGAGGCGTAGCTTCTGTGCTGTGGTGAGTCTGACGCCCTTTGCTCCACAGGAGATATCGTGGACAGGAACGGCAACGTGATGGCTAACAGCGCTCGCAGGCTGGAGGTGGTCAGGAACTGCATCACGTACATTTTTGAGAACAAAATGCTGGAGGCCAAGAAGGTAAAGACACGTGTGCGTCTGTGACGCGGGTTCACACTCGCAAACCTTTGTTCGGTCTGCAGGCTGTTTTTGTGTGTTGATCGTGGTCGTTTGTCACGTCGTGTGTCCAGCTGATGCCAGCGGTGCTGCGGGCGTTGAAGGGTCGGGCAGCTCGCGTGTGTTTGACTCAGGAGCTCAATCAACATGTCCTGCAGAACCGAGCTGTACTGGATGACCAGCAGTTTGACTACATTGTGCGCATGATGAACTGCACCTTACAGGTGAGCCGGCACACTAAGGTGCCTAATAGTCTCGAAGCACACCACGAGGACGTGCCCGTGGGTGGCACAAAATAAGCCGCTGAACGGCATTATGGGAAGTGTTCAGAGCGTGACCCATACTGACATCAGGTCGCAGCTTTGACTTCCTCCAGAATGAATTCAGCCTCGTCAAAGTGACAGTAATAGCTGTGTTACTGTTGTTCACTCGTCAGTTTTCCACAGCTGCAGCACGCCGACCTGGCTGTTGCCCAGAGCAGCTGTTTCAGGTCCAGTTTGGACGATAAGCCTAAACTGAGAAAGGCAGAGTGTGTCTCCATTGACTCCTCTGTTTGTGTCAGACGTGCAGATGCTCTTAAACATGAGCCGTTTCTTCTGTTGGAGATGTATATGGGCTAATCACATGTCATAGAAGTCTTTGCAGGTCAAGCGTGAAGCCTCACACACGTCTCTGTGCTCAGTGCTTTCCTGCTCTTTCTGTTCAGGACTGTTCACACATGGATGAACACGGGATCGCGGCGGCGCTTCTTCCCCTGGTCACAGCCTTCTGCAGAGTGAGTGCAGCCTTCCTAAAATGAGAGTTCGCCCACACTGTACAGCTTGAGGTGTTACTGAGCCTGTGATTGGACGTCTGTGTTCTGTCTGACAGAAACTGGGAGCAGGCGTCACCCAGTTTGCCTACAGCTGTGTGCAGGAGCACATGGTGTGGACCAACATGCAGTTCTGGGAGGCCATGTTCTACAGCGACGTCCAGAACCACATCCGACACCTGTACCTGGAGACGGAGGACGGAGGGCAGCACAACAACTCGGTGAGCAGAGCGCCCGCGTGTCCCATGCTCCGCACACGTGATTAAAAGTTCACCGTCTAACTGACGGAGCTTTGTTCATCCTGATGTGTTCTCAGGAACAGCACGTCACCTCGGGCAACAGAAGGGAAATCGGCGCCCTGGAGCTGGCGTCAGAGCAGAGCCGGCTGTGGCCGACGCTCAGCAAAGAAATGCAGATGGAGCGCGTGCAGAAGGAGGAGAGCACGGTATTCAGCCAGGCCATCCACTACGCCAACAGGATGAGCTACCTGCTGCTCCCGCTGGACACCAGCAAGAACCGGCTGCTGCGGAGCTCCGGCCTCGGAGACGTGGAGAGCGTCAGCAACAGCTACGTCACAAACAGGTAGGAGCGCCCGTCTGCCCGCAGAGGGCGCACCCGCAGAGGGCGCACCCGCAGAGGGCGCGCCCGCAGAGGGCGCGCCCGCAGCGACGCACGTGGTGCCACCACAGTACAAACAACTCTTTAGAAACATGTTTTTATCTTCACACAATCCAGCTAAACATGTCTTAGTGTCATTAAATACTGTCACACTCAAAGCAGCTGATTGGCTGAGACATAAAATGTCTGTTTTTGTTTTGTCGCATTCACTTTGTGTTTAGTAAGACAGGCTTTTATTGTGAAATCCCAACATCTGTCTTTAAAACAGAGACTGTTCCTTTTATTCTGGTACCAGCACGGGCATCGCCCATGAGTGTGGAGTTATTGTTTACATCGAGTTGTTCGATCAGCTGGGGCTTCGTCCATGCTCACAGCGCCTGTGTTTGTGTTGCAGCATTGCAGGCAGCATGGCGGAAAGCTATGACACGGAGAGCGGCTTCGAAGACGCAGAGAGCTCAGACGTGGCCAACTCTGTGGTGCGCTTCATTAACCGCTTTGTCGATAAAGTGTGCAATGAGAGCGGCGTGACCAACGAGCACCTTAAAGCTCTCCACGCCATGATACCAGGTATGGGCGAATCGCCGTGTCTGCCTCAGCGACACGCATGAAACACTCGAGCCTCACGCTGTGTCTCTGCACTCTCACATTTGCAGATATCGTTCAAATGCACATCGAGACGTTAGAAGCAGTCCACAGGGAGAGTAAGAGACTGCCTCCGATCCAAAAGGTAACCAATTCATATTTTTACATCCCACTGGACAAAGGCCATGCAGAACCCCAACCAGCCCCGCCCACTCCCCTCTTCACCAATCCCTTCAGCTCAGGCTCAAAGCGCCACGGCAGGTACGTCTGTCAGCTGGAGACAGAAGCGTGTGACTCGCAGCACGCCGGAGCCGTGCATGTGGGGCGTGCGGTCTATCTGAGGCCGGAGCGGCTCTCCCGGGGCCTTCAGAGCTGCGTGCCTTCCATCTGAAGGGTGCTGTTAATGATGGGCGGCTGTGCGTGAGCTTGATCTAGGGAGGGCGCTCTCCATCTTTGTCCTGCTCTCACAGCATGCAGGGTCAGGCGAATAACAACTGAACTTTTGTTGCAATGCGGTCGTGTGGCTCAGGCTGTTATTGCGACACGCTACCAAAGCTGTAATTGATTTCCGCTCTTTAGAAATCTCCCAGGCCTCGCCGGAGGACAGGAAGTGATGTAAGGGTCTAGAGGAAAAAGCCAGCTTCTTATTTGTTCTTGTTCATTTTCAGCAGTCCGCCCACTGAGACCATCGCTGCACATTGTGACATGTTTCTCTTTGTGTCTGTGGGCTCATGCACTGGTGCAGGTTGCCCTCAGCACGGGTGTGAAAGCATGCAACGGTTGCAGTGGTTCTTTAACAAAGTGTGTTCCTGTGACTAAGATAACCGCATGTAGTTTTAGATGTCTGGAGGCCTCTGTTGCAGGACAGCAAACCTCACTGCAGTCAGAGCAGTTGTCTGTCGGCCATGTTTGGCTGTGATGTCGTAGCGCCGGGTCATCTCTGTCGCTCTCTGCTGTGTCTTTCAGCCCAAGCTGCTGAGGCCGACTCTGTTGCCTGGCGAGGAGCTGGTGATGGAAGGCATGCGTGTTCACCTAATCCCCGATGGGCGCGAGGAGGCCACGGGGCTAATGGGAGGTCCGCCTCTACTGCCAGCGGAGGGCGCCATCTTCCTTACCACGTACCGGCTCATCTTCAAGGGCACGCCCACCGATCCACTGGGTAAGAGGAATTTTGGCTGCAACTCTGTCGCTTGTCCTGTTCTGTCGCTGACCGCGGTGTCCTCCTGCAGTTGGAGAGCAGGCAGTCACTCGCTCCTTCCCCGTCGCCTCCCTGACAAAGGAGAAGAGGATATCGGTCTCGTTAACGATGGACCAGTTTGTCCAGGAGGGGCTCCAGCTGCGGTCCTGCACCTTCCAGGTACCTTCCTCAAAATCACGCTGATCAGCTCTCAGCCAAACTAGAACCTGGCGCTCTGACCTCGTGTTGTCTCTGTCTCTGTGTAGCTTATGAAGATTGCCTTTGATGAGGAGGTGGCGTCTGATCTGGCGGAAGTTTTCAGAAAGCATTTGCACAAACTGCGTTACCCTCAGCATGTGCAGGGCACCTTCGCCTTCACTGTGGGTCAGAGTGGCAAAATGGTGGTGGAGCACAAGACGAAGGACAAGAACCAGTCGCTCAAGTAAGTGTGGAGGGACTGAACCTGACGCTGTGAATAGAAGAAGAGCGCCATCAGTCAGCACAGCGAGAGTCGTGTCAGGATGTTAGATCACTGACCCGTCACTTCCTGTGGGTGGGCCAGCAGGTGACACAGCTGTAACATCAGGAACGTCAGTGCTGCTGCGCTCTGCTGAGGCGTTCAGCTTTACCTCGAGCTCCTGAATGTTCACGCAGGACCTCGGATACAGTTGATGCGTTCCATTTTCACCAGGAACGCCCCCTCAGCCCCGCCCACCCTGACATCACAGTCCACACTGGGTTTAGAAAGCTTTCTGTCTCTGCTGGTCTGTGGGTACATGCTCCGTGTCCTCCCCGAACTTTCATTGGTTATTCCTTATTTAAAGTCTCAGCAAGCTTTCAGTGACGCGCACACGCACGCACACACACACACACACACGCACACACACACACACACGCACGCACGCACGCACGCACGCACACACACACACACACGCACGCACGCACGCACGCACGCACACACACACGCACGCACGCACGCACGCACACACGCACGCACGCACGCACACACGCACGCACGCACGCACGCACGCACACACACACACACACACACACACACACGCGCACACACACACACAGTAAAGACAATATGAGGAGTGTAGGAAAAAGGCTTTTGAATAATGAGTCGGTGGAAAACAGCTGCTTCCATCTCTGCACTGTGTGCTACAAACCCTCCGTTCACTCGTATTCACTCTGACTCGTCTCTGTGACACACAACATGACGCACAAGTGCGAGTCGATTAATCAGGAGGCCGACGCCGAGGACTGTGGCTTATTTCAACGCCGTGTTCCTTTGTTTGTTTCAGGACTCTTTCCAAAAACCTGGTGAAGAGTGCCAAGAGAACCATTGGCCGCCAATATGTGACCAGGAAGAAGTACTCTCCTCCCACCTGGGAGAACAGGAGCAGCTTCCAGTCAGAGCTGGATGAAGATGAAATCTCAGGTAGCTTACACCACCGCACGTTCACCACGTCAGCCTTTATTTTGGGAGATTTCCTGGACTCACAGACTTCCCCAAACGTTGACTTTTTCCAGACGTGAATGGTTGTTTAGTGCAGATGACTCTGTGAGCGCTGCTGTTTATCTCCACAGTCTCAGAGGAAGTGGACCAGAGCTCCCTGACCCTGTCCTCCACCATCCGCTCATCAGACAGACAGACCATGAGCAACGTTGTAGAGCGAGCCTGTTGTCGTGACTACCAGCGTCTGGGTCTGGGGACGCTTAGTAACAGCCTGACGCGGTCTAAGAACGAGCCCTTCAGGATTTCCACCGCTAACCGCATGTACACCGTGTGCAGGAGGTAGGGCGCAGTGGATCGTACAGCAGGAGACTGGTCCATGCATAGTTAGTCTGTGTCACATGACTCACCGCGTGTCGTGTGTGCCGCAGCTACCCCGGCCTGCTGATCGTCCCTCAGAGCATCCCAGACTCAACTATCAACAGAATCTGTCGCTGCTACCGACAGAACCGCTTCCCTGTGGTGTGCTGGAGGAATTCACGGACCAAGGCCGTCCTGCTGCGCTCAGCGGGGCTTCACGCCAAGGGGGTGGTGGGCTTCTTCAAGTCTCCCAATGCCCCCACTGCAGGTAACCTGATTCATGTGTTGTTCAAAGTTGCTGCAGAGGATGGTAGCTGACTGATGACCTCCTTTCTTAGCAGTCTAGTACTTTTAGTTTGTCAAACCTGAGGCCAGCCTGGCCGATCCTTTGCAGACGTACAGAGATGCTTTCGTCTCATCCGCTGCCACTGTGTGCCCTGTAACCACACTAACATGTGCTGTGGTGTGAAAGGAAAGGCATTGTGAAGCACTGAGCGTCTCCTCTCTGTGCAGTGCCCTCTCAGGCCGACTCCACCGGTCTGGAGCAGGAGAAGTATCTCCACGCCATCATCAGCTCCATGCCTTCTTACAGTGAGAATAGTGGCAGAAACACGCTGAGTGGCTTCACGTCCACACACATGAACACGTCTGGTAGGTGGAGCGACTCACAGACGTGACCATTTACTGCCACATGACTGCGGGGTCACAGCGCTAATGTTTCCTTTGTTCACAGACTCATCAGATAAGCTGAGGCAGCCCAAGATCGGAGCTCTGATGAAGCAGGTGATGGGCGCCAAGGAGGACGCTCCTGGAACCTTCAGCAGAGGAGGTGAGAGGCTCTGCTGCTGCACTGCTGTGTAGCTGCAGGTGGCTGCTGCAGTTTTCAGTCCAGGGGACTGGACCAGGACGAGGCTACAGTAGATCCATCCTAATGTTCAGTGTGTGTGTGAGTGTGTGAGTGTGTCTGAGTGTGTGTGTGTGTGTGTGTGTGAGAGAGAGAGTGTGTGTGTGTGACTCCGTCCTCCATTGTTGGTTAATTGGCCGTCTTTGTTGTTTGACCTCAGCTCTGGGTCAAAGGGCCAAAGTCATCTCCCTCTCTCAGCCCAAAGTGTCTGGCAAGGCCAGGAACCCTCCTAGAGGTACAGTAGGCCACGCCCCTGACTCCCCTCTACCACTCCTTTCTAACCAATCAGATGTCTAACAGTAGCGTCTGTGTGTCTGGCATCATCCTGGTAGCGTGCTGTCTCTGAGGACTAATGAGCTGTTGCTTGTTCTTCAGTGTGCATGCTGCTGCAGCAGCTTGGCTGTCTGACGTCCTGTTTGTTGTTTACTGTTTGATTCTTCTCGCTGCTGAATGTCAGCAACAGTTAGACCTTCATCACCAGCATGGCCGTCTGTAGCCGTGGACACTATAGACACATTAAAGGATGCTTCCACTTCTGTACAGCTCAGGTTGTTATAGAGTGGAGCGATGCTTTAATGGCATCTAACATCGACAGGCTTTAAAGACTCTGGTGTGTGTTTGTGCTACAACTGCAGGTAAATGGGGCAGTATCCGAGGCAGCGGACGTCTAAGTGCCTACAACCCAGATGTGGGGACACGTCTGGCTGGGAAAGAGTCTCCACAGCCCAACGGGGGGCCGAGCGAGGCGATGTTCCTCCGCCAGCAGAAGGCGTACCTCTACATCATCGGGGACAAAGCTCAGCTCAAGGTAACCGAAAACACCTAAACTAACAGCTAACGCTAACTGACACGACTCTGACAACTCACATAAATACAAAGCGCTGGATTACAACCTGCCTTTAGTTGAGACTCTGGGTGTCAACAGTACTCTGACACATGTACAGTAACACCTGCAAGCTTCAAACTAACACTGCAGATCCACTCTGGAATAAACTGCAGTCAGAAACCTCTGAGGTTTGTTCGCTCACTGAGAGGAAAAACAACCTCAGCAGAGCCGTCCTCTTCATTCTGTCACACAGTCAGTACGTACACGCAGGACATAAATCCTGCGACTGACGCACGTGTTGAGCGCTACGTTAACGTGTTGCTCGCAGCTCGAGGGGGAAGAGGGCAGAAAACAAATGTGCTTTGGTGTCTTCAACAATAACCGTGTTGTCCTCAGGGAGGGAAGCAGGACTCGTTCCAGCAGTGGGAGGTGGTCCCCATCGAGGTGTGCGACGTGCGGCAGGTGAAGAACAGCTTCAAGAAGCTGATGAAAGCCTGCGTGCCGAGCTCCTCGACCTCCGACCCCAACATGAGCTTCCTGCGCTGCCTGGAGGACTCCGAGTGGATGGCGCTGGTACGTCGCACTTTGTGTTTCTCAGCCGATTCTCGTCCACGCGGCTCTTATTTGTGCTGACTGCGTGTGTGCGTTCAGCTCCACAGGGTGCTGCAGGTGTCGGTCCTGGTGGTGGAGCTCCTGGACACGGGCTCGTCAGTCATGGTCAGCCTGGAGGACGGCTGGGATGTCACCACGCAGGTCTGACAGATGCTGGCTGCTTGGTTTTGTTAGGGCGAGCTGCGAGGGTGCAGAGTGTGTGATGCTGCGTCTCTCTGCAGGTGGTGTCCCTGGTGCAGCTGCTCTCTGATCCCTACTACAGGACATTCGATGGTTTCCGGCTCCTGGTGGAGAAGGAGTGGCTGTCGTTTGGCCACCGCTTCAGCCACAGAGGAGCTCAGACACTGGGCAGCCAGAGCAGCGGCTTCACCCCCATCTTCCTGCAGTTCCTCGACTGTGTGCACCAGGTACAACAGCTGATTGTTTATCCATCATCAAGGACCGGCGCTTTGCCTCCGGATGCTCTCACAGCCGCTGCGCTGCGACGTGTTTGGACCGTGAGGCAGCGTGTAGAGCAGCAGCAGTGTCAGATTTACTGTCCTAGAATCATCCTGATGAATTAGATGTGATGTAACACCCAGCAGGCTTCTGTTCTCCTTCCTCTGATCGCGTTTGCCACAAGGTCAGAGGTCAGAGCTGTTCCTGTTTGCACTGGTGGCTGCTGGACGTACGGAGCAGCTGCAGCGCTGAGACACGATTCAGAGCAGACCTTTAATTAACACACAGCATGTGTTTGTGTGCCTCCACCCTCAGATCCACCTCCAGTTCCCCATGGAGTTTGAGTTCAGTCAGTACTACCTGAAGTTCCTGGCCTACCACTACGTCTCCAACCGCTTCCGCACCTTCCTGCTCGACTCGGACTACGAGCGCATCGAGCTGGGTGAGTACAAACAGAGCCCGTGTTGATTCCACGCTCGAAGGCGGTTGTTAGTGTAACCGACGATCCGTGTGTGTAGGAGTGCTGTACGAGGAGAAAGGCGAGAGGAAAAACCCTCAGGTGTGCAAGTCTGTGTGGGACTACATCGACAGACTGAACAAGAAAACGCCCGTCTTCTACAACTACATGTTCTCTCCCGAAGACGACGAGGTGAGAACACGAGCACAGCCTGCTGCGCCCGAAACACAAACTCGTGCTTAATGAAAGCGCTGCGTGTTCCAGGTGCTGAGGCCGTACACCTTCATCTCCAACCTGAAGGTGTGGGACTTCTACACGGAGGAGACGCTGTCCGAGGGGCCGTCGTACGACTGGGAGCTGAGGGGCCGGCAGGAGCGCGCGGCCGAAGAGACCGCGGAGAAACCCGACACCAGCGGGCCTAAATCTCAACGCCACATTGTGTGGCCGTGTTACGACAACCTGACCAAGGTGGTGCCCGACGCCATCACCAAGCTGCTGCAGGACCTGCAGAGTCTGGAGGCCGAGCTCGGCCAGGCGACAGATAAGTGGAAGGACACGTGGGATAAAATCAAGACCACGCAGAGGACGGAGACCAAGCTGGAGAGCAAGGTGGGCCCACCGTTTCATTTCCAAAGCCCAACAAGCGCATGAGCCGGTCGGTGTCGACCCTGCAGGGTGCTAACACTCACTGCTCTCACAAACCTGCAGCTTTAATCCTGCTGTATGTGGTTGTTGTGTGTTTTTGAGCCAGGCTTTCATCCTACACACACACACACACACACACACACACACACACACACACAGTGGTAGCTCAGTGTGTGTGCACTGATGTTTTTCTGCCTCTGCAGCCTTCCTTCTCCAGCTCCCTGCTGATGTCATCCAACCTGAGCCATCAGCGGCGTTCTCAGGGCGTTTACCTGCAGGAGACCGGTGTAGGATCCTCCATCAACCTGGCTCTGGACTGCGAAGCCAGCGCCACGTCTACGCCCGTCCCCGGTCGGCCGAGCACCAGCACCCTCTACAGCCAGTTCCAGAGCAGCGAGAGCGAGAACAGGTCTGTACCTGCCAGCAGGGGCGTCGTACTTTGCACAGTGACTCCTCCCAGCTCTGCTGCCGTGTCACAGGCCTGTAGATAAACTGTGCAGCGTAGTGGTGTCAGAGAACAGCTCAAGCATGTCTTTACTTGTGTTTTGGCCTCCAGGAGTTTTGAAGGCATTCTCTTCAAGAGAGGGGCGTTGTTGAAACCATGGAAACCGCGGTGGTTTGTGCTGGATAAGACCAAACACCAGGTAAGCCGGAGCAGAGGAGGGTTTGTCTCGAGGAGACCTGTTGCTGGTTTAATGGCGCCTCTCTCCCTCCCTCTGCAGCTCAGATACTACGAGAGCAGGCAGGACAAGGAGTGCAAAGGAGTGATCGATCTGGCTGAGGTGGAGTCTGTCACCGCGGGAACGCCCGCCATGGGAGCGCCAAAAAACATTGACGAGAAAGCCTTCTTTGATGTGAGTGAGCTCCCTCGCCGCGTTGCTCCAGGCTCATTTCTGACAGGAAGTGAGCCTGGATTGGCTGAAGCTCCCCCGTAGCGTTCGTGGGGAGGCAGAGACCACCCTCCCTAAGCGCTGGTGCGCACACAGTTGTTTAAACAGACACACACTCCTCCCAGGAGGCTTTCAAGGCTAAAGAGTCAAAGACGGTTTCTCTTCTTGGCCTTAGTTTCAGCATTACATGAAACTCTGTAGGTTATAGCAGTGAGCCGAGCGCCTGCTGCCACGAGGCAACAGGCCGACTGCAGAGAGCCCCATGGTTACGGTGGAGCCCCTCCCCCTGCTCCTGCAGCGTTTCTGAGTCCGTGCACGTTGCCATGGAGAAACCAGCGAACGTCCGGGAGACCCCGCTGTTATCAGTCTGTGTGTTTAACGATCCTGATTCGTCTCTCTGCTTCTTTCAGCTCAAGACGACCAAACGAGTGTACAACTTCTGTGCCCAGGACAGCCTGAACGCACAGCTGTGGATGGACAGTGTTCAGAGCTGCCTGTCAGACGCATAGAGGCGAGCGGCGAGGGGAGGAGCCTGTGACCACCGTGCTCTGTTCTGTGTTGAACTAATGACTTTGCGTCACAATGTTTCAGTGTTTTTGTTATAAAAAGAAAAAAAACACAAAGAACCACTCGCTGTCGTAGCTGCAGCATGAAGATCCTTCCAGACCTGTAAACCGCCCTCCTCCCCTCCTACTAACCTCACTGCCCTGCCGCACACTTTGGGGAGGAATGACGGAGGAGCTGCAGTCGGCCCGGCCTCGTACAGACTTCGAGGGTCCGACGGCTCGTCGGTCGGCAGACGTTCTTCCTCTTTGCCTTCCACTGCCTGACGCAGCGCTCTCACGGCGCGTTCAAAGGAAGTTCAAGAGGAAGCGGCTGCAACGAGGGGGCTCGTCAGCGGTTCATGAAGGATTTCCTTTCAGTTTTTGTTTTTTTTTGCTTTTTAAAAATCTCAAATTTGTTCCAGGAGGAGGTCAGCGCTCACCGGCTGTCCTCCACGTGTGGCAACGGCACACTGTGAACGCCATGAACCGCTCGCAGAGATCAAAGAGCCCAGCAGGTGTTGAGAGTGTCGGTGGACTCGTCACCGACAGTGTTTACAGAGGACCCTCACTACGCTGTGCGCTAACATTCACACTCTGAAGGGATGCTGAAGGACAGGGACTGCTTTATGAAACAGGGAGAAGGAGACCCAGAAGGTGTCTGGAGAGACACACCGAGTGAGAGAGGAAAACGCCCGTATTTCTTTAGCCGCTCAAATTGTCTCGTTTCGACTCTGAGCTCTGCCATGAATCGCTTTGTTCTCTGATTCCCATCGTAGTTTACGTAACGAGCTTCCTCCTCTGCGACTGAGCGAAGCAGGTAAATGCAGACGTGGTGACATCGCTGCCTGCAGGTGCAGGCTTTAAAATGACTCGTGTGACGTACGCCAGGACCGATTCAACTGAACATTTTTAAAAGACCAGAACTTTTTCTCCATGTTGTTGTTGGCAGAAGTTCCAAATTTAAAATGCGCCTCAGCCATCAGTCAGCACAGACACGAGACCGTAAGAGCTGTAAGTGAAATACTGTCGTTTCCTCCGATGACGGCGGGGTGGTGAAGGTCAAACAGGCGTGTGTGTGTGAGCGCTGCTCACGCGTTTCCACGCTGTTGTGTTTAGACGTGAACGATGCAGCACGAGCGCCGTGGCCCTGGGAGCGCGGTCGGAGGTTTCAAACATCTGCGTCTGTCCCTCCACGAGCATCGAGCACCCCAAACCCTGCTCTGTAAAATATGTCCTACTGCTGTCTTCGAACACAGGTTTTGTGCTAATAACTCTTTTGTATATACTACTCCAGATTTGTATGTAATGTTTATGCTAGTAATTTATTTAACTTGTCTCCTCAGTAAAGTTCCTCAAGCACCACTTTATTTTGAAATTAGGAATTCAATGTGCCATTTGTTTCTGTATTAATGTGACTAATGCTTTTTGGAAATGTAAACCCTTAGTGTCTTTTTTTCTTTGTGTAAACACAGTTGTCCTTAAACATGAACCACTAACATTAGAGTGGAAGGGGCGTGTTAGCGGCAGAGGAAGCCTCTTCACCGCGCTGCTCGCCCACAGCGACGGGACGATGTGGACTAACAAAGGTCAGAGGTCAGGTGTTCCTGGTGCATCGTTGTGAGATTGAAGATAACAAACACATAGAAATATTCATACTGATTGACGCTGATCCTGTGAATAAATTATTCTAATAAAATCCTTTTTTTTTTTTTTTTAGTATCCAGTCTGTTTGGTTGCCGTCTTCTTGCTTAATATTCTGATGCTCCTCAGTTTATTTCAGTAGGATTTGCTGGTATTAGCGGTGCGAGCATGATGAAATGTTATCAGCTACCTATAAAAGTCTGCAGGCTCCTGCGCCTCACGGTCAAAGGTCAAACAACCTCTTCGATGGTTTGGGTGAGGAACAGATGGGAGAACGCTCGCTGCGTCCTCGCGTTGGCCCCAGCTCACCTTTTTCACTCTCGTTTACTCATCTCTCAACAAACGGCCGCATCGCCCCGAGAATGACATAATCAGTTTTATTTATTTGTTGTTTTTTATTAAATTAGAAATGACCTTCTGAGCCGGGTTATGTTGTCAATCATGTCGATATCGAGTTTTTAGAATCCAAATAAAAAACTGTGGGTTTAAACGTTCACGTGTCCGTGTCTGTCTGCAAACAGCTGCACCAGTGCTGCACCACAGTCAACAGCTTTTTGTGCATGAAGCCGCTGCTCTGCAGCGCTCAACCTGCATCACCTGCAGATCACCTGTTTTCCACTTCCTATAAGAAGAGTAAACCAAATACCTGCTATTACCCTTGTGTTGTCCTTGGGACATTTTTGTCCTCTAAAGAAATCTTTTGCTATCAAAAATGTGTTTTTTATTAATCAAATGGTCTGAAAATAACAGGAGTTGTTCAGTACTATGCTGTGCATGATTGGTATAAGTTTTAAGTAATTTGATGTATTTATGGGGTTTTTATTGGATTTTATAACATCTGTTGTCCTCGGGGACAAAAACGTCCACAAAGTGTTGCAAAGGGCCACATTTTCACACACTGCTTTCAAACATCTTGGATCACTGATGTGTGGGGTCAAGCAAAGGTCATAACAACCACAACAACAGGCAGCACAATGAGGAGGCAGGCGCTCTACATTCAATTCAACTGTATTTACACAGCGCCGAATCACAACAGTCGCATCAAGGTGCTTCATATTGTAAGGTGGACCCTACAATAGTACGTACACAGAAAGTAGCTCACAGGTCTCCACTGCACTGGAGGCTTGTGAGCTACTTTCTTTTTACCATGTTGTGCAAAGCAATGAGCAGTAGAACAAAGCGTATATTGTCCTCTAGCACAGCGGTCTCCAACCTTTTTTGCGCCACGGACCGGTTTATGCCCGACAATATTTTCACAGACCGGCCTTTAAGGTGTCGCGGATAAATACAACAAAATAAAACTAGTACCGGTACCGAACAAAAGAAGATTTATTCATAACACACGTGAAAAGACCCAAGAAAACAGAGTTAACGATCAAAACGATAACAAAATAACGCTGAAAACCGATAAAAACCCTGAAAAGCACACATTTCACACCTGAGCCTCAACTCTCGCGGCCCGGTACCAAACGACTCACGGACCGGTACCGGTCCGAGACCCGGGATGTGTCAGAGGACTGCACATCTTCCATTTCAATTATGGTGAAAAGAATCAAGCAGGAAAGAGGAGTCAGCTGAGACAGAGGAATATTTGCAGTAATGTGAGGAAACATTGATCTGGTCTTCTATCCTTCCCAGTGTCAGACGATGCATGACTCTCTCATGTGCCACAGAGAAAGATAATCTACCACAGTCCAAGCACATGTGCCAGGTCCCATACTCCTTCAGTGGCTTTTCCACTCGAGCACTGAAAGCATTATACACAGTGTATTCTGCTTGTTTTATGCTTTTTAACGTTCACATGCCAATGGATGCATCAGAGACCAAGTTGGGGTTCAGTAACTTGCCCAAGGACACCTTGGTAAGAACTCCAGACTAGAGCACACAGAGATTGAACCAACAACCATCCAATCAGCAGATGACCTGCTCTACAGCCAACTCAATGACGAACAAGGAGGGACAACGAGAGAGGAAGAAAAATGGATCGAATGCAGCGGTAGGCATATGTTGGTATGTTGAGTCTTACTGCCGTGCATCCAGTAGAGTCGCTACGGCCAGTTTATGACATCCTGCGTCTGGTAGAGAAGTTTTGTCCATTCCAACAGAACATCCAAGTAAACCAGGGAACTATGAGATAAAAACATGGGCAGCATGTGATGCAGGTCCAGCTGTACATGGAACATGCTAGTGTACGATGGCAAACCGTCTGTCCTGCAGTCAGGACACGCGAGTTGTCCCTAACATTGAAGGTTTCCAAAAGAAAACAATCACCTGTAACAACTTGTTTACTGTATATGACCCTTGGCCTGCAACTGCAGAAAGAAAGCTGTCCATGATGGGACCAGTACAGAGGAATGAACCTGAGCTTCCTCCTGCACTTGGGTCAAATATGGACACGTCTTTGTCCTCATGAAAGTTTGCCTTCACTCAGACCCATGCCCTGGTGTTCCTACCATGCCAAAATATAGAAAACTGTCAGGTAATGAGTTGGAATAAAGTTGAATAAAACCTTGAAACACAGAGATGGATGATATTTTATACTTGTTGCTTTATAAACAGTCAAACCAGACGGGGTCATTTTTGAGCCCAGAGGACAACAGATGTGATTATTTGCTGCCAGTAAAAAACTTGAAGTAGTTTAAAAACAGCTTCCCAAATTAACTTTGACATAAACCCGTCTGTGATCATCTGTTAAAGCAGCCGACTCTGGTTGTGAAACGATCCCCACGATAACTGATGATTTAATTAATTTTTTACCCGAAAACAAAGAAAAAGTTCATTTTTATGAGGTTTTTATCAGACTTACATTTGAAATGGAATAAAAGAAATAGTGTCAAACTGCTTAAATTAAGTTTTAATTAAAAGTGGGGGAAAAATCCACTTCATATTAATTAAGTATCATTCAAACCAGATGGGGACATTTTTGTCCCCTGAGGACCACAGCTGTGATTATGTGCTGCCATTTAAAATTTATAAATGGTTCAAAACAAACAAACAAACAAAACCAAAAAACATTCTCACTAAAGTTCAACATACAGCACTCTGTAGTTAGTCAGATAGTCAAAATAATCTAAACATTTAAATATTTTATTGTCTCGTTTTATTTTCGCTCAAAAACAGAGTGTACGTTATGTAAACAAGGGCTGGTGGCCTTATATTGCAAAATGAAAGGTAAATTTTGTGGTAATATGTTAGTCTTAAGTAAACGTGGTGTAACACTGAATTGATTGATGAAGAAGAGTCGCAGCAGAACTCTGCACACATCAGAAGCCTGAACAAGACCCAAACAGGCTGTAAACTATTACTGAGCAAATACAGGGCCGTGTGCCGCGGTCTGAGGTGATCGTGGATTCACTAAATCACAATCCATTTTCATGACCACCTGTGATGGTTGATTTCCACTGAAGGTTAACCGAACATAACGAACATTTTAGTTCTTGACAGGGCTGTGTTGGTTGACGCGTCTCTGCAATGTTGCGTGGAGATCAGGGGCGGTACCCCAGGACTGGCAGACCGGGGTGGTGGTCCTCATCTTCAAGAAGGGGGACCGGAGGGTGTGCTCCAACTACAGGGGGATCACACTCCTCAGCCTCCCGGGGAAAGTCTATGCCAGGGTGCTGGAAAGGAGAGTTCGTCCGCTAGTCGAACCTCGGATACAGGAGGAACAATGCGGTTTTCGACCAGCTCTTTATCCTCTCAAGGATACTTGAGGGTGCATGGGAGTTTGCCCAACCAGTCTATATGTGTTTTGTGGACTTGGAGAAGGCATTCGACCGTGTCCCTCGGGCTGTCCTGTGGGAGGTGCTCTGGGAGTTTGGGGTGTCTGGCCCATTGCTACGGGCCATTCGATCCCTATACAACTGTTGCAAGAGCTTGGTTCGCATAGCCGGCAATATTCCCGGTGGGTGATGGGCTCCGCCTGGGCTGCCCTTTGTCACCGGTTCTGTTCATAATTTTTATGGACAGGATTTCTAGGCGCAGCCAAGTGGCGGAGGACTTTCACTTCGGTGTTCTCCGGATCTCATCTCTGCTTTTTGCAGATGATGTGGTTCTGTTGGCTTCATCGGGTGATGGCCTCCAGCTCGCACTGGAACGGTTCGCAGCCAAGTGTGAAGCAGCGGGAATGAGGATCAGCACCTCCAAATCTGAGGCCATGGTTCTCAACCGGAAAAGGGTGGAGTGCCCACTCCGGGTCGGGGATGAGTTCCTGCCCCAAGTGGAGGAGTTCAAGTATCTCGGGGTCTTGTTCGCAAGTGATGGGAGAAGGGAGCCGGAGATTGACAGACGATCTACGTCCCTGCCCTCACCTATGGCCACGAGCTGTGGGTAGGGACCGAAAGAACGAGATCGCAGATACAAGCGGCGGAAATGGGCTTCCTGCAAAGGGTGGCTGGCCTCTCCCTTAGAGAGAGGGTGAGAAGTTCAGCCATCCGGGAGGGGCTCAGAGTAGAGCCGCTGCTCCTCCACATCGAAAGGAGCCTCACCCAGGAGGCGCCCCGTGGGTGAGGGGGGTCTGGGCTTCTCTGCTTGGGCTGCTGCCCCCACGACCCGGCCCCGGATAAAGCTGAAGAAGATGGACGGATGGATAGTTCTTGACATTTTGAAAGCACAGCCGGGCTTTCTAAGCATTAGCTGGTTGGACTAAACCTGCGGCCCCCAGAGAGACGCCCTCTCTGCTCACCAACACAAAACTATTCTGCCCCGAACAACACAGATGAACGTTGCCTACTCCAAACACAGATGATGGTGCTACAAATCTAACAAAAAAAAGGTAAAATGCAATGTTTGGAAAATCATTTTAATGCAGAGTAACCTCAGTGCTGCTGTTTATTTCTAACATCACAGCTGCACATTAGAACCCTCAGAGTGGATCTGTCCCAGTGGGGCTACACTGCACTTTACATGCTGAAAAGAAAAGAATGAATGAAAATCTTAAACCAACACACCTCCTCTCATGACCAGGTTATTTAGGAAGGAAAAGACCAACAAAACCAAGCAGCGGGGGAGGAGCAAAGTGTGCACGCCACATGTGCAGCAGTGGTGTTTGCACAAACATGTCGGAGGGAAAACTGAAACCGAACGTGTTCAGGCCCTGAGTGGCTGCTGACTCCGAAGCAATTTTGGCCACATTGATGAGCTGATCACATGATTTCTGAACATCTCCTCATTGGAGGGAGTTTGTGCTCCCCCCCATAAAGTCACGCTGGTGTTTCTACACCACTCTGCATTAGTTATTATTAATCTCTGGCTCTCTCCCACAGCGTGTCTTTTGTCCCGTGTCCTTCAAACCCAACCGGTCGCAGCAGATGGCCCCGCCCCTCCCTGAGCCTGGTTCTGCCGGAGGTTACTTCCTGGTAAAAGAGTTTTTCCGTCCCACTGTCGCCAAAGTGCTTGCTCATAGAGGTTGGTCTTTTTGTGGGGTCTTAACCCTGCACTATAAAACATCACGAGGTGTCGTGTCGAACTGCGTGTGGACGAGGTCTCTGAAAACAAAACATACTGCACCAGTGCAAAGATGACACCAGACCAGCAAAACTGAGCCTTTGGTATTAATGTGGTCAGCCAGACACTTTTAATTTGAATTTTTTAACAATAATCATAGAACCTGATCGCTGTCAAATGATTTAAGTACACCAAAGAGGTCTGTAGCTCTGCAGCACTCAGACCTGCTCTCCCTCCAATTCTGCTGCTCAGAAACAAAATAAAATTAACCTTAAAAAAAATTATTAATAATAATAATAATAATAATAAAAGGGGGGGGGGGGCATACAGCGTCACTCTTACCAAATGTCACTCTCCCCCTGTGAGTAAGTGCTTGGTGGAAAGAGAGAAAAGGAACAGACAAAAATAGTAATCTCAAGATTGCTTGTAAAATTACTTATAAATGTAGATAATATTTGTATATAGGTAGATAAAGTTTGGTTGATTTAAGGGGGATAGCAAGAACTTAAAGGTCAATACAATCAGAAGGTCTTAGCTCACTAGCTAGGTCAACAGAGAACCGGTTATACATGCACTAAAGTAAAAGAAGAGAAAATTGAGATCATATCCAAATCTGAAACTACCCAATGAGTCTCTGATGCCAGATTGATTTTTTCTTTTTAAATAAAATGGCTAATTGACATTATTGCACATGAGCAAAAGACAGTAATACTATTAGAGCTCTGTTCATTGACCCGCTTCTCCTCCTCTTCAACAGAGCGTCCTGAAGCACTTCAAAACATTCAGAAACCTGGTGACGTACGATGGTAAGGATGTTTCATCAACAGCGACCAAAACGAAAAAAACCCAAACACTGGATAAAAACCTTGATGTGAGGACAGAGGAGACAACCAGCAGAGATGAAGGTACAACACTTACATCATTGTGCTATAATGTACAGTAAATGGCTGCATAAGTGCTTTTTCTTAAGCTTGAAGGAAAAACAAACAACGTATTTATTGTTGAGGCATCATTTAAAGTTGGCCTGTGCTATCCATTCGGGGTGCCCATGTAAAATCCCAAAGGGTGGGAAGCGGGAGAGTAATGTTTGAGGACATAAAAAAATAGCGGTGACGATGTTACCCCTCGGACTCTGTCGTTTCAAAGATCGCTGCTACATTAAAACTGCACGGGATCATGTGCAACATCAGGAAAAGGCTTTGAAGAAGATTCCTCTGCACTCTGCTCCGTCTCGCTTTTTTCTTTGTTTTATTTGGGGGGTTGTTTTTTTACATGTTCTGCCGCCTCGTTATTGGTGTCGATTGGCAGTGTCCAGGTCCAATAACATGGCAGAGTGATTCAGTAAAAACACCGTAGTTGCAGTGAGGTTATTTAGGGGAGTCACTCTGGAGGAGGCTGACAGTCTGCGTCTCTCAGGGGCTTCTGCGCCCACTCGCGCTCACACGGGCCCGTTGACCGACACTTCCTGGGGTGGTGGCGTTTCCTCTCTGTTGGGACGACAAAGGAAACAGTCAGCTGCGTGCAGGAGACACACGATGCACGTCCAGCACTACATGCTGTTAGACTGCAGTCTGGCTGCCTCCGTATGGAACAGGCTGCTGCTGTCAAGCTCCAAGTACAAAGTTTTGCCTCATTGTGTGAGTAAGTAACATTTCCTTGTTTCCCAGTTCAACCAGAAAGCTGAACCAGCACCAATAACCCTGAGCTCCACTTCTGAGAGTGGCGTCTCCGATTATTTCCCCAAATGCACAAACTCTGACACATTCACCTCCACTAACATGAACGCAGTGCTTTACATTTAGTGTGAATGCAGCAACTAAATATACTCCTGGTATACAAATATACTTTAACAACTAAACGTACTTAACAACAAAGATGTGTTTTTAATCAGAAAGTGTAATCTGAGTTAACTGATTTCATGATCCTATGAAGGCCATGTGTCTGCTTTACACAACAACATGTTACAAGTACTCCAGCAGTGGCCTCTGCAGGCACTCAGCAGACTCCTCCCCCCCTGCTGGAGTCTACATGATTCAAAATGTGCAGCCCACTGCTGAACAGCGTCAGCTCGTCTGTGAGCGTGTATGAGCGACTTGGCTTTCACATATACAATCATGCTGTGTGCTAAAGCATTATTTACTATTGCATGTAGCACCATATTTACTGACCTGCTTTACTTCGTGACTACTGTTGTGCAGCATCACATTTTCTTAGCAAACCCATGATGCATTGCGCTGCAAATGCAGGATAATTGTGCACTTTTACATGCAAAGAAATGCACTAGGAGCCGTTTCATCTTTCTACCAAACTACATCTGCTAACACTGTGCAGAAGGAAGTGTGATGAGAGGCTGATGCTCGAGGCAGCAGGAAGGATGGAAATACTCATGTCTCCCCAGCTGAGCTCGCGCACTGACATGCTTATTAATCTCTGTCTCTCTTCCACAGCATGTCTGTATCCTGTCTTCCTTCTCTCTCCCCAACCAATCACAGCAGATGGCCCCGCCCCTCCCTGAGCCTGGTTCTGCTGGAGGTTTCTTCCTGTTATAAGGGAGTTTTTCCTTCCCACTGTCACCAAAGTGCTTGCTCATAGTGGGTCATATGACTGTTGTCTGCATGTATTATTGTAGGGTCTACCTTACAACATAAAGCACCTCGAGGTGCTTTACTTCCTGGCTACTTACTTCCTGTCAGTCTGCGTGTTTACAGGTAACTCCTCAGCAGGCTGCTGCTCTGAAGCTGTAGGAGGATCTGACAGGGAGAGCTTCTCCAGAGACACCGGACACTCCTCACTGCAGAACACACACACGTATAAATGTAACATTTATTATGGTTGCAGTACAGGAAAAGTGCTTTTAGTTGTAAAACCAACCTGGGAGACCAGCAGAGGGAAACAAGCTCAGAGAACAGCTACACTCATGGACACTCGTGCAGAATGCATCATTTTTTAGCGTGAAGACGGCCAGCTGTCCATTTAGTTTTGAGCATGTGAAAATGAAGGCTGAGTGGTCAGATCCACTAGTGGCATACAAAGGCACCAAACAGAAATGCTCATGATCTGTGTGGAGCTCAGCTGGCTCCGTGTTAACATGACAAACTTTAGCTCCGGGGTGAACTTTACTTAGAAAGGCGAAGCTCAACTGAATGCATGCAGCAATTTCAAATTCCAGCGCGCTCTATAATTACATCAATGTGGTAATTATGTTTCAAATATAGATGTTTGCACACACACAGAGGTTTTGTGTGTGTGCAGCGTGGACAGTCTCAGGACGTTACCCCAAAGTGACGTTTGTTTTTCGACGCTCATGCTTTACTCGCCGTATACGTTTCACTGAGCTTTAAACGCCCAACTGCTTTCACTGATATGACACATTCTGAAAGACGTGACGACGCACACCTTTTGAGGTCAGCCGTCTTGTTGCCCAGGGCACTGGCTGTTTCTAAGGTGGGAGGAGCACCAGCATTTTTGTCATCCTCCTCGCTGTCAGAGCCTCCGGAGGAGCTGCTGTCTGAGGCCACGAGTGGAGCCTTTCTCCCTTCTCCTGCTGGACCAGGGGAGGTACTAACATCTGCTGACAGATACGTGCAGAAAAATGCTGTTATTACACTTTTCTTCATTTATTGCCAACTCCAATTAAGAACCGGTGTTTCTGAGCTGGACATGAGTTTAGGAGAGGATCTGCCGACCGGAGCGGTGACGTGCGACTCACCGCTCTTCTCGTGGTTTTGTTTGGCTTGTTTATCGACATCACTGCTGCCCGTTTCCACAGGAGAGCTGCACCTGGGATCTGTCTTTGTACTGTGGGAAACCAGGAAGAGAGCACTGAGCATTGCGTTCCTATGAAAACCGTCACCAGTGCGGTCTGTAAGAAGCTCTCGTGTCTGTGCAAATGGCGCCAAGCAATGTGACTGCTCACCCAGAGAAAGGCTGGAACTCAGTGAAGTTAGCCCAGCCAGTCTGCTGTGTCTCGGTCGCGCTCCCTGCTGAGCTCTCCCACCCGGGGGAGGTTTGGGATGCTGCGCTCTCTCCAGAATCCCTGAAATTTGCTGTCCAGCCAGGACCTGGAGATGACACAAAACACTTTTAAGACCTGAGAGGCTGTTTACAGGTCAGTGTGACATTTGGCTGCATTCCCATCTACCCGAATCTGACGTGTTCTGCTCAGAGTCTTCGTCCTCATCCGATTCAGATGCACGGTCCCGCTCCCGACCTCCGTTTTCCATGCTGCTCCTGGAGCTTCCCTCTGAGGTTTGAGAGACCCCGAACCTGGAAGAAAGGGAGAAGCTCATTAAGTTAAAGGCTTAATGAAACAAATCCACGGCATGCAACAAAGTGCAGTGAGGATGAAACACGGCATCAGCTTGACCTTGTTCTGGATTTAGCTTGTGTTGCATAGTTGATCTCCTTATCGTCCCAGATATCCTCCTCCTCTTCAGCATCATCAAACTGGCGTATCCTCTCTTTGCAGCAGGCTTCAAATGCAGCTGCGTTGGCCTGTGAACAATGAAAGGAGAGCTTTCAGTGGGACTGCGCTGCATGGGTTAAACATTGTAACATCATGGACACATATTTATGAAGGAGCGTGTTGTGACTAATTAGCAGTGATGCGGTCCTTTCACTGCACAGCAGAAACACGCAGCTCACTCCCATCATTGGACGAGTTTTAAAAGAATCACACACACTTACACTGTTATCATCAGCATCTAGATTGAAGTTTATTTCAGCGATTCTGTCAAACGTAGCGCTGAGGAGGGAGAACACACACAGAAGCAACAACACACACGTTACATGTTTGGGACATTTCGATAAACGACAGCTCGAGCCGCCTCCTCCTGTGATACCTGGAGGGCTAAACTATCTGAACAAAGACACCAAAGCTATCCTATGTCGCTGTAAGCCAGCGGTCACAAACATGCTGGCCGCTGTTGCATTACACAAATGTGAAGTTTCAAATGATGCCAAAAGAATCCCTGGAAACTACAGATCAGGATGAAAACTCTGAACTCCTTTCCTTAGAAGACTTACTTGATATTTTCATCATGTTCGCTAAACTCCTCGTCATTGAAGCCAAACTGATCCACAAAGCTGGCAGTCATCTGTTGGATCTGATAGTCTGAGAAAGCCTGTGAAGTTCAAGCACAACTGGTGAGCTCATACTTTTGTTCCTGGTGTCATCGTGAGTGGTGCGGCAGCATGTTAAGATTTGCTTCTCAGCGCGGCTGCGATACCTGTTGGAGCGACAGGTCGTTGGGGAAGGGGCTCTCCATGTCATCGTCCTCACTGGACGAGTGCATATTGTGAGTGCTTACCTGCAGGACAGAGTGCAGAACAAGCTCAGTGCAACAGCACATGTCACCGCAGCGTTATGAGGTGTGTCAGCGTATTGAATGTACATAGGTCATGCAGGTCAAGACACTTGATATTTTTTATTTATTCGATAAATCATCTCAAAGCCCAAATTTGCTGAAAAGGTTGGCTGCTCTGTGGGCTGCATGCTCCTGTCCTGCTTAACTGCTGCTGCAGGACGCAGAGCTGGACTTAACGTGGGGAAGAAGAGGAAATGAGACTTACAGCACTGTGCAAACGTTTTAGGCAGGTGTGAAAAAATGCTGCAAACACAGAAAGTTTCAGAAATATAAATGACTGTTTATTGGCCCCTAATGTATTCTGCAGCAGGACAACCAGACCAGACAGCCAAAGTGATGAAGAACTATCCTCAGCATAAAGAAGAACAAGTACTGAAGTGATGGTCCGGCCCCCACAGAGCCCTGATCAACATCGAGTGTGTCTGAGATTACATGAAGAGACAGAAGGATGTGAGGAAGAGCTGTGCTTAGTTCTCTGAGATGTTTGGAACGAGCTACCAGCCGAGTTCCTTCAAAAACCGTGTGCACGTGTACGTAGCAGAAGGCAACGGGTGCTCACACCTAGGGATGGGTACCGGTATCCGGTGCGTTCTGACATAAACGGTAGTAACGGTAGCTTTATTTTCCTGAGATGTCAGACACTTTGGATTCCAGCCAATCATTTTACCTTTGTGAGCGTAGTAGGCGGGCCCAGGTACGTACGTTCTTTTAGAGCAGAGCTACAGATTAAAAATGACCAAGGCGAAGCGGTCAAAGTCTGGCTGTACTTCACAGCAGAAGATGCAAACTCAGCAGCCTGCAACAAGTGCTTTAAGCTGATACTGTGATACTGTCAAAGGAGGTAACACCTCGAATCTGATGAAACACCTGGCAACGCATAGCGTTTTTTTTAAAAAGCCGAGAAATGCACCGTATTTGATAGCTTGCTGCGAGACCTCACACCGAGCACATCTACTGCGGGTGTGGTGCCTGTTATCAGACCCGGAGTTAGCAACATCTCCCAAGAACCCGAAGAGGAGAGTCCTGGCCCCTAGCCCTGCCAGTGTAGCAGAAATGATGAGGATGATGATGCAGCAGCAGCCGTTCTTCTCTGTGTGAGTAGCTTAATGTTGTTCGTGTGTAATTTACGTTGAGTAGGCTAACCACGTTATTACATTAATGCATGTAAGGTGAACTAGCAAACATCATCATAGCTACATGTGGCTGTCTTCTTGTTTGATGGCAGATGCTCCCTTCACCCTGGCCAAAAAGGCTAAAATGACCAAAGAAAAAGTGGGAAACAGTTAAACATGAGAGGTTTTTGGACAAAGTTTGTGTTTTTTCCATTGTTTAAGCACCGGTTCGAGCACCGTTTAAGCACCGGTTTGGTACTGGTATCGGATAAAAACCTAAACGATACCCATCCCTACTCACACCAAACGTTGATGTGATTTAGATTTCTCTTTTGTTCATTCACTGCATTTTGTTGACTGATGAGAATAAATGATTAACACTCCCAGTTTTGAAAGCATCCCTTGTTTACAGCATTTTCTCACCTGCCTCAGACTTCTGCACAGTGCTGTACCTGCCAGGTATTTGGTGGGAGGGACTCACCAGTTCTACGGTATTCCTCCTGTTAGTTTCTCTCAGGGTCTCGTCCACAAAGCTCTCCCAGCGACCTCTGCAGTCTTCTGGCAGCTCTGCAAAAGCAAACACTGGTCAATGATTTTCAGTTAAAATGGAAGATTTAATAGTCACACTGGACAACTGTATAAATACCTCTGATGAGGTCAGAGATCTGGGTCTGTACTGGTCCTTTCTCCAGGTTCTGGACCACCATGTTGGCTATTCTAGTCAGGTGACCCATGTTGCCTCTCCTGGTACCACCATCAGCCCTGACATTCACAGACACCCTTATTACCTTCAACTCAAAGCACTGATTTTAAGAAAAAAACCACAGGAACCTACAGAAGGAAGACTTACTGTATTCTATCGTTCTCCTCCCAGGCATCAAGGATCCTTTGAAGCAGTCGACACTTCTGGAAGAGCTAAGAGTTTAAAACAGCAACATGTGAGCGCTGTGATTCTGTGGAAATGTTTCAGTGTCGTGTGATGAGGGCAGGACGTGCGTAACCACTTACATGTGCCACGAGCGCACCGTGGATGGAGGTCTGTGGGTCGCTCGTCCCATCCGCTGTCGCGTCCTCCTCTTGCGCCTGAGGGCTGGACGCTGTAGCGCTCTCTTCGTGGTTCTGCAGGCCTAGGCCTGGCCGCTCCTCTGAGGAAGGATGGTTCAGGATAGAGGCCACACACAGCTCCACTTGGAAGTGCAAAAAGTTATTCCAGGAGTATTTGAAGAACAGATCCTACAGGAAGCAGACACAGGATTTCCAGTACGTACATTTCATTTTAAACATTTTAGCAAGTTACTGAGAAAAAACATGAACAGCTGATTCTGTGCCCTTTAACACGTGCTGGTAATATTGGAGCCTTACCAGTGACCGTGAACCAGTACAGCAGGGCAGGGTTATTTGAAGCTGCTTTCACAGATGGGTAAAGAGTGCTTCCCAGCCTTTTGACTAACGTCGTACAAATCCCATGCAATTTCCCAAAACAGTGTACAATATACAAACGGCATCTTCTAGAAAGGTTAGCCTTACCAGTAGCAGGTCCATGGTGGCCAGGTTACAGAGCTCCTGGCAGATATTGGGTGCATTGGTCTGGAGCAGGGCAGCCACCAGCCGGGCCACATGAAGGCGAGCATTCCCCAGTGGCTGATCTAGAAGGCCAAAGGTCGTCAATATTGCACTTTTCTGAGGAAAGAGTGAAAGTAGCATATGGACATTGTTTTTTAATAATAATAATAATAATAATAATGTATACTTTATTGATCCCCGTGGGGAAATTACTCTCTCTGCATTTGACCCATTCACTCAGTGAAGCAGTGGGCAGCCACTAAGCAGGCGCACCGGGGAGCAGTGTGTAGGGACGGTACCTTGCTCAGGGGTACCAGGGGGTAGCCGTTCGGTAGATTCGAACCCCCGACCTCTACCTACTGAGCTATCCCTGCCCCAAATCAAGTCAAAACTATAACATGACATTTAAAAAAACAGCAGCGTCAGCTGTACAATACTGGAAAATGAGACCAGCGCTGAAAAGTGCAGTACCATTACAAGACATGCAGCTGAGTGACTACAGTGTTCAAAGGCTGCACCATGCTCATGCTTACACTCTGACTACACTGCAGTCTTTACCTTGGGGGGATCCTGAAGAAGCTGCTGGAAGTCCTTTAAATGGGGCTCAATGGCATTTAAAATACTGCTGTTGACAGTGTAAGACCTTTCATAACCCTGAGAATACAGATCCATCAGCCCTTCCAACCTGACAGACACAAGCAGAGACAATCAGCATATCAGCTCAGTGACTGTGACGGGTTTTTTCTACTGTCTCGACTGAGAGGCGAGTAAAATACAAATTTACTACATGACGTCACTTAAGAGTCAGGAAGACACCAAAATTAGCACAATTTACATCCTGAATGATTAAGAACTGGAGGGACTCACCCAGACCTCCTGGTCTCCAGTAAGGTAAGTAGCACTTGAGTTCCATTAACGATGGAGGCCTCGCTCCTCTCCCCCTCAAACATGTTCTTGAGAAGCCCCGCCACGCTCTCCTGCCTGGAACACATTTATGCACCATTAACAGGCCAGCTAGCAACAATGTTTTAGCTCCTGATGCAAAGGGAAGCATTTTCAAAAGGCACAAAGTCAAACTCACACACACCCACACAAAATCAAAGCTGTAGTCAAACAGGCTCTGCCAGCAGGTCTGTGTGTACACATGCTACAACCTGAGGTTTTTAATGCCTCTCCATTTCAGGTCAAGAACTAAGCAAACAACAGTCAACAATGACACTGGTGTGTTTCCGTGTGTGGTGTGGACAGAGCAGGAAGAGCAGGCATGAGTGATGTGGGAAAGCTATCCCCCACAGTTCCTACAGAGAGTTGTACGTTACTACAAACATACAAGCGCTCCGCAGACTTACGATTCTAGCACAGCCAATAGTGGGTCGGCTTCTACGTTCTCCTGCATCTGACTGGCCTGATCTCGGCTAAGGCGGATGATGTCACACAGCGTTTGGGACGCATTTGATTGTCTCTGAAAAATAAATAATCCAATTAAATTATTGGAACCCATCAATATAAATGATTAGGAAACATCGAGACGACACTCGGCCAGCACAGCGAGCTCTGCACCCACTCACCTCCTCATCTTTGCCAGCATGGATGAGCTCTGTGAGTCTCTGAACCAACGTTTCCTCGTTTAACCACTAGGATTCAAAAGAAACAGATCACTTAAAAGCATTCGACAGGTTCGAGCTTACTCAGAGGACATACGAGCCATTTCGGTAGCTTACATGCAGAACATCCTGTCTCAAAGGGGCAGGCTCCACACAACTGATGAGGCGAAGCAGCAGGTCCATCATGGCAGAGGCGTCAATGTGTTTCAGCACCAGACCAATAAAGCCTTCTTTTTTCTTTAAAAAGGTAATAACCTGGAAAATGACACAATGTGAAAGACTGTGGATTTTAACAGACAGCTAATGTCAATCTCTGATTTTCACATTTGAGGGTTTTTATGCTCTCTAGGCATGTTTTCACTGGAATCTTCCTCCGGGACTAGGAACCTTTGGAGGAACAGACTGACTTTCCAAAGTGGGGACGAGCATTTCTATTGAGTCCCAGGAAACTCAGCAGACCCCACAAAACGCCCCTGCTCCAGTTGCTACTACTCTCTGAAACTTTGGTGTGTGGAAATGTTCCTAAATGATTCGCTTAATCTGAGAGGAATTCATATCTTGTTTACTAGTTACCTGTTCGGTTTTCCTGGCAATGAGATTGCCGATGGTTTTGCTGAAGAAGCTGGCTAGTAGAGGATTGAGAGGTGGGTCCTGTTCCAGGAAGTGGTAGAGCATCTCGAGGAGAGACTCGTCTCCACCCAGCTTATCGTTTATAATGGAAACATCTGAGGTCAGAAGCTCACAAGCAACATTGGGAAACCTTGCAGAGGGAAAAACACAACAGACTGACGTTAAGATCTCTGTGTCAAACTAAAGATTTCAAAGTATCACTGCAAGTATGAGTGAAGGAAAAATGAAGGTGATGGGGTTACAGTTTCAACGTGTGTGAGGATTTAATCACAGCAGCAAAAAGTGGATATACGCAAAAAGCTGGAAGTTTCTTTTTGCTGCGTTCCTTTCAAACAACAGTGCATATAAACTTAAGCATTTAATCCAAAAATACCAGCGCGTGCATATCAAACAACAACAGCATTTTCCTGATAAAGTTCATAAATCCTAAATAAAACCTGTGTATGTGGAGAGAGTTAGATTTCTTTATTATGTGACCCACGACCTGAATTATTAACTGAACAAGTGAGTTAACTGTGGTGCTTGTATCTAACTGACATCAAGGCAAATCAATTGTCCAACTCATAGGCTCAACATCTGTCTTTGGAAATAGGTGCATGTTCCACTTCGTGTTCGTCTTGCTCCCAGTCTTCTAATCTAACTCTTAAGTAATGTCTCCACTCTCCCAGCAGTCTCTAAGCATCAGTGTGGGCTCTCACTTAAAGCGGCTTCGCTCCTCCAGATCAGCAGGTGGCTCTGTGGTGATGAGGCTGACCAGCTCCTGCATGCAGTGGTCCTGGGAAAGGAAGAGGAGCAGCCGACGGTTTTGGGCCTTGCACTCCTGCAGGACGTCATCCTCCTCCATCAGCTCTCTCAGCGTCACGTCCTCCCTGTCCAGCAGCTGGTCAATGTGGGAGGTGGTGTGCAGGTCAAACTTCCAAAACATGGTGGCCGCTGGGAGGGGGGACACAGCCCTGGGCCGACAGAGCGAGGAGAGAGGAGTAGGAAAGTTAAGAGTGAAAGGTTGGGATGAGGAAGCAGGGGCTCCAAGCTGACGTAAACAAACAAGAGGATTAGTACAGCACTAGTACTTCTATCCTTTTATACCACAGACAATGTTCACAGGAACGGTAATATTCTGGGATTAACTTTAATCTGTCCTGTAAACAGCATTCTCTCACGGGCCTAATGTGACTCGGGTGATCAAAGTAAGATCTGGCCAACTGTAGTCACAATGTTGCATTAATATAGAGCACATCATACAGCCTGCACTGAACTTTTCATAGGTTTATGAGACAGAAACATATGGTCTTGTCAGTGTTCGTGCTAAGCTGTGAGACATCAGGCAGTTTCGATGGCTGTAGAAGTTCAAAACTGGACCGTAACTGACGCTCTAACGTAACATGGAGGCGATATCAGTTAAGACAGAAAACGTTGTCATGATTTAAACGCACATTGGTCCAAGTAAACACAGTCATAGTGTAACTAGAAAAAGACACAAATGCCTGACAGTAAAGTGTTCACACATACCAGTGGATGAAATGTGGATATCTTTAATCAGACCTCCCCCACGGGCAGGCAGGCATTTGTGTTTGTGCAGACGACAGAGAGTGTGGCGAGGCCTGGCATTTATCAGCATGGGTCTCCTTTTAAAACGCGGGCCTCTTTAGGAGACGGGTCGCTGAGAGGCTCACCATACCCTGCACAACATGAAGGTTGATTATTAACTGACAAAAGGTACCAGGAGTCAATTATTTTAGTAATCAGGTAACCTATTGCTTATTACATCCATTAATTGGATAAGAAATACTTTTGTCTTATTAATGAGAAATAATACATAATAATAATTTACATCATGTATTGTGTTCAAAAGACAAAAAAAACCCCCACAGGTCTTTCACTGTAGTTTTTTATAATGGAAACCAAAGTTTTTAATATTCTGTCTGCACACAGCGTCTGCGCAGGCAGGTAAGCGCTCGCACTGCACGCACCTGCCATAAAAAACTTATTCTTTTTAAAGAAAAACGTCTCAGAATAAATAATCAAAAGTACAGTAAATAAGTCACACATACTACTGAAACCTAAGGCACGAAGTAAAACTGCCTCTACTCTTCTTGGAGGGCATTTTGTGTAAGTGGGCTAGTGAATGAGTGTGCATGTGTGAAAGAAACACATGCAATGAAGAAAAGCAAGCATATCAGGATTCTCTGAGGTTTGCCCCGACGTTGGATGCAACATTTCCTGCTCTAAAAAACAGACGTTCTGATGGCGTTTTCGCACCTTGAGCAACTGTTGTTGGCTCTATAGAAATAAAATACAACTGAACGGTAAATATGTTAATGACTGATGTTAACACATCATAGAACATATTAATACTTCGGTGTCCTGCCTAAAAGACCCAAGTCAGTCACCCATGTGTACTTTTACTGTCTTACAAAAAAAGCAAATATATCTATATATGTAATACAATATGTTTCACTGAAGCCTTGACATAATTATGGTCTAGTACACCCCTTGTCCCCCTTTATACTCACTCCTTGTTACAGGTATCACTGCCATATAAAGCAGGGCGGTTGGTAACAAGCTGCCTGAATTAAACATCATATCAGACTAATTTAAAGGTTCATCTGCATATTTTATTTTGACTGTGTAAAACAAATTGTGGCGTCTGGCAGCAGCTACAAAGTTAGCTTTTCTTCACGTTGGAGCTTCCTGAAAGTGTTTTTTCACTCAAAACTGACTTTTTTCCAAGTAAAGACGTTTCTCAATATAAATACGAGACATTATTATTTGAACTGAAGAAGTGAGTTATCTCTTTTGCTTTTGACCAGTGAGAATTACAATTAAGTTTATTAGATACTTATGTTAGCTAAAATATTGTTGTATAAAGTTGTTATTACGTTCAACTTCCGAGAGAAAATGACTAATATTTAAACTAAAATGAATCCTATATTATCACCAGGAGTAAAAAGAAGGCTTTAAGCTTCAAGTTGAGCATAAATTGTGATTTATATCAATACCAACTGACAGGGAACAGTGTGAGATATTGTTATAAGATTATTTTCCATGTCGCCCAGCTCTACTTGTACCAAAGTTGACCTCGTTATTTGAAGACTTCTCCATGGCTATCTGGCAATCCACCACTTTGACTTTCTATATATGACAGAGTAACACCTTGCACAAATGCGATGTGCATGCTCATTACTCTACACATTGACTGCTTAGGTCAACTTCCCCCTTTTCTCTGGTGTAACAGCTCAAT
The DNA here is from genome assembly GCF_051167445.1 of Perissodus microlepis. Classification (NCBI taxonomy): domain Eukaryota; kingdom Metazoa; phylum Chordata; class Actinopteri; order Cichliformes; family Cichlidae; genus Perissodus; species Perissodus microlepis. The sequence continues at coordinate 37,127,239 of NC_140477.1, forward strand.
GTAACATATTGTTAGAATCCATTAAAAAAAGAGAAAAGTAATAATAAAGTACAAAATGATTTTGTGACCAGGCTGTTTGTTTTGTTTTTCCCCCATGCAGTTACTGTGGTAGCTAATCTAGACAACCTAACACACCAGCAGAGACACAAAACAGCTACATCTGCTGACTTTGTCAAAGCCAAAGTGTCTCAGCGGGCAGTGCAACAGATCTAACTGTTGACCATGGAAGTAAAACTACAGGAGGAAATCAAAGTGCTTCCCCTTTTTTCTTTTCCCATTTTCCTGAGGAGGATCTTTGCACATGCAGCAGCAGCGTCCATCTGGCATGCATTTACAGAGTACACAAGCGCAATAATAACCCGCTGAATGCTCCCTGTGGACACGGAGCAGGAAAGCAAATGCTTGACTTTACATCCAAAATAGAACAAACCAGAGGCAACCTCAACAAAAACAGTCTTCTGGCACATGTAAGAGATGATGGAAAAAAAGGAACAATGGCACACAAAGGGCACACATGTGGATAATGCGAGCCAACGACAGCCTGTAATTAGGCGAGTTAAAAAAAGCTGTACAATCAAGCGAAAGGGAATCCCACCTGTCTGTTGCCATGAACTCTCCTTTTACTCACTGTGAATGTAAATAAAAGTCCAGCTGATAGCGAACCAGTGTTCACTGGGTTGTACTAGAAACCTTGTGACACCAGCTACCAAATGATTAACCAATCCGCACACTTCAGAGGGCAAACAGAAGCTGCAGTTTTTGCAATTTGCTGCTTAATTGCATTTTAAAGCACTGAAGCTGTAAAAAATGTTTTACGTTGACCAGACATATCTAATACAGGCGATGGTCCCAAAATATTTTAAGTTAACAGTTAACATTATGGAGTACCTTTGTCAGCCATCAACCATGATATGGCTTCAGACTTTGATCACATGATGGGGATTTGGTAACGCGCCACATTTTATAAACTGTTGTAACTGAAGTGATTTCTTAAGATTGTTTGACAATAAGAGACACTGGTGTGTAACTGAAGACATGTAAGCTGAGCTTCCACAGCACTGGCATGAAATGCACATCAACTGACTGACGGTGGGGGCTCAGATTTCTGTTTACTTCAACTCCAGAGGAGGGCACAAATGCCCAAATGATACCAGACTAATATGGGATCGATGCTACAGCACATACACTGCTGAAGTCACCAGTAACTCCAACATGAAAGATAAAACTACAACTTCACCTACAGAGTGTGTAGTTACTTCCAACTCAGTAAGTCTGCGTTGCTGCTGGCCTCAGCCGACTCCGAACACCCCTAAAGTAACGTTGGCTCTTTAGTTACCGAGCTATAAAAAACACATGCAGCATTTAAAGAGACGTATCGGTAAGAAAATGAGTTCTGTTAACGTCGACGGGACTAAACATTAACAGTTAACGACAATGTTACATTAACATCGATTAAGTAATCCAACAGCCATTACTGAGTCCTTGTGCGAAGTTAGCCGATAGACCAGCACTGGTATCTCGATCAGAGTTAATTCACGATATTTAGACACCAACTTCTAAAGTTGGGGAACAACTCAGCTAAGGTTAGTTCCTCCTTTTCTCTGATTAGCACATAAGCTAATTAGCTACCAACGGTTAACGTGTACTGAGCGGCCAACTTAAATAGCTCTCTAACTTGGGTTTAACTTTGTCGCTGCTGCAGCAGCAGGGTTAAGATTAGCTCTACGCTCAAACTCACGATAAGAATTCCCGGTTAAAACGTACCTTTGGTTGAATGTCCGCTGCGAGTAATTCCGTGTGATCCGAGTTGTTGCTGTTTTTCGTTAAGCAGCCAGCTACTAAATCACTAGCTGTCCAGCTACTGTTAGCTAGCCGTATGAGCTAACATACGTTAGCCTGTGAGCGAATAGTGATTTGTTTTGAAGAAGGGGTCAGTCTGCGACAGCACAGACCGCCGTTAGCTAGCTCAACTTAGCTAACGATAGTCAAATGTGGCTAAGAAGACTACAAAATAAACTGTTCCCCCGCGTGAATGACTACGTGGTGTTAATAACAATCCGAGTTATTTCAAATGCAAAGTGTATGATACGTACTCGCACACAAAGTAATTCAAACGCGGGGCTAAGTTTAGCACGCAAAGCAGGAAAAACTCAGTCATATTTTTCGAATCAAAATGGCGACATGGTTGCGGGCGCGCGCGTCGGGGACGTGCCTCGACTTGAGACAGTGCACCGAGCTCTCCAAAACATCTTAAAGCGCTGAGTGATGCAACACTGCTATCACACATCAAACTGTCCTCGTTTTCACATGAGATACATATTATTTCAAAACCTGCAGCTATAAACCTGCTGTCTGAAGAGTGCCGTTTATATTTCATTTCATTTTAACTAATAAACATTTACAGGCAAGATCATTCTGCAATTTATTGTTTAGAGATTAAAACAATCGGTGGAAAATGCACAATAAAGACTTGACACCAGTCGGGTTTTCTGCTTTGTAGTGTATCATGGCTGCAGTTCGGAGTCTCACTTCGTTTATTTACGTTTTGCTTCCAGTGCACCTGAGACATGCACAATGGCACTATTAGATTTACCTCCCAAGAAATCAACAATATCGAAGCAGCCTGAGACTATCTTGTTAGAGAATGGAACAAAAAGTGGCCAACATTCAAAGAAGAGTGCTTTTCTTTTATTTTAATGATATGGACTAATTATGTCTGAAATAAAATAAGATCAATGATCTTCCTGGACAAGAAAACTGCTTAAAAGAGCAACAGTCTGTGCTGAAGAATAAAGGTGCTCATACCTAATACTGACTTGCAAGGTTTTCAGAATTGTACAATCTGTACTCTCTACTACTACTTTCATTTTACACAGCATGTGTCTGGCCCCACACATGCCAAAGGACACACACCTCGTTTTTTCTTTAGGCTTAACCATTGACTTTATTAGTTCTGAGTGTCCTTACCTGAGCTGGTCAAATTAGTTGATTCAATGAACCCGTCCTCCTGCCCTCTTGATGTTTTATCTGGACCTTTGTTTAGAAAGGTCTTTCAGTCCATTGGTCCTAGTGTGCTTACAATCATCAATGCCTCTCTGCTTTCTGGTCAGGTGCCTGTTTTTTGTAAAAGTGCTGTTAAAACCCCCGAACTTGATGCTTCTCTGTTTATCAACTATAGACCTATCTCAAAATTACCATTTATCGCCAAGATTTTAGAGAATGTTGTGGCCAAGCAACTCACAGCGGTTCTTGATCAACATAGCATTCTTGATCATTTCCAATCTGGTTTTCGTAGAGCTCATTCCACTGAAACTGCACTTCTTAGAGTGTCCAGTGATATACTAGGGGTGGGGGAAAAAATCGATACTGTGTAGTATCGTGATATTTTGTTTGCTAATAATGTATCGATACAGGGACAGCAGAAATTGATATTTTGTTACAAAAAAAGTTTTTGTGGACTGGAACATGCTCTGACTTCAGAGCATGTTGATCATTTTTCTGAGCAAGAATCCTGACATTCCTTCACTGTCCAAATGTGTTTAACTTTTTTTTTGGCAGCAATAAACATGACAGTTTACTTATTTTAATTTAAGACATTTTATTTTAATTAAGTTTAAAACTTTTTTATTTAATGTAAAATTATATTTTGTTTTAATTTACTTTCAAATTCTTCAGTTGCTGATTGGGCTGCATAGTTTTCATAAATTGCATAGTTCAGAATAGCTATAATTGTACCAGATGGTTGCATTCAGTTAAGTTGGACTAGACTGTAATACAAACCGTTCAGTTTGTCAACAATAAAACTGACTGAAATGAGAGAAAGACTGAGTGTGAGACTTTGATATTAGATTAAATGAATATTGATAAAGTTTACCTTTATGTACAGAATCTGAATATCGCAAAATATTTTAAAAAATTGCAATAATATCGTATCGTGCATTAAATATTGTGATAATATCGTATCGTGGGATGTATGGTGATTCCCACCTCTATGATATACTGATGAATTACGATGCTGGCAAGTGCACTGCTCTACTGTTGTTGGACCTGACCTCTGCCTTTGATACTGTCGACCATCATATTCTGTTAGATAGACTAAAACACTGGGTGGGTATATCAGGAACGGCCTTGGAGTGGTTTAAATCGATGTGATCCTTCTCTGTGGCTACCTCCAAGCTCAGGTCCTCCCTCACCTCTCTTGGTGTGCCACAGGTTCTGTCCTGGGACCTGTACTGTTTTTGTTATATTTACTCCCTCTTCAGGAACTTCTCAGCACTTTTAAGGACATTTCGTATCATTGCTATGCAGATGATATTCAGCTATATATCTGCTTTAAGCCACATGATGTGTCTAAACTTCTAATCTTGCAGAGATGCTTAGATTCTATCAGAGGTTGGAATGCTGATGATTATCTTCAACTTAATGCTGAGAAAACTGAAGTCCTTGTCTTTGCTCCTGATAAATTTGTACCTTTGGTATTAAAACATTTAGGTCCCCTCGCTTTTGTTAAATCTTCTATTAGGAATCTTGGTGTTACATCTGACTCAGCTCTGTCCTTGGATATTCATGTTAAGCAGATTCATGTCTCCTTGGAACGCGTGCAGGGTGTTCAAAATGCTGCTGCAAGGCTGTTGACCAAGGCTTCCAGGTCCTCCCCCATTAAATTCAGGATCCATTTTAAGATTATAATTCTGACCCTCAGGACTGCACGGACTGGCTCCAATTTACATCAGTGATCTTCCTCATCCTGATATTCCCAGCAGGTCCCCGAGGTCTTGCTGGTTGTCCAGCACACTAGATTAAAAACAAAAGGTGACAGAGCTTTTGTTTCTGTGGCTCCCAGACTCTGGAACTCTCTCACTCAGATCTGTAGACTCTGTCAGTTCTTTTAAAAAACAGTTAAAACCCTTCTTTTTAAACTTGCCTTTGGTTGATGTTGTTTTATGTTCTAGCTTCTGTGAAACACTTTGTGATTTTATCTTGAAAGGTGCTATATAAATAAAATTTTACTTACTTTTACTTTACTTACTAGCAAAATAAAACCCATATGGGCAGACTCAGGACTTTTGCCTGAGTGTGCAGCAGTTTACAATGAAAGTCAAAATGCAACCTTCTTTCTGTGTTTGATGACATTCATTTTAGACAAATATTCTCCTCAAAGTATGTATTAGAAACTCTATAAAACAATGTGAATTAGTTCAGCTGTGAAACAAGCTTAATTCTAAGTAAATATGCATGGATAGCACATGTTGGATGATCTAACAAGTGTTTAAACTATGGCAGCAGATATTTTTTTATTAAGGATAAAATTAACTTTTTTTCTGCTAAAACAATGTAAACAGTGGATAAATAATAACCTGAACTTTACGAGCAACATGTTTATGAAATATGATAGAAAGTCCAAGCGTTCAGATTTTCCAGTCACTCTCATGACTGACAGGCAGGTAGTAGCATAAAACATAAAGGAGGAACTGCGTCGATCGTTTCTGTCTGATTAAATATCACAACGACGTCCTGTCTTTACTTTCAGTATTGTTACCCAGCCATTTAGGCCAACTGTACAAGAGCATAATAAACGCGCGGTTGTTTTTCTTTGTTGGTTTTAACGTGAACTAACTACAGTTTATTTTTAGCTCTTAATTTTTTAACCCTGTTTGCGTCGTCCTTCTTTCGCTTCCTTCTTTCCTATCCTCATTCCTTCCCTTTCACTTCACCTCCTCTCCTCGTCAGTTTCTCGTATCCCACAATGCATTGCGATCACTCGTTGGATCATGGACCAAAGCGGTAAGCAAAATGCAAAGTAGGGCCGAGACGTTAGCAAAACTTGTTATTCATGCTATATATATATATTTTTTTTTTACCTGCGTAGCCGTTTTCATATCAGCTCTAAGAGCTAACGTGACTACAAAGCCCCCTCGTGGAAAGTGGTTTTGCTAAGCTAACCCATAATCTCCCAGGGTAACGTTAAAGCTTGAATGGTGCGGGCTAGCCAAAAAAGGCTTGAGTACTTCTCGCCAAAAGTTAACGTTACGCCCTAAGTTGGTCTGGAGGGTTACACGAAATGTTCCACCAGAGTTTATGCAATTATTAAACCCAACTGCAAACGATATATTCTCACATGTTAGTGGGTTTACGGCTAGCTGCGATTTAGTTGGGGCGCGAATGCGGCTTGATTGTTAGCATATGCTAACCACTTAGCTGTATAAAGAAACGGTATATCTTATAACGAGTCTCTTGACTGTTAACCCACATACACGAGTCCTTTTTTGCTTTTTTGCTGATAGTATTAAAGGCGGAACGCTAACGTTCTTAATCTAATTTCCAATTGTTTATATTACTGCAGTGTCACTAAAGTTATAAACCATTGCCAACTATAAATATCTGCGGCACTGAGCTCCTCCTCGCTTGTTGTGGCTTTGCTAAGGGACAGGTAGGAGTTTCTGTGTCGTAGGCGACATTGTGAGAGTGGGTGCAGGTGGAAGGTATCAAGCCTGGAAAGGTGGAGGTATTCGCTGGACAGAAGAGGAATGACAGTCGGTAGAATCAAGACAGAATAGTTGTGTGTGAATGAGAATGAAGCGTGTGGAAAGGTGAAGATGCAGTGAGTATACCTAATGAAGGTGGATGAGTTGTATATTTGGGGTCAGCCATCCAAAGCAACGGGCAATACACAAGAATGGCAAAGAGTCCATGCAGGGTAGAGATGAGTGTCAAAGGATGATCTGTTACTGAATAATAATGGCGCGAGTGAAAGGAAGAGTTACAAGATGGTAGTCCACTAAAGATGTTAACATTTTCATTGGGAGTGACCAACACGTACAGCATTAGATGTCTCATATTGAGCAGTTTGGAGACAAAGGCAAGGCTGGGACAGAAGATGGACCTGCCAGGCAGAGGTTGGTGTGATAGAAGAAGATGGGGATTGGATGAGACGGAGGCAGATGATCTACTGTGGCAACCCAAAAAGAAGCCGGCAGAAAAAGAAGCATCCTGTTTAACCTATGAGTCACTGAGTTTCACCATAAAGTCTAATTCCAGAATGAAATTATTTGTAATCTTGATGTAACCAATGTGAACAGGCAAGGGACTCTGTTACAAGCACTGTCACAATCCAGTGACGTCCTAAAGGCTTTAAAAACAACTCTTTGTAGATGGATATGTGTAACTGTCAAATTTTGGTGTGGCTCTTGAGTCCACCACATGAGGTATCCCTCACTAACTCTGTAACTGTCCAATGTACAGCGCACAACATATAGCAGTCTCTTTCAGTTGATATACTCTTTTTCTTCCACAGACAATGATCTTCAAGGAAGCGATGGCTCTGGGAGTTTGGGAGGCCCGGATGTTCGCAGACGAATCCCCATCAAACTTCTGTCCAAGCAGCCAATAAGGAGCAAACCTCAGCAGCGCCCCCAGAGACCTGTCAGCAGAACTTGTAAAAGTGAGCCTGGAGAAGATGGTAGGCACACTATGTGGTACAAAATGCTCATTAGCACTAATGTTTTTATGATGTCACACTGTATAGGCAAAAGTATTGGGCCACACCTCTTAATCAAAACTTTTTCAATCCTATTGCCACTGTATATAAATTTGAATAGCTAGCTGCCTTTACAAACATGGGTCATTCACTGAATTCAAGAGTGGAGCTGTAAAAATATTGTGGCAGTTGAAATAAGTCAATTCATGAAATGTTTCTTACATTTGCAGCCCACATAAAGCTACAAAGCAGTGCCAAGGTGCATGGTTTGTAAAAAATGCCAATGCTGCTCTAATTAAATAAATGCAGAGTTCCATTAACACCAGCACAAACTCTGCACTGTGGGTTTTGTGGCTGAGCAGCTATAATATGTAGGTAGCCTAGTACTTTTGCCTGTAAAGTATATAAACATAGCATGCTTAATGATATTCAACTCTTTGTTGGTTAGTTTTTAAAGTAGCTAATGCATTGTTGTTGGTGTCTTTCAGCTGGTGTTTGTAAAGGTCAACCTTTCCTCTTTGCAAAATAATGGAGTTCCTTTTCTGCAATATAAGTTTTGAGATAGGGCTGCTCGATATAACGATATATATCGGATGATGATAAAAACATCTATCGTTTCATTTTACGCTGTCGTTTGTTTCGTGGTGTCGTAAAATAAACTGTTTATGACAATATTTTTTCACCGTTCTGATGGTCACTGTAGTGGCTATATTAATTTCTTAAAGTTCTCTCTTTCTCTCATATTTAATATAACCGCACTACGGACGGACAAGCGCCTGTTTTATGCGTCGTCGTTAGCAACAACGACGGTAACACCATCGCGTGTCCGCTTGTTTATGTTCCACATAAACCTTTCACAATAAAGCTCAATATTCTGTTGAGACTTTTCAAAATAAACTGAATCACGTGAAAGAGCAGATTATTTACGGATGAGAAGTAAAAAAGACGCCAGGTGCTAAAAAATAAACCTTAGACTCAAACGTTAGAACAGACTTTTCCCCGCAGCACGCCGTGTAATAAATACTCACAAAGAAAACGGCGCCGTTACAACTTATGTCGAAAAATGTATCGTTTCATGCATCGGCTAAAACACTCGACTCCAGCTACACGACGCGCAGCTGGAAACACTTCACGCAAGTCGAGCTGCCCGAGATTCACAGAATTTACAGAAAATGTTGCATTTTTGTGATTTATATCGTTATCGGGACGATAGATGTCTTATATCGGGAGATGAGATTTTGGTCATATTGCACAGCCCTATTTTGAGATGTGTTCTTTTTTCATATCATTGTCACATTTCACTGGGATATATGTACAGGATATGGAGTAGAACGTTTCTTTCATCCCCACTCCAGTGGGTTGGGCTGCACACTTGATTTGGCTGCCCCCAGTGTGCTTTGTCTCTCCTCCTGGCCCTGAACCAGGAATGCTTCACAAGTTAGGCAAATGTAAAAAACATTACACAACGGAGCCACCATGCAGTATATTAAGTATCTCTGTGGAGAAAAAAAACGTTCTTTTTTTCTTCTGGTGGTAGGAGTCATTGTAGACTTGATGACATGTGTTACACAGGTATCAGTGACGTACTCGTGGGCTGAACAGAGATGATGTGCCAGTGGTAGCAACAGACTTACAGTTTGACATGTGGGCATCTTTCTTTACCAGTTGTTGTGCAGTGACACTTGCAGTGGTAGTTTGAACTTTTCTTTGGGCAGATAGAGCTCACAGTTTATCCATATTTGCTGGCTCATCTTTGTTATTTGGACTTGATACAAAATACTCAAAAAAAGGATCTCAAGCATTTTTGTATGTTGCTGTACTTTAGTAAAGCTGTCTCTGTCGCTCACAACCGTCATTTATTCTTGGCCTGACCTGTCGTGGCGTATCAATTACAATACATCATAACAGTATCAGTTTAACAGAAAGTGTAACACTTGTATTATTGATGCTTTTACAGTCATCCAGTCTGGATATCATAATACGTTGGCACACAGTAGCACTGTGACAGCCTACTGCCATATGTCATCATGCTGTTTAAGGATTAACTGCGGCACTTGCACACAGTAAAGAAGATGGATGTCCTTTTTATTATTTTCCTCATAAATTCAGTTTAGATGTTATTAAATGTTGTTTATGTGAAGTCTGTGTTGTTGCCATACCAATGCTGATTCTTTTTTTTTTAACAAAGTAATCATGAAGTCGATGATGAGGACAGCATCAAGTAAGCGTTTTAGATTTTATTTGTACCTTTCATTTTAGTTTCCATGTACATGTAATTGTCTTATACACAGAATATTTTAAGCTACTTTGGACAGTGACACTATGCTATGTTCCTGCCCTCTTTGGGAAAAGCTGAAGTGTCAGGTTTTTTAAAATACTGTTTTATTAATGCTACTCTTGTTTTTTTCTTTCTACTACAGATAACTTTGGCTTTAAGCAAGAGGACAGGTTTGACTGTGGAACTAAAGCTGGTGATGTGTTTGCAAATCAGAGGAGATTTCCACAACCGTTGTTCTGGGACTATAAGGTACGTCTGCTGTGTGAGGGGAAACAATATTAATGATTAAGTAGCATCATTACCAGCATCTGGCACGCCAGTTAGACGTGTAGTATTGGAATTAAAGAAAAAGTATACAATTATCTGGTTTTAGTGGTCATTACATGCGTGTCATATTTTTGTGTCCTCTTATTTCAACAGTTAAACTTGATTGGAGAAAAGGATGACATTCCGATTCACTTCTGTGACAAATGCGGTCTCCCTATTCAGCTGTATGGACGGATGGTACATGTCTTATTGCTGTTTCTCTGCACAACATCTCAGAGTCATGTTACTGTCTAACTCTTGCCAATTTGACTCCTCAGATTCCCTGCAAACATGTTTTCTGTTATGACTGTGCTCTACTTCATGAGAAGAAAGGAGAGAAGATGTGCCCAGGGTGAGACCATTTAACGTACATGGCAATGAGGGTAAAATAAGGATGGCTGGATGCCAGAAAAGTCGACTCCTGCAAGTACTTTGAGCAGCAGGGGCATAAAATCACTACAGTATAAAGCCACTAAGATGTCCCTGATTTAGGCTACGTCCACACTAATGCGCTTTTGTTTGAAAACGCATCGTTTTCTCTCCGTTTTGGCCTCCCATCAACACTGAAACGGCGTTTTTGCTCAAGGAAAACGCAGCGTTTTCAAAACGCTCTCGAAAACGCATACATTTGAAAACGGTGCTTTTGCATCATAGTGTGGACAGCGAAAACAGAGACTTTCAAAAACGATGATGCGTGTTAGTCATGTGATGCAGTCATGTGACCAATTAAACTAAGATAGCGGAGGGCATTATACAGCAGTTGTTTTGTTTGACAGCCCTGTTAAAGATTAATATCAGTCTGTACGTGCTCCAGAGAGCTTTTCTTCAAATTCTTTAATTCTCACTCACTTTTGCAACTTTATACTTTTATGTTACTCGCAGCAACAACTCCACCTCATTGTTAGTCCATTTAGAAACTCGCTGCTTTTCATCGACATTCTGCCGCGACGTTTCAAAGAGCCGGAAAGTAAATAAACGGCAGACAGAAATGAGGCAGGTCGAATCTTCACGCATGCGCAGGACTGGAACGTAAGCGTTTTCAGACGTTTCAATGTGGACGCACAACTCTGTGAGAACGACTGAAAACGCTAGTGTGGACGCGGAGCGTTTTCAAATCTATCCAGGCTAGTGTGGATGTAGCCTTAGTGACGTGAGGAATGGGACCTCAAGAAAATCTGAAGCCAACATCTGAAGTCTTTTGTCCTGTAAAAGTGAAACGGGAACCCGAATAATCTGTTAAAACCTGCAGTTGTGTAGATTGACACCCACACTGCCAGGTGCACGAAGCACTCTGAATCATTCTCTCTGACAGTTAAAGTCTTTCCACCTACCTCCTCAACCAGATTGAAGACAGTTCTTTGTGTTAGGCCAATATTTTACTTGCTGAGCTCGTAGAAATACTGCCTACTGAGCATTCTTTTTTTTTTAATCCTGGGAAAACTGATAGCAAGGAAAACTAAAGGCACCACTTACAGCATCCACTTCAGGATTGTAGGGAAGCTGGAGCTGATGCAGGCTGTGATAGGCTGAACAGAGTACACCCTGGACAGGGCTAATAGAGATGGTATCTACTCAGCTCCACTCAACTCGACTGTGTTTTGGTCTTTTTCTATTACAACCGAGTCGCACCTCAGTGTACATAGGGTTGTTGTAGCAATGTGTCCGAAACTCTGTGACTTTGTTTGTATGAGACACAAATACAGCTCAATAATTGCAATGGTATACCTGCTGCTCAGCCTGTGGCTTCTTGTCAGGCTTAAGGGCCATGAAGTCGGTTTTCGCGAACCTTCATAGTGTTGGCAGGTTTCAAAAATGGCAGTTTTGATTTTTCTGATGGAGTTGCTCCTATAACTCAGCGAGTGACACCGTAGAGTGGACAGTCAGTGGCATGCAATCTGCTGAGGTCACAGAGGTTTTTGCATTGACTCCGCTCACTGCAACCCCGGCTGAGCAGGGACTAAACAAGCACCTGGTACAACCACCTAATGGAAAACCCTGAAAACCGAGTCGAGGTGAGTAGGTACCAGTGGAAAGGGCCACATTGACCAGTTGGGGCGGTATGGTGGTTGGAGCTGTGGCCTCATGAAAAAAGGTCCTGCGGTTTAAACCACGAACAGGCTGTGTGGAGGTTTGCATATTCTCTGTGAGTACTGTGAATTCCCCCAGTCCAAAAATAGGTTGATTAGATCAAAAGCGATCTTGTCAAACTAAATAACTGAGCTGTTTGCCTTTGTCTGTGTTTCTTCAGCCTGACCCTCTATAACTGCACAGACCCGGTTCAGCGCATTGAACAGTGCCAACGTGGTTCCCTCTACATGTGCAGCATTGTAGCAGGATGCAAGCGCACCTACCTGTCTCAGCGTGACCTCCAGGCCCACGTCAACCACCGCCACATGAGGGCTGCCAAGTCTTCTGCAGGCCGCCAGGAGCCCGTGCACCTGCCCCCTGCTTCTGATGTATCTGAGCGTTTCCGCCTGCCTCCACCTCACTTACCCAAGAACCATGTCCATCTCACCAACCCGCTCCAGCACGGGAGCCACGATCCTTACAGTCAGCCGCCACCTCCCTCCGCTCACGAAGGCCCGCCCCCGACTCCTTCTCTGGGTCCTGAGACATTCCGCATTGCCACGGTAACAACTCGTAAACACAGTAATCTCATCACTGTGCCCATTCAAGACGACTCCTCTTCCTCTCGCGAGCCCCTCTCTGCTGGGCCAGGCCCTGGCCAGCCACCCCACCACCACCCCGGGGACTATCCTGGCCAGCCTCCCGTAGTGTCGCACTCTCACCATATGATGGCACCACCTCAACAGCATTTTGGTCCCCCGCCTCCCCCGCCGCCTCCCATTACCCACCCAATGCAGCATCCTCCCCAGGCCTCTGGGACACCACACATGGTGTACAACCAGGCCCCTCCTCCCCCAATGTCCACAGCGCCCCCACCTATTACTCCTCCACCAACGCACATGATACCCCCTTACATGAATCACCCACCCCCAGGACCTCCACCACAGCATAGCGGCCCTCCTGTTAATGCCCCACCACCTCATCATTATAACCCGAACTCCATGCAGCAGTTCCCTGAAGACCAGGGTACCCTCAGTCCCCCCTTCACCCAGCCAGGAGGGCTCAGTCCTGGGATGTGGCCCGCCCCAAGAGGACCCCCACCTCCACGAATGCAGGGACCCCCTCCCCAGGGCCAAATGCCTGGTCCGCACCATCCGGATCAGGGCCGGTATCGGCCCTATTATCAGTAAACTACCACCGAAATGAGTCTGTCATTCTGTTCCATACTGCTTGTCTGAGTAATGTGATAGTAAACCTCAGGGTTCCAGGTTGTAGACATTGATTTCCATAAAACTGCCCAAAGCAAATGTGTATGTGGTGCACACTCAAGTTAACTGTGCTAAACCTTCCACTGAACATACTTTTGACTTGGAAGAGAGCAGGAGTGTCCTCTTTTTGAAACAACATATGGTAAACATGTCTGTATATATGTTAGCTGATGCCACACATGTACATTTAAAGATGTTGAGTCAATAAATTTTTAACAGCACATTTCTATCCTTTTGTTTGACATGATGTGATGTAGTACAATGTCAGCTGGTTTCTTTAACAGAAGTTACTGAAAACTACATTTATCACTTGGTCTGACTGACGAGGTCTTCAGTATTTCTCATTAAAAATATATTGTGGAAAAATGAAGCTATGCTTTGTCTGGTGATCTGTTTGGGTTTGGCCCCCATTTAGGAAAAACGATGTACCTGCAGTGTCATGTCATGAAAAGACCATACAGCAAGCTACTTTAAGCAAAGCGCTATCATTTCCCCTGAAGGCTGTGTGATTAAAAGCAGGAGTTGCACTTTTAGTTGGAGGTTCTATAAATCTATTTCCATGCATGCTGGTGAAGGTGAAGAATTGGCTGTTGTCTCTTTTTGAGGTCAGTGTGATTTATTGCAGTTTTTCAGATTCAAGAACTTTATTGTCAATACAACAATATACACAGTATACAGCGTACTGAAATGCCGTTTCACCCCAAGCCCCCCATGGTGCATTTATAAGAGCATAAATGATATATCTCCAAGAGATAAAAACTAGGAATTACAAATGATTGATAAAAAGGTACTATTACTAACTTTATCTATGTACAATAAACACAGACAGGGCAGAGACAATATGAAGTGGATTGTGCAGCAGGTACTGAATACCAGGTTGAAGTTATGAGTCAGGATATTGTAGACGAGAACGGACGAAGACGTGCAAGAGACAAAATGTGCAAATATAGTTGAGATGTGTTCAGTAACTATGTGACTGAGTGTGCAAATAAGCAGATTGTTCCCAGGTCCGGTTTGTAGTGCATTTGTGGAAGTTTGTGTTGTTTTTGAGTGTTTTGGTGAGTACTGTAAGGTGTTTGTAAAGGTGTTTGTGTTTTATCTTTGGTGGTAGTGAGTTGAGGGCTCTGACTGCTTGGGGGAAAAGCTCTTGCAGTGTCTGGTCGTTACAGTTTTGAAGGTGTCCTTCACTATGCTGCATTTGCAAAGGGATACCACAGCAGCGCAACAAGGCCTGTAACAACAAACGTGATAAACGGGGTTTCATGTAATTTGATTGGATGATCCAGGACACGGTCTTCTAGAGCCAAGTTTCCTGTATTTGCAAAACAAATAACCTAAGCATTAAAGCATCATCACCAAGCTTATTGTCACAGACCCTCTCTGGGGCTATACTGGTGGTCAAATTAGAGTGACTAGTTGAGTTATAGTCATCTTTTGACACCTACTGATTGTACAGAATGTACATTTGTTATGACTATTTTCTCCTGCTGAGTTCCTTTAACCTTCCCAGGAGCCAGTATCCCAAACAGCTGGACCTTTCCTGAGTGGAATGCAGCCATATTGTTGATACGCCTGCTTTTCCTGCTCTGGCATGCTAAATTGTCTGCTGGGACAAAGTAGATTATCCTTAGCATACAACCTCTGCTTGTATTGTCTTTGTGCTTTTCAAGTACGTGTAGCGTGGCATCATGGAGGGTTGGGCCTGTGCACCTGCCCCCTGCGAACATACAGCTGTACAGCTTTTCCAACATGTAAGCTGTAAACAGCATGATGTATACATATTTGTATTTGTGCTTCTCAATAACCTGTGTACAATTACTGGCCTTTAGTTTCTAGCTCAAATTTACAGTTTACTTGAAGATACGGACACCGTTGTCCACCTCCATGACGTGCTTTTTAAAGGATGGACATGATCAATATCACAGTGTAGAAAGAAGTAAAAGTTCTTCATGTAAAAGGTTAGCTGACTAGTGGGGCGGATAATTGGAAACACTAAATTGCCCATAGTTGTGAATGGTTGTCTGTGTCTATGTGTTAGCCCTGTGACAGACGGGCGACCTGTCCAGGGTGGACCCCGCCTCTCGCCCTAAGACAGCTGGGATAGGCTCCACGCCCCCTGCGACCCTGAAAAGGAGAAGCAGAAGTGAATGGATAGATGGATAAAGCAAGAAATGCTGAAATGATCAAAAGGACTAGTTAGAAGAATTTCCTTTTTAAGAACTGTGAAAATCGCATTATTAGGGCCCGAGCACTAAAAGTGCGAAGGCCCTATTGTATCTGCTCCGTTTCTTCTTCTTCTTATTATTATTATTATTCAGGCAAAACAAGGGCCTTTTTGAGGGCCTAAACATGCTCAAAAACTCATGAAATTTTGCACACATGCCAGGTCTGGTGAAAAATTTTGTATTTTAATGGTTTTACATATGAGCACTGGGAAATGGCTCTAGAGCGCCACCTATGCCTTGTTAAATGCAGCCCTATGACCACATCGTTTGAGCTACATGTATGAAATCTGGCACACATGTGTATCATGCCGAGACAAACAAAAAAGTCTGTGGGCCCATTGACGTAAACCCAACAGGAAATCCGCAATTTAGAAGTGAAGGTGACATTTTGGCTCTAATT
Organism: Perissodus microlepis; assembly: GCF_051167445.1. NCBI lineage: Eukaryota > Metazoa > Chordata > Actinopteri > Cichliformes > Cichlidae > Perissodus > Perissodus microlepis. The sequence continues at coordinate 37,143,260 of NC_140477.1, forward strand.
TTGCCATTTCCATGCCTCGAACTTTTGCGAACTCCTCCTTGGGGTTTGATTTCATAACCTTCATATTTGGTCAGTGCCAACTACACACCTGGGCCATGTTAAATTGCGGAGCTTTTGAGTTTTCACAATACCGTGAGGCCGTGACGCCACGGCGAATTTCAATGACTCGCCATGAAAATCTCATTGTCTCTTATTTTGTCATACATTTTCTGACCTTGACCACATATGATAAGGCTCCACCCCTGAACATATTTCAACTGCCATATTTGACATCAGGGACAGCGCCACCTAGTGGGAACAGGAAATGTCATGTTTTACACTTTGGGGTACAGTATTGTGATGGGTGACATCTGCAGCCTCAAATTTCTCCAGGAAAGCCTTAAGGAGTTGGTCTTGGGTTACAGTGAAAACTGTGACTTTTCACAAAAGGGTGTGACCCCGAAAGCATGGCGAACTTTCATGTCTCGCCATGGAGAAACAAATTAGTATAACTCAATGAAATCCAAGCTGATCAGTACCAGACTTTACAGGCATGATGTCAGACCTGCCCTGAACAGATTGATGTGCCCATTGTCAGGAATACGCAGAGCACCACCTAGTGGCAACAGGAAATGTCATGTCTTTCATTTTGTTGTACTGATTTTCACAGGTTCATCGTGGCCACCTCAAAAGCGGGGAATATCACCATCAGTCCTTCATGATGCTTCAGTGCAAAAATTGTGAGTTTAAACTGAATGGCGCACCCTGATGGCAACGTGGTTCACCATGAACAATGAAGTTGCTTTTCAGGGGCTTGGAAAGTTTAAAAAGTCTTGAAATTTGGCGCACAGCTTCAAAGTGATGAAGGTTTTGGTGTTATGTGATCATTTTGCTTGAATAGCCCAAATTGGCTCAACAGCGCCCCCTACAAAATTTCAAATCATCAGCCCCTGCTCTGTGTTTTATGTATGAGTCTGAAACCTGGTAAGCTTATACCAACTGCTCCCAACTGGAGCAGTTGGTCGTCCAGGTGAGATCCTCGGAGATGTGGACTCCCAGGAACTTGAAGCTGCTCACACGCTCCACAGCCATCCCCTTAATGTGGATGGGTGGATGTGGGTCAGCATTCCTCCTGTAGTCCACGATGAGCTCCTTGGTCTTCTCGGTGTTAAGCAGCAGGTTGTTTCTGTCGCACCACTCAGCCAGACGATCCACCTCCTCCCTGTAGGCGGCCTCATCGTTGTCACTGATGAGGCCAATCACCGTGGTGTCATCTGCAAACTTAATGATGGTGTTGGAACCATCAGCAGGTCTGCAGTCGTGGGAGAAGAGGGAGTAGAGGAAAGGGCTCATCACACAGCCTTGTGGTACACCGGTGTTCATCGTGATTGTAGATGAGCAGCGGTTATCCAGCCGGACATGTTGGGGGCGGTTGGTCAGGAAGTCCAGTAACCATTTGCACATGAGGGAACTGATGCCCAGGTCTGTCAGTTTCCTGATGAGTTGTGAGGGGAGGGTTGTATTGAACGCTGAACTGAAGTCTATAAACAGCATTCTGGCGTAGGTGTTGTTGTTGTCCAGGTGTGAGAGGACAGAGTGCAGTGCGATGGAGACTGCATCCTCTGTGCTCCTGTTCTGACGGTATGCGAATTGGTGGGGGTCCAGGGTGGGGGGGAGACAGGATTTGAAGTGTGCTAGGACCAGCTGCTCTAAGCACTTAGTGATGATGGGGGTGAGTGCTACTGGGCGGTAGTCATTGAGGCTAGATGGGTTGGAGTTTTTGGGTATCGGGACAATGGAGGTGGATTTGAAGCAGGCCGGTACCACAGCGTGGGCCAAGGACAGATTGAATATGTCTGTGAGCACTCCTGCAAGCTCCCCAGAACACGCTCTGAGAACACGCCCGGGGATGCCATCAGGACCTGCAGCCTTGTGGACATTGATCCTGCTCAGCACCGCTCCTACATCGGTGGGGGAGAGAGTCAGAGGTTGGTGGTCCGGCGTCACGTCTGCTTTGGTTACTGATGTTGAACTTTATTTTGTTCATAAGGTTAATTATTAGAGTTTCCAACCATCCCGTAAAAAACGGAATCGTCTGGTATTCAGAGAAAATATTACGCGTTTCGTATTGAGGTGAAAAGGAACAGTTTGTCCCGGACTTCAGCTACAATGAAAAAGACACAAAGCTGGAGTTATTCTGTGTCTTTGCTGCACAGCTGCCTCTTCTTCTCTCATTCTCTCCCCCTCCCTCTCCTGTTTCTACTTCAGTGAAACTGATCAATGATCAGCTGATCAGCTTTTCTCTCTTGTTTGTTTATCGCCCACTTTGCGCCAGAAAGAGGAAACCAGCGGATGTCGTGCTAAACAACAGCAGCACTTTTAAGCTTGATCAGCTGTTGTTAGAATTTATTAAATATTAATTTCTAGTATCAGCTGAGGTTTGCTGGAGCCACAGCTGTAAACCTGCTGGTCATGATATCGGTTTGGATATGTGGTGAGAGGGAAACATGAAGATGAAACCAGGAGACGTCCTTACTGAATCATCAGAGCTGTGATGGAGAAACAGGTTTACCTTTTAGGTGACATGAATGAGTTGAAGGGAAGTTATGAACTGTTTCTGAGAGACTAATAACACCAGGATCCTTTTCTAAGTAGCTGACAGCTGGTAACTGTGCAGGGGCGGGTCTAGCAAAGTGTTGCCAGGGGTCCATGTAGGGCATTAAAAGGGAGAGGGGGGCACAAAGAAATACTTTCTTATTCTCATTTAAAATGTCTCACTTTTAAAAAAATAATTATCTGAGTCTTGCAACAAACGATTGATAGATTGATACATATATACCATCAGAACAGTGTACATCACTGTCACAACAGTGTTTATTTTCATTCAAAGGCTTTATGATTTTTCCTATAATGGTGGGCCGGTCTCTAGTTAAAATGCCCGGGACGATTTTTTTGTCCCAGTCCAGCTCTGTAAGCAGCTCATCTGCAGTCTGGTGTTCCCTACATCTTCCTATTCAGAAGGCAGAATTTCCGAGTTCTGAGTACAATCGAAAGCACCATGACTGCAGTTTTTGTGTTGGATGTAAAAAGCAGGCTAGGATAGAATCAGGTGTGGGATTTCTCTCGTGGAAATGTGCACATTATTTTTTCCTTTCTATTGGTAGGTGGCACAGTGCACTTGTGGCAAGTAAGCAAGCTAGAAGACTGGCAATCTTGCTGGGTATCCAGTTACGGAAGCAACACATTAACAAGAGAATTCTGAGTAAAACCAAAGTTACTTTCCCGAGTAACTAGTTACTCTGAAAGTAACGAGTAACTTGAAGTAACTGAGTTACTTTTGATAGAAGTAACTAGTAATGTAACTAAGTTACTAATTTAAAGTAACTTACCCAACACTGAACACTACTCATGTCAGCACTTATATTTCTGACCTCGTGTTATAGTCGATTAAACGCGATCTCCTCCCTTTTGCCCCCATTTTTGATGTTGTGGGTACAAATGATCAGGCATGACATTCTCATAATAAATCAGATAAAATACTGCAAATAATTAATCCTGCATTTGTGTGATTGAAATGTGTGTGCAATGACACAGTTTTAAAGATTTGGCCTAAATGATTCTGGAGTGAATGAGCCTGAACATGATGACCGGACTAGTGACACCATATCACCTGTGACACTCACACACGCACGTGTGACTTTGCCAGTTTCAGCTGAAACAATTTCAGTGTTTCAAACCATGTTCCAGAGTTTTTAGTTCACCGTTCATGAGGTTTCAAGAAGAAAATGAAAGACAGATCTGAATGTTTGAAAGTGTTTTGGAAAAACTCTGTAAAGATTAGATGAACAATACTCAAAGGATAAATTCAACTGTTTTATTTTGTTAGATAAGTTGAAAAAAAAGTTAAACAAGCAAGTAAATAACAAAACAAGGTTAAATGAGTTAAGAACAAAAAGTTAACAAGTAAATAACGAAACAAGGTTAAATGAGTTAAGAACAAAAAGTTAACAAGTAAATAACGAAACAAGGTTAAATGAGTTAAGAACAAAAAGTTAACAAGTAAATAACGAAACAAGGTTAAATGAGTTAAGAACAAAAAGTTAACAAGTAAATAACGAAACAAGGTTAAATGAGTTAAGAACAAAAAGTTAACAAGTAAATAAAGAAACAAGGTAGAGGAGCGAAAACCCCAACAATCCCCTCTGAGCAAGCACTAGGCGACAGTGGGGAGGAAAAACTGCCTTTAAACGGGCAGAAACCTCCGGCAGAACCAGGCTCAGGAGGGGACAGTCAACTGCCGGGACTGGTTGGGGGGGTGAACAGAGGTGGAGCAAGACGAGGCTACATCAGTTGAAGAAGCAGTATTGTCCCTCTTCCGGAAAAAGCTGAAGAATCTTTTCTTCTTTTTCATGGACTTTTCCACGAGCGCCTTTTTCTCCAGGATGAGGGTTCTCAACTGATCGATGTTTTCTGTGTTTTGCCTCTCAAGTTTCTTGCATGTTTGTTCCACCTGTTCTAATGTTGCTTGTGTTTCTTCAAGCTTTTCTTTGAGCTCTTTGGATGTTGCCTCCTGTGTCAGCTTTGCCTTCTGCAGGTCTGCATTTCTCAGTTGATCTTCTTTGTGCAGGCCTTCTAGCTGCTCATTTCTGTTCTGGATATCGCGGAGCGTACACTGCAGGTCTTCATGCATTTTGTCTTGCTTTTGCTTTTGCGCCTGCATTTCTGTGTTTTCCCGCTTCAAGTTGTTGAATTCCAACAATATCCCCTTAATGAGCTCTGAGTTGTTTTTGGCCATGTGATCGATCCTTTTCTGCATGTGTGAGCATCGTTGTTCCAGTGTTTCCTTTTCTCCCTCCAGCTCACTTGTTTTGACCTTCAGTTCATTACAGAATTCTTGCAACTTTTGATTTTTACTCTCAAAGTCCTTGATGATGCACTTTTCTTCTGCCAGCCTTTCTTGCTTTTGCTCTTTCTCTTGAAGGAGGTCTTCATTTTGGCGCAGTGTTTGATCCAACCTTACCTTCACCATTGTGTACTTGTCCTGCATGCCCTGGAGTTCGCGCTGCAGGTCTTTTTGCTTTGTGTCCTGTTGTTCCTTCTGTTGGAGGACTTCTTTATTTTTTTCTTCAGCTTCATCAAGCTTTCTTTGGAGCAGGTGATTCTGTTGGTCCATGTATTGGAGATCCCACTCTATCTTATCAATCGTCGCTTTCCTGCCTTGAAGCTGCTCGGACATTTCTTTAACTTCAGCGCTCTTTTGCTTATTTTCTTTGATGAGGAATACAATCTGCTCTCTGGCTTGAGCAAACTTGATCCCCCAGCCCTCATTAATAATGTTGATGTCGGGCTGGCGCTGTAGTGTTTCTTCCAGGTGTTTGTTTTGTGCTTCCATTTGTAAGCACTTCTTCTCCAGGTGAAGTTTTTCTTCTTCAATTTGTCGAATTTTGTTCTGGAGATGGCTGTTTTCATTTCTACTCTCCTGTAAAGCCTTTTGGATGGAGAAGAGGCCATTTGGAGAAATTGGCCGGCCATGCGTGGAAGGAGAGGCGGCAAAATCTTTTTGTCTCGGTTGCCGTAATCTTGGATACATGTTGGCGTTTGTATCCGATGACTCTGAGAGGTTTCCGAATGTTTCTGTAGTGAACGTTTGAAAGCTGCTAACACAAAGGCTGCGAAGAAACGAACTAAAAATTTCTGTTTCTCACCCCTATTTAAGGAAAAACTTCAAAGGATCAAAGATCCTTGTGACATCATCACTCCTAAGCCAATCAGATTGTCACATGACATTTTGGAATGTGGAATGGGGAGATATTGTTTTTTAAACAGTTTTCAAATTTAAACAGTTTTCAAATTTAACTTAATATTTAAGTGTTTCTTACTTGACCCGCTTAGTCGATTAAAAAGTTAATTGCCACGAACACCCCTAATGTTATATAACAGACCACAGAAAAAAGACCGTTTTTTTCTACGTGACAGAGCTATAATAAATGTTTTGTTTTTTTTAATTATCCTACTTTTTATAAAAGGGAACATTATTTAAAGAATATGTATTTAATTAAAAACTCTGTATTCATCTAAAGGGTATAACAAGAAGGGTGAGCTTCCTGCTCGAAAAGGAAATGACCAAAATAAATGTATTTCTCTGCAATTACAAACTCTGTGTAAATAGTCTTGGTGTCAAAATGAAGCTAACACTGGTGAGCAATGTTCCCTCTAAGCTGCGCGCGTGCGCAATTGTGCACTGCAGGCACGTCTCTGCGCACAAAAAATCTGTGTTGCGCACAAAAAAAATCTAACCTGAATTGAAATTAAAGTAAATACGTTAACAATTCTGTTTTGCAGTGTTAGTCAGTAAGTGACTGGCTGCTCCTGTATGGGAACAGAACGATGTCACCTTATCCCATAGTCCAGCCAAGAATGCGATTCACATTCGTATATACGCAGCTAATCAATGTTGCTGACAGGCTATGACATCGTCCTTATGTGCTGACACCGGTGTTTTAGCGAGCAAAGCGGCTGATGTGGAGTGAAGCCACGTTAATGACAACGTGTACAACCATTGGAGATGTGAGCAGGACAGACGGAAGAATTAACGGGAAAAGTGTGGACTTTATACCAGTTTTTAAATTGTGTTGATCGGCCACGTAAAACCAGAGTTATGATAAAAAGAATATATGCAATGTTTGGTTTTTATATTTATTGCGGGAAGAAACTGTAAAAACGTCGTTTTATAAGGAAAACGCTGGAAAGCTCTTTCCGCCTGTGAGCAAAAAGAAAACCAAAAACCCCAGCCTTTCCTATTGGTCGAAACATGTACCATGTCGACCAATCAAAAAATGATATGGCAACATGGCATTTAGTGGTTTAGGGAGGGGGAAGTTTTAGGAGTGACGGCGTGTTTGAGATGTGAGAGATTTGCCACGTTTAGTACAAATCTTGTGTAGTTAGTGTGTCGTTAGTGTGTAGTTAGTGTGTAGTGTAGTCAATAGTTTTGTTGTGTGTGTCAGAACAATGAGGCGACTGCTGAATGTTACAGGTGTTACAGCAGTGATACATCTCCTGTTGTCAGGCAGGGATCAGGCTGTTGTTCTTCTTTATCTCATAGTGGACAGAAATTATTTTTTGGAGTGGCACAAATAATTTGTGTGGCATCAGATTTGATGCAGAACAGCTGATTGTTCTGTAAATAGTTTGAAATGTTTATTAGGGCCTGAGCACCGAGAGTGCGAAGGCCCTATTGTATCTGCTCTGTTTATTATTAGGGCCCGAGCACTAAAAGTGCGAAGGCCCTATTGTATCTGCTCTGTTTATTATTATTATTATTATTATTATTATTATTATTATTATTATTATTATTAGGGCCCGAGCACCGAGAGTGCGAAGGCCCTATTGTATCTGCTCTGTTTATTATTAGGGCCCGAGCACTAAAAGTGCGAAGGCCCTATTGTATCTGCTCTGTTTATTATTAGGGCCCGAGCACTAAAAGTGCGAAGGCCCTATTGTATCTGCTCTGTTTATTATTAGGGCCCGAGCACCGAGAGTGCGAAGGCCCTATTGTATCTGCTCCGTTTCTTCTTCTTATTATTATTATTAGGGCCCGAGCACCGAGAGTGCGAAGGCCCTATTGTATCTGCTCTGTTTATTATTATTAGGGCCCGAGCACCGAGAGTGCGAAGGCCCTATTGTATCTGCTCTGTTTATTATTATTAGGGCCCGAGCACCGAGAGTGCGAAGGCCCTATTGTATCTGCTCCGTTTCTTCTTCTTCTTCTTCTTCTTATTATTATTATTCAGGTAAAACAAGGGCCTTTTTGAGGGCCTAAACATGCTCAAAAACTCATGAAATTTTGCACACATGCCAGGTCTGGTGAAAAATTTTGTATTTTAATGGTTTTACATATGAGCACTGGGAAATGGCTCTAGAGCGCCACCTATGCCTTGTTAAATGCAGCCCTACGACCACATCGTTTGAGCTACATGTATGAAATTTTGCACACATGTGTACCATGCCAAGACGAACAAAAAAGTCTGTGGGCCCATTGACGCAAACCCAACAGGAAGTCCGCCATTTGGACGTGAAGGTGACATTTTGGCTCTAATTTTGCCATTTCCATGCCTCGAACTTTTTCGAACTCCTCCTTGGGATTTGATCATACAAGCTTCATCTTTGGTCAGTGTCAACTACACACCTGGGCCATGTTAAATTGCGGAGCTTTTGAGTTAATACGGTGAGGCCGTGGCGCCACGGCGAATTTTGATGACTCGCCATGAAAATCTTATTGCCTCTCATTCTGTCATACATTGTCCGATCTGGACCAAAGAGCACACATATGATAAGGCTCCACCCCTGAACATATTTCAACTGCCATATTTGACATAAGGGACAGCGCCACCTAGTGGGAACAGGAAATGTCATGTTTTACACTTTGGGATACAGTATTGTGATGGGTGACATCTGCAGCCTCAAATTTCTCCAGGAAAGCCTTAAGGAGTTGGTCTTGGGTTACAGTGAAAACTGTGAGTTTTCGCGAAAGGGTGTGACCCCAGCAGCATGGTGAACTTTCATGTCTCGCCATGAAGAAACAAATTAGTATAACTCAATGAAATCCAGTCTGATCAGTACCAGACTTTACAGGCATGATGTCAGACCCGCCCTGAACAGATTGATGTGCCCATTGTCAGGAATACGCAGAGCGCCACCTAGTGGGAACAGGAAATGTCATGTCTTACACTTTGTTGTACTGATTTTCACAGGTTCATCGTGGACACCTCAAAAGCGGTGAATATCACCGTCTGTCCCTCATGATGCTTCAGTGAGAAAATTTTGACTTTAAACTGAACGGCGCACCCTGGTGGCAGCGCTGTTCACCATGAACAATGAAGTGGCTTTTGAGGGGCTTGGAAAGTTTAAAAAGCCTTGAAATTTGGCGCACACCTCCAATGTGCTAAAGGCTTTGTTGTTATGTGATCATTTTCATTGAATAGCGCAAAATAGCTCCACAGCGCCCCCTACAAAATTTCAAAACATCAGCCCCAGCTCTGTGTTTTATTTATGAGTCTGAAACCTGGTAAACTTATACAAGATATCAAGATCTACAAAAAAGTCTCTTGGAGCAATATCCCAAATCCAACAGGAAGTCAGCCATTTTAAAATTAATGTGTAATTTTGGCGACATTTTCCCCTCTTTTCAGGCACCGTACTTTGACGAACTCCTCCAAGAGATTTCATCACATTGACGCGATCTCCTGTATGTGGCATCTAAAGACCTTTGTTATGTTAAATTGCGAAGCTTTTTACGTTCAGGGAAATGGCGTGGTCATGGCGGCACGTGGAGTTTCAATCACTCGCCAAAAAGCAGTAATCTGCTGTCACTCAAAAACACAATGTTCAATCTCTCGCAAAGGTCGTAGGCGTGATGAGACTCGAGCTCGGAAATGTTTGTTATGCCATTTGTCATTAATGGTTAGAGCGCCACCTAGTGGGGCGACTATAATCATGATTGAATGAGATGAAATGTTAGCTGGTGGTTAAAGGCATGAATTCCATCAATGTGACATCAGATCGGACGTGCTGATTTTAGGTGTTGGGCGTGGCTCGACGCGCCGGGGGTGCGAGGGCCCTCATAACGCTGCTTGCAGCTTTAATTAGGGCCCGAGCACCGAGAGTGCGAAGGCCCTATTGTATCTGCTCCGTTTCTTATTATTATTATTATTATTAGGGCCCGAGCACCGAGAGTGCGAAGGCCCTATTGTATCTGCTCCGTTTCTTCTTCTTCTTCTTATTATTATTATTATTATTATTATTCAGGTAAAACAAGGGCCTTTTTGAGGGCCTAAACATGCTCAAAAACTCATGAAATTTTGCACACGCGTCTGGTCTGGTGAAAAATTACGTATTTTAATGTCCTCAGACATGGCCAGGGAAAATTGGCTCAGTAGCGCCACCTAGGAAAATCTAAAACGCGAGCCCCCGGTGTGGGTATGACCTACATGTATGAAAATTGGAACACATATCTATTGTTAGTAGACGCACAAAAAAGTCTATTATGGCCATGTCCTAAACAACACAGGAAGTCCGCCATTTTGGATTGAAGGTGACATTTTGGCTCTGATTTTACCATTTCCATGCCTTGTACTTTAACGAACTCCTCCTTGGGATTTGGTCCTATAAACTTCAAATTTGGTCAGTGTCAACTACACACCTGGGCCATGTTAAATTGTGGAGCTTTTGAGTTTTCACAATACGGTGAGGCCGTGGCGCCACGGCGAATTTCGATGACTCGCCATGAAAATCTTATTGCCTCTCATTCTGTCATACATTGTCTGATCTGGACCAAAGAGTACACATATGATAAGGCTTCACCCCTGAACATATTTCACCTGCCATATTTGACATCAAGGACAGCGCCACCTAGTGGGAACAGGAAATGTCATGTTTTACACTTTGGGGTACAGTATTGTGATGGGTGACATCTGCAGCCTCAAATTTCTCCAGGAAAGCCTTAAGGAGTTGGTCTTGGGTTACAGTGAAAACTGTGACTTTTCACGAAAGGGTGTGACCCCAGCAGCATGGCGAACTTTGATGTCTCGCCATGAAGAAACAAATTAGTATAACTCCATGAAATCCAGTCTGATTAGTACCAGACTTTACAGGCGTGATGTCAGACCCGCCCTGAACAGATTGATGTGCCCATTGTCAGTAATATGCAGAGCGCCACCTATTGGCAACAGGAAATGTCATGTCTTACATTTTGTTGTACTGATTTTCACAGGTTCATCGTGGCCACCTCAAAAGCGGTGAATATCACCATCAGTGCCTCATGATGCTTCAGTGCGAAAATTGTGACTTTAAACTGAACGGCGCACCCTGGTGGGAAGGCGGTTGACCATGAAAAATGAAGTGGCTTTTGAGGGGCTTGGAAAGTTTATATAGGCTTTAAATTTGGCCCACACCTCCAATGTGATGAACGCTTTGTTGTTATGTAACCATTTTCCTTGAATAGCGCAAAATGGCTCCACAGCGCCCCCTACAAAATTTCAAAACCACAGCCCCTGCTCTGTGTTTTATCTATGAGTCTGAAACCTGGTAAGCTTATAGGAGATATCAAGATGTACAAAAAAGTCTCTTGGAGCAATATCCCAAATCCAACAGGAAGTCAGCCATTTTAAAATTAATGTGTAATTTTGGCGACATTTTCCCCTCTTTTCAGGCACCGTACTTTGACGAACTCCTCCAAGGGATTTCATCAGATTGATGCGATCTCCTGTATGTGGCATCTAAAGACCTTTGTGATGTTAAATTGCGAAGCTTTTTACGTTCAGGGAAACAGCGTGGTCATGGCGGCACGTGGAGTTTCAATCACTCGCCAAAAAGCAGTAATCTGCTGTCACTCAAAAACACAATGTTCAATCTCTCCCAAAGGTCGTAGACGTGATGAGACTCAAGCTCGGAAATGTTTGTTATGCCATTTGTCAGTAATGGTTAGAGCGCCACCTAGTGGGGCGACTATAATCATGATTGAATGAGATGAAATGTTAGCTGGTGGTTAAAGGCATGAATTCCATCAATGTGACATCAGATCGGACGTGCTGGTTTTAGGTGTTGGGCGTGGCTCGACGCGCCGGGGGTGCGAGGGCCCTTATAACGCTGCTTGCAGCTTTAATTAGGGCCCGAGCACCGAGAGTGCGAAGGCCCTATTGTATCTGCTCCGTTTCTTATTATTATTATTATTATTATTATTATTATTATTATTATTATTATTATTCAGGTAAAACAAGGGCCTTTTTGAGGGCCTAAACATGCTCAAAAACTCATGAAATTTTGCACACGCGTCAGGTCTGGTGAAAAATTACGTATTTTAATGTCCTCAGACATGGCCAGGGAAAATTGGCTCAGTAGCGCCACCTAGGAAAATCTAAAACGCGAGCCCCCGGTGTGGGTATGACCTACATGTATGAAAATTGGAACACATATCTATTGTTAGTAGACGCACAAAAAAGTCTATTATGGCCATGTCCTAAACACAACAGGAAGTCCGCCATTTTGGATTGAAGGTGACATTTTGGCTCTGATTTTACCATTTCCATGCCTTGTACTTTAACGAACTCCTCCTTGGGATTTGGTCCTATAAACTTCAAATTTGGACAGTGCCAACTACACACCTGGGCCATGTTAAATTGCGGAGCTTTTGAGTTTTCACAATACCGTGAGGCCGTGGCGCCACGGCGAATTTTGATGACTCGCCATGAAAATCTTTTTGCCTCTCATTCTGTCATACATTGTCCGATCTGGACCAAAGAGCACACATATGATAAGGCTCCACCCCTGAACATATTTCAACTGCCATATTTGACATAAGGGACAGCGCCACCTAGTGGGAACAGGAAATGTCATGTTTTACACTTTGGGGTACAGTATTGTGATGGATGACATCTGCAGCCTCAAATTTCTCCAGGAAAGCCTTAAGGAGTTGGTCTTGGGTTACAGTGAAAACTGTGACTTTTCGCAAAAGGGTGTGACCCCAGCAGCATGGCGAACTCTGATGTCTCGCCATGGAGAAACAAATTAGTATAACTCAATGAAATCCAAGCTGATCAGAACCAGACTTTACAGGTATGATGTCAGACCCGCCCTGAACAGATTGATGTGCCCATTGTCAGGAGTAAGCAGAGCGCCACCTAGTGGCAACAGGAAATGTCATGTCTTTCACTTTGTTGTACTGATTTTCACAGGTTCATCGTGGACACCTCAAAAGCGGTGAATATTAACATGGGTCCCTCGTGATGCTTCAGTGCGAAAATTGTGACTTTAAACTAAACGGCGCACCCTGGTGGCAGCGCAGTTCACCATGAAAGATGAAGTGGCTTTTGAGGGGCTTGGAAAGTTTATAGAGGCTTTAAATTTGGCCCACACCTCCAATGTGATGAACGCTTTGTTGTTATGTAACCATTTTCCGTGAATAGCGCAAAATGGCTCCACAGCGCCCCCTACAAAATTTCAAAACCACAGCCCCTGCTCTGTGTTTTATCTATGAGTCTGAAACCTGGTAAGCTTATAGGAGATATCAAGATGTACAAAAAAGTCTCTTGGAGCAATATCCCAAATCCAACAGGAAGTCAGCCATTTTAAAATTAATGTGTAATTTTGGCGACATTTTCCCCTCTTTTCAGGCACCGTACTTTGACGAACTCCTCCAAGGGATTTCATCAGATTGATGCGATCTCCAGTGTGTGGAATCTAAAGACCTTTGTGATGTTAAATTGCGAAGCTTTTTACATTCAGGGAAACGGGGTGGTCATGGCGGCACGTGGTTTCAGTCACTCGCCAAAAAGCAGTAATCTGCTGTCACTCAAAAACACAATGTTCAATCTCTCCCAAAGGTCATAGGCGTGATGAGACTCGAGTTCGGAAATGTTTGTTATGCCATTTGTCATTAATGGTTAGAGCGCCACCTAGTGGGACGACTATAATCATGATTGAACGAGATGAAATGTTAGCTGGTGGTTAAATGCATGAATTCCATCAATGTGACATCAGATCGGAGGTGCTGGTTTCAGGTGTTGGGCGTGGCTCAACGTGCCGGGGGTGCGAGGGCCCTCATAACGCTGCTTGCAGCTTTAATTATTATTATTATTATTATTCAGGTAAAACAAGGGCCTTTTTGAGGGCCTAAACATGCTCAAAAACTCATGAAATTTTGCACACGCGTCAGGTCTGGTGAAAAATTACGTATTTTAATGTCCTCAGACATGGCCAGGGAAAATTGGCTCAGTAGCGCCACCTAGAAAAATCTAAAACGCGAGCCCCCGGTGTGGGTATGACCTACATGTATGAAAATTGGAACACATATCTAGCGTTTGCAGACGCATAGAAAAGTCTATTATGGCCATGTCCTAAACCCAACAGGAAGTCCGCCATTTTGGATTGAAGGTGACATTTTGGCTCTGATTTTACCGTTTCCATGCCTTGTACTTTAACGAACTCCTCCTTGGGATTTGGTCCTATAAACTTCAAATTTGGACAGTGCCAACTACACACCTGGGCCATGTTAAATTGCGGAGCTTTTGAGTTTTCACAATACGGTGACGCCGTGGCGCCGCGGCGAATTTCAATGACTCGCCATGAAAATCTTATTGCCTCTCATTCTGTCATACATTGTCCGAGCTGGACCAAAGAGTACACATATGATAAGGCTCCACCCCTGAACACATTTCAACTGCCATATTTGACATTAGGGACAGCGCCACCTAGTGGGAACAGGAAATGTCATGTTTTACACTTTGGGGTACAGTATTGTGATGGGTGACATCTGAAGCCTCAAATTTCTCCAGGAAAGCCTTAAGGAGTTGGTCTTGGGTTACAGTGAAAACTGTGACTTTTCGCAAAAGGGTGTGACCCCAGCAGCATGGCGAACTTTGATGTCTCGCCATGGAGAAACAAATTAGTATAACTGAATGAAATCCAAGCTGATCAGAACCAGACTTTACAGGTATGATGTCAGACCCGCCCTGAACAGATTGATGTGCCCATTGTCGGGAATACGCAGAGCGCCACCTAGTGGCAACAGGAAATGTCATGGCTTTCACTTTGTTGTACTGATTTTCACAGGTTCATCGTGGCCACCTCAAAAGCGGTGAATATCACCATCAGTGCCTCATGATGCTTCAGTGCGAAAATTGTGACTTTAAACTGAACGGCGCACCCTGGTGGGAAGGCGGTTGACCATGAAAAATGAAGTGGCTTTTGAGGGGCTTGGAAAGTTTATATAGGCTTTAAATTTGGCCCACACCTCCAATGTGATGAACGCTTTGTTGTTATGTCACCATGTTCCTTGAATAGCGCAAAAATGGCTCCACAGCGCCCCCTACAAAATTTCAAAACCACAGCCCCTGCTCTGTGTTTTATCTATGAGTCTGAAACCTGGTAAGCTTATAGGAGATATCAAGATGTACAAAAAAGTCTCTTGGAGCAATATCCCAAATCCAACAGGAAGTCAGCCATTTTAAAATGAATGTGTAATTTTGGCAACATTTTCCCCTCTTTTCAGGCACCGTACTTTGACGAACTCCTCCAAGGGATTTCATCAGATTGATGCGATCTCCTGTATGTGGCATCTAAAGACCTTTGTGATGTTAAATTGCGAAGCTTTTTACGTTCAGGGAAACGGCGTGGTCATGGCGGCACGTGGAGTTTCAATCACTCGCCAAAAAGCAGTAATCTGCTGTCACTCAAAAACACAATGTTCAATCTCTCCCAAAGGTCATAGGCGTGATGAGACTCGAGCTCGGAAATGTTTGTTATGCCATTTGTCATTAATGGTTAGAGCGCCACCTAGTGGGACGACTAACTAATCATGATTGAACGAGATGAAATGTTAGCTGGTGGTTAAAGGCATGAATTCCATCAATGTGATATCAGATCGGACGTGCTGGTTTTAGGTGTTGGGCGTGGCTCGACGCGCCGGCGGTGCGAGGGCCCTCATAACGCTGCTTGCAGCTTTAATTATTATTATTATTATTATTCAGGCAAAACAAGGGCCTTTTTGAGGGCCTAAACATGCTCAAAAACTCATGAAATTTTGCACACATGCCAGGTCTGGTGAAAAATTTTGTATTTTAATGGTTTTACATATGAGCACTGGGAAATGGCTCTAGAGCGCCACCTATGCCTTGTTAAATGCAGCCCTACGACCACATCGTTTGAGCTACATGTATGAAATTTGGCACACATCTGTACCATGCCAAGATGAACAAAAAAGTCTTTGAGCCCATTGACGCAAACCCAACAGGAAGTCCGCCATTTGGACGTGAAGGTGACATTTTGGCTCTAATTTTGCCATTTCCATGCCTTGAACTTTTTCGAACTCCTCCTTGGGATTTGGTCTTACAAGCTTCATCTTTGGTCAGTGTCAACTACACACCTGGGCCATGTTAAATTGCGGAGCTTTTGAGTTTTCACAATACCGTGAGGCCGTGGCGCCACGGCGAATTTTGATGACTCGCCATGAAAATCTTATTGCCTCTCATTCTGTCATACATTGTCTGACCTGGACCAAAGAGCACACATATGATAAGGCTCCACCCCTGAACATATTTCACCTGCCATATTTGACATCAGGGACAGCGCCACCTAGTGGGAACAGGAAATGTCATGTTTTACACTTTGGGATACAGTATTGTGATGGGTGACATCTGCAGCCTCAAATTTCTCCAGGAAAGCCTTAAGGAGTTGGTCTTGGGTTACAGTGAAAACTGTGACTTTTCGCGAAAGGGTGTGACCCCAGCAGCATGGCGAACATTGATGTCTCGCCATGAAGAAACAAATTAGTATAACTCCATGAAATCCAGTCTGATTAGTACCAGACTTTACAGGCGTGATGTCAGACCCGCCCTGAACAGATTGATGTGCCCATTGTCAGTAATATGCAGAGCGCCACCTAGTGGCAACAGGGAATGTCATGTCTTTCACTTTGTTGTACTGATTTTCACAGGTTCATCGTGGACACCTCAAAAGCGGTGAATATTAACATGGGTCCCTCGTGATGCTTCAGTGCGAAAATTGTGACTTTAAACTGAACAGCGCACCCTAGTGGCAGCGCAGTTCACCATGAAAGATGAAGTGGCTTTTGAGGGGCTTGGAAAGTTTAAAAAGTCTTGAAATTTGGCGCACACCTCCAATCTGATCAGGGCTATCAGGTTATGTGATCAATCTCATTGAATAGCGCAAAATGGCTCCACAGCGCCCCCTACAAAATTTCAAAACATCAGCCCCTGCTCTGTGTTTTATCTATGAGTCTGAAACCTGGTAAGCTCATGGAAGATATCAAGATGTACAAAAAAGTCTCTTGGAGCAATATCCCAAATCCAACAGAAAGTCAGCCATTTTAAAATGAATGTGCAATTTTGGCGACATTTTCCCCTCTTTTAAGGCCTCATACTTTGACGAACTCCTCCAAGGGATTTCATCAGATTGACGCGATTTCCTGTGTGTGGAATCTAAAGACCTTTGTGATGTTAAATTGCGAAGCTTTTTATATTCAAGGAAACGGGGTGGTCATGGCGGCACGTGGTTTCAGTCACTCGCCAAAAAGCAGTAATCTGCTGTCACTCAAAAACACAATGTCCAATCTCTCCCAAAGGTCGCGGGCGTGATGAGACTCGAGCTCGGAAATGTTTGTTATGCCATTTGTCAGTAATGGTTAGAGCGTCACCTAGTGGGACGACTAACTAATCATGATTGAACGAGGTGAAATGTTAGCTGGTGGTTAAATGCATGAATTCCATCAATGTGACATAAGATCGGACGTGCTGGTTTCAGGTGTTGGGCGTGGCTCGACGCGCCGGGGGTGCGAGGGCCCTCATAACGCTGCTTGCAGCTTTAATTATTATTATTATTATTCAGGTAAAACAAGGGCCTTTTTGAGGGCCTAAACATGCTCAAAAACTCATGAAATTTTGCAAACGCGTCAGGTCTGGTGAAAAATTATGTATTTTAATGTCGTCAGACATGGCCAGGGAAAATTGGCTCAGTAGCGCCACCTAGGAAAATCTAAAACGCGAGCCCCCGGTGTGGGTATGACCTACATGTATGAAAATTGGAACACATATCTATTGTTAGTAGACGCACAAAAAAGTCTATTATGGCCATGTCCTAAACCCAACAGGAAGTCCGCCATTTTGGATTGAAGGTGACATTTTGGCTCTGATTTTACCGTTTCCATGCCTTGTACTTTAACGAACTCCTCCTTGGGATTTGGTCCTATAAACTTCAAATTTGGACAGTGCCAACTACACACCTGGGCCATGTTAAATTGCGGAGCTTTTGAGTTTTCACAATACGGTGACGCGGTGGCGCCGCGGCGAATTTCAATGACTCGCCATGAAAATCTTATTGCCTCTCATTCTGTCATACATTGTCTGAGCTGGACCAAAGAGTACACATATGATAAGGCTCCACCCCTGAACACATTTCAACTCCCATATATGACATCAGGGAGAGCGCCACCTAGTTGGAACAGGAAATGTCATGTTTTACACTTTGGGGTACAGTATTGTGATGGGTGACATCTGCAGCCTCAAATTTCTCCAGGAAAGCCTTAAGGAGTTGGTCTTGGGTTACAGTGAAAACTGTGACTTTTCGCGAAAGGGTGTGACCTCAGCAGCATGGCGAACTTTGATGTCTCGCCATGGAGAAACAAATTAGTATAACTCCATGAAATCCAGTCTGATTAGTACCAGACTTTACAGGCGTGATGTCAGACCCGCCCTGAACAGATTGATGTGCCCATTGTCAGTAATATGCAGAGCGCCACCTATTGGCAACAGGAAATGTCATGTCTTACATTTTGTTGTACTGATTTACACAGGTTCATCGTGGCCACCTCAAAAGCGGTGAATATCACCATCAGTGCCTCATGATGCTTCAGTGTGAAAATTGTGACTTTAAACTGAACGGCGCACCCTGGTGGGAAGGCGGTTGACCATGAAAAATGAAGTGGCTTTTGAGGGGCTTGGAAAGTTTATATAGGCTTTAAATTTGGCCCACACCTCCAATGTGATGAACGCTTTGTTGTTATGTAACCATTTTCATTGAATAGCGCAAAATGGCTCCACAGCGCCCCCTACAAAATTTCAAAACCACAGCCCCTGCTCTGTGTTTTATTTATGAGTCTGAAACCTGGTAAACTTATACAAGATATCAAGATCTACAAAAAAGTCTCTTGGAGCAATATCCCAAATCCAACAGGAAGTCAGCCATTTTAAAATGAATGTGTAATTTTGGCGACATTTTCCCCTCTTTTCAGGCACCGTACTTTGACGAACTCCTCCAAGAGATTTCATCACATTGACGCGATCTCCTGTATGTGGCATCTAAAGACCTTTGTTATGTTAACTTGCGAAGCTTTTTACGTTCAGGGAAATGGCGTGGTCATGGCGGCACGTGGAGTTTCAATCACCTAGTGGGGCGACTATAATCATGATTGAATGAGATGAAATGTTAGCTGGTGGTTAAAGGCATGAATTCCATCAATGTGACATCAGATCGGACGTGCTGGTTTTAGGTGTTGGGCGTAGCTCAACGGGCCGGGGGTGCGAGGGCCCTTATAACGCTGCTTGCAGCTTTAATTATTATTATTATTATTATTATTATTCAGGCAAAACAAGGGCCTTTTTGAGGGCCTAAACATGCTCAAAAACTCATGAAATTTTGCACACATGCCAGGTCTGGTGAAAAATTTTGTATTTTAATGGTTTTACATATGAGCACTGGGAAATGGCTCTAGAGCGCCACCTATGCCTTGTTAAATGCAGCCCTACGACCACATCGTTTGAGCTACATGTATGAAATTTGGCACACATCTGTACCATGCCAAGATGAACAAAAAAGTCTGTGGGCCCATTGACGCAAACCCAACAGGAAGTCCGCCATTTGGACGTGAAGGTGACATTTTGGCTCTAATTTTGCCATTTCCATGCCTCGAACTTTTTCGAACTCCTCCTTGGGATTTGGTCTTACAAGCTTCATCTTTCGTCAGTGTCAACTACACACCTGGGCCATGTTAAATTGCGGAGCTTTTGAGTTTTCACAATACCGTGAGGCCGTGGCGCCACGGCGAATTTCGATGACTCGCCATGAAAATCTTATTGCCTCTCATTCTGTCATACATTGTCTGACCTGGACCAAAGAGCACACATATGATAAGGCTCCACCCCTGAACATATTTCACCTGCCATATTTGACATCAGGGACAGCGCCACCTAGTGGGAACAGGAAATGTCATGTTTTACACTTTGGGGTACAGTATTGTGATGGGTGACATCTGCAGCCTCAAATTTCTCCAGGAAAGCCTTAAGGAGTTGGTCTTGGGTTACAGTGAAAACTGTGACTTTTCGCGAAAGGGTGTGACCCCAGCAGCATGGCGAACATTGATGTCTCGCCATGAAGAAACAAATTAGTATAACTCCATGAAATCCAGTCTGATTAGTACCAGACTTTACAGGCGTGATGTCAGACCCGCCCTGAACAGATTGATGTGCCCATTGTCAGTAATATGCAGAGCGCCACCTATTGGCAACAGGAAATGTCATGTCTTACATTTTGTTGTACTGATTTACACAGGTTCATCGTGGCCACCTCAAAAGCGGTGAATATCACCATCAGTGCCTCATGATGCTTCAGTGTGAAAATTGTGACTTTAAACTGAACGGCGCACCCTGGTGGGAAGGCGGTTGACCATGAAAAATGAAGTGGCTTTTGAGGGGCTTGGAAAGTTTATATAGGCTTTAAATTTGGCCCACACCTCCAATGTGATGAACGCTTTGTTGTTATGTAACCATTTTCATTGAATAGCGCAAAATGGCTCCACAGCGCCCCCTACAAAATTTCAAAACCACAGCCCCTGCTCTGTGTTTTATTTATGAGTCTGAAACCTGGTAAACTTATACAAGATATCAAGATCTACAAAAAAGTCTCTTGGAGCAATATCCCAAATCCAACAGGAAGTCAGCCATTTTAAAATGAATGTGCAATTTTGGCGACATTTTCCCCTCTTTTCAGGCACCGTACTTTGACGAACTCCTCCAAGAGATTTCATCACATTGACGCGATCTCCTGTATGTGGCATCTAAAGACCTTTGTTATGTTAAATTGCGAAGCTTTTTACGTTCAGGGAAATGGCGTGGTCATGGCGGCACGTGGAGTTTCAATCACCTAGTGGGGCGACTATAATCATGATTGAATGAGATGAAATGTTAGCTGGTGGTTAAAGGCATGAATTCCATCAATGTGACATCAGATCGGACGTGCTGGTTTTAGGTGTTGGGCGTAGCTCGACGGGCCGGGGGTGCGAGGGCCCTTATAACGCTGCTTGCAGCTTTAATTAGGGCCCGAGCACCGAGAGTGCGAAGGCCCTATTGTATCTGCTCCGTTTCTTATTATTATTAGGGCCCGAGCACTGACAGTGCGAAGGCCCTATTGTATCTGCTCTGTTTATTATTATTATTATTATTATTATTATTATTATTATCATTATTATTATTATTATTATTTCGGCAAATGAATCGGCCTTTTGAGGGCCTAAACATGCTCAAAAACTCATGAAATTTTGCACACGCGTCAGGTCTGGTGAAAATTTACGTATTTTAATGTTCTCAGACATGGCCAGGGAAAATTGGCTCAGTAGCGCCACCTAGAAAAATGAAAAACGCGAGCCCCCGGTATGGGTATGACCTACATGTTTGAAAGTCGGTACACATATATAACGTTCAGAGTCGAACAAAAAAGTCTATTATGGCCATGTCCTAAACCCAACAGGAAGTCCGCCATTTTGGATTGAAGGTGACATTTTGGCTCTGATTTTACCGTTTCCATGTCTTGTACTTTAACGAACTCCTCCTTGGGATTTGGTCCTATAAACTTCAAATTTGGACAGTGTCAACTACACACCTGGGCCATGTTAAATTGCGGAGCTTTTGAGTTTTCACAATACGGTGACGCCGTGGCGCCGCCGCGAATTTCAATGACTCGCCATGAAAATCTTATTGCCTCTCATTCTGTCATACATTGTCCGAGCTGGACCAAAGAGTACACATATGATAAGGCTCCACCCCTGAACACATTTCAACTGCCATATTTGACATCAGGGACAGCGCCACCTAGTGGGAACAGGAAATGTCATGTTTTACACTTTGGGGTACAGTATTGTGATGGGTGACATCTGCAGCCTCAAATTTCTCCAGGAAAGCCTTAAGGAGTTGGTCTTGGGTTACAGTGAAAACTGTGAGTTTTCGCGAAAGGGTGTGACCCCAGCAGCATGGCGAACTTTGATGTCTCGCCATGGAGAAACAAATTAGTATAACTCAATGAAATCCAAGCTGATCAGAACCAGACTTTACAGGTATGATGTCAGAGCCGCCCTGAACAGATTGATGTGCCCATTGTCGGGAATACGCAGAGCGCCACCTAGTGGCAACGGGAAATGTCATGGCTTTCACTTTGTTGTACTGATTTTCACAGGTTCATCGTGGACACCTCAAAAGCGGTGAATATCACCATCAGTGCCTCATGATGCTTCAGTGAGAAAATTGTGACTTTAAACTGAACGGCGCACCCTGGTGGGAAGGCGGTTGACCATGAAAAATGAAGTGGCTTTTGAGGGGCTTGGAAAGTTTAAATAGGTTTTAAATTTGGCCCACACCTCCAATGTGATGAACGCTTTGTTGTTATGTAACCATTTTCCTTGAATAGCGCAAAATGGCTCCACAGCGCCCCCTACAAAATTTCAAAACCACAGCCCCTGCTCTGTGTTTTATCTATGAGTCTGAAACCTGGTAAGCTTATAGGAGATATCAAGATGTCCAAAAAAGTCTCTTGGAGCAATATCCCAAATCCAACAGGAAGTCAGCCATTTTAAAATTAATGTGTCATTTTGGCGACATTTTCCCCTCTTTTCAGGCACCGTACTTTGACGAACTCCTCCAAGGGATTTCATCAGATTGATGCGATCTCCTGTATGTGGCATCTAAAGACCTTTGTGATGTTAAATTGCGAAGCTTTTTACGTTCAGGGAAACAGCGTGGTCATGGCGGCACGTGGAGTTTCAATCACTCGCCAAAAAGCAGTAATCTGCTGTCACTCAAAAACACAATGTTCAATCTCTCCCAAAGGTCATAGGCGTGATGAGACTCAAGCTCGGAAATGTTTGTTATGCCATTTGTCAGTAATGGTTAGAGCGCCACCTAGTGGGGCGACTATAATCATGATTGAATGAGATGAAATGTTAGCTGGTGGTTAAAGGCATGAATTCCATCAATGTGACATCAGATCGGAGGTGCTGGTTTTAGGTGTTGGGCGTGGCTCGACGCGCCGGGGGTGCGAGGGCCCTCATAACGCTGCTTGCAGCTTTAATTATTATTATTATTATTATTATTATTCAGGTAAAACAAGGGCCTTTTTGAGGGCCTAAACATGCTCAAAAACTCATGAAATTTTGCACACATGCCAGGTCTGGTGAAAAATTTTGTATTTTAATGGTTTTACATATGAGCACTGGGAAATGGCTCTAGAGCGCCACCTATGCCTTGTTAAATGCAGCCCTACGACCACATCGTTTGAGCTACATGTATGAAATTTTGCACACATGTGTATCATGCCAAGACGAACAAAAAAGTCTATGGGCCCATTGACGCAAACCCAACAGGAAGTCCGCCATTTGGACGTGAAGGTGACATTTTGGCTCTAATTTTGCCATTTCCATGCCTCGAACTTTTTCGAACTCCTCCTTGGGATTTGATCATACAAGCTTCATCTTTGGTCAGTGTCAACTAGACACCTGGGCCATGTTAAATTGCGGAGCTTTTGAGTTTTCACAATACCGTGAGGCCGTGGCGCCACGGCGAATTTTGATGACTCGCCATGAAAATCTTATTGCCTCTCATTCTGTCATACATTGTCCGATCTGGACCAAAGAGCACACATATGATAAGGCTCCACCCCTGAACATATTTCAACTGCCATATTTGACATAAGGGACAGCGCCACCTAGTGGGAACAGGAAATGTCATGTTTTACACTTTGGGGTACAGTATTGTGATGGGTGACATCTGCAGCCTCAAATTTCTCCAGGAAAGCCTTAAGGAGTTGGTCTTGGGTTACAGTGAAAACTGTGAGTTTTCGCGAAAGGGTGTGACCCCAGCAGCATGGTGAACTTTCATGTCTCGCCATGAAGAAACAAATTAGTATAACTCAATGAAATCCAGTCTGATCAGTACCAGACTTTACAGGCATGATGTCAGACCCGCCCTGAACAGATTGATGTGCCCATTGTCAGGAATACGCAGAGCGCCACCTAGTGGGAACAGGAAATGTCATGGCTTTCACTTTGTTGTACTGATTTTCACAGGTTCATCGTGGACACCTCAAAAGCGGTGAATATCACCGTCTGTCCCTCATGATGCTTCAGTGAGAAAATTTTGACTTTAAACTGAACGGCGCACCCTGGTGGCAGCGCTGTTCACCATGAACAATGAAGTGGCTTTTGAGGGGCTTGGAAAGTTTAAAAAGCCTTGAAATTTGGCGCACACCTCCAATGTGCTAAAGGCTTTGTTGTTATGTGATCATTTTCATTGAATAGCGCAAAATAGCTCCACAGCGCCCCCTACAAAATTTCAAAACATCAGCCCCAGCTCTGTGTTTTATTTATGAGTCTGAAACCTGGTAAACTTATACAAGATATCAAGATCTACAAAAAAGTCTCTTGGAGCAATATCCCAAATCCAACAGGAAGTCAGCCATTTTAAAATTAATGTGTAATTTTGGCGACATTTTCCCCTCTTTTCAGGCACCGTACTTTGACGAACTCCTCCAAGAGATTTCATCACATTGACGCGATCTCCTGTATGTGGCATCTAAAGACCTTTGTTATGTTAAATTGCGAAGCTTTTTACGTTCAGGGAAATGGCGTGGTCATGGCGGCACGTGGAGTTTCAATCACTCGCCAAAAAGCAGTAATCTGCTGTCACTCAAAAACACAATGTTCAATCTCTCGCAAAGGTCGTAGGCGTGATGAGACTCGAGCTCGGAAATGTTTGTTATGCCATTTGTCATTAATGGTTAGAGCGCCACCTAGTGGGGCGACTATAATCATGATTGAATGAGATGAAATGTTAGCTGGTGGTTAAAGGCATGAATTCCATCAATGTGACATCAGATCGGACGTGCTGGTTTTAGGTGTTGGGCGTGGCTCGACGCGCCGGGGGTGCGAGGGCCCTCATAACGCTGCTTGCAGCTTTAATTATTATTATTATTATTATTCAGGTAAAACAAGGGCCTTTTTGAGGGCCTAAACATGCTCAAAAACTCATGAAATTTTGCACACATGCCAGGTCTGGTGAAAAATTTTGTATTTTAATGGTTTTACATATGAGCACTGGGAAATGGCTCTAGAGCGCCACCTATGCCTTGTTAAATGCAGCCCTACGACCACATCGTTTGAGCTACATGTATGAAATTTTGCACACATGTGTATCATGCCAAGACGAACAAAAAAGTCTGTGGGCCCATTGACGCAAACCCAACAGGAAGTCCGCCATTTGGACGTGAAGGTGACATTTTGGCTCTAATTTTGCCATTTCCATGCCTCGAACTTTTTCGAACTCCTCCTTGGGATTTGATCATACAAGCTTCATCTTTGGTCAGTGTCAACTACACACCTGGGCCATGTTAAATTGCGGAGCTTTTGAGTTTTCACAATACCGTGAGGCCGTGGCGCCACGGCGAATTTTGATGACTCGCCATGAAAATCTTATTGCCTCTCATTCTGTCATACATTGTCCGATCTGGACCAAAGAGCACACATATGATAAGGCTCCACCCCTGAACATATTTCAACTGCCATATTTGACATAAGGGACAGCGCCACCTAGTGGGAACAGGAAATGTCATGTTTTACACTTTGGGATACAGTATTGTGATGGGTGACATCTGCAGCCTCAAATTTCTCCAGGAAAGCCTTAAGGAGTTGGTCTTGGGTTACAGTGAAAACTGTGAGTTTTCGCGAAAGGGTGTGACCCCAGCAGCATGGTGAACTTTCATGTCTCGCCATGAAGAAACAAATTAGTATAACTCAATGAAATCCAGTCTGATCAGTACCAGACTTTACAGGCATGATGTCAGACCCGCCCTGAACAGATTGATGTGCCCATTGTCAGGAATACGCAGAGCGCCACCTAGTGGGAACAGGAAATGTCATATCTTACACTTTGTTGTACTGATTTTCACAGGTTCATCGTGGACACCTCAAAAGCGGTGAATATCACCGTCTGTCCCTCATGATGCTTCAGTGAGAAAATTTTGACTTTAAACTGAACGGCGCACCCTGGTGGCAGCGCTGTTCACCATGAACAATGAAGTGGCTTTTGAGGGGCTTGGAAAGTTTAAAAAGCCTTGAAATTTGGCGCACACCTCCAATGTGCTAAAGGCTTTGTTGTTATGTGATCATTTTCATTGAATAGCGCAAAATAGCTCCACAGCGCCCCCTACAAAATTTCAAAACATCAGCCCCAGCTCTGTGTTTTATTTATGAGTCTGAAACCTGGTAAACTTATACAAGATATCAAGATCTACAAAAAAGTCTCTTGGAGCAATATCCCAAATCCAACAGGAAGTCAGCCATTTTAAAATTAATGTGTAATTTTGGCGACATTTTCCCGTCTTTTCAGGCACCGTACTTTGACGAACTCCTCCAAGAGATTTCATCACATTGACGCGATCTCCTGTATGTGGCATCTAAAGACCTTTGTTATGTTAAATTGCGAAGCTTTTTACGTTCAGGGAAATGGCGTGGTCATGGCGGCACGTGGAGTTTCAATCACTCGCCAAAAAGCAGTAATCTGCTGTCACTCAAAAACACAATGTTCAATCTCTCGCAAAGGTCGTAGGCGTGATGAGACTCGAGCTCGGAAATGTTTGTTATGCCATTTGTCATTAATGGTTAGAGCGCCGCCTAGTGGGGCGACTATAATCATGATTGAATGAGATGAAATGTTAGCTGGTGGTTAAAGGCATGAATTCCATCAATGTGACATCAGATCGGACGTGCTGGTTTTAGGTGTTGGGCGTGGCTCGACGCGCCGGGGGTGCGAGGGCCCTCATAACGCTGCTTGCAGCTTTAATTATTATTATTATTATTATTATTATTATTCAGGTAAAACAAGGGCCTTTTTGAGGGCCTAAACATGCTCAAAAACTCATGAAATTTTGCACACGCGTCAGGTCTGGTGAAAAATTTTGTATTTTAATGGTTTTACATATGAGCACTGGGAAATGGCTCTAGAGTGCCACCTATGCCTTGTTAAATGCAGCCCTACGACCACATCAGTTGAGCTACATGTATGAAATTTGGCACACATGTGTATCATGCCAAGACGAACAAAAAAGCCTGTGGGCCCATTGACGCAAACCCAACAGGAAGTCCGCCATTTGGACGTGAAGGTGACATTTTGGCTCTAATTTTGCCATTTCCATGCCTCGAACTTTTTCGAACTCCTCCTTGGGATTTGGTCGTATAAGCTTCATCTTTGGTCAGTGTCAGCTACACACCTGGGCCATGTTAAATTGCGGAGCTTTTGAGTTTTCACAATACGGTGAGGCCGTGGCGCCACGGCGAATTTTGATGACTCGCCATGAAAATCTTTTTGCCTCTCATTCTGTCATACATTGTCCGATCTGGACCAAAGAGCACACATATGATAAGGCTCCACCCCTGAACATATTTCAACTGCCATATTTGACATAAGGGACAGCGCCACCTAGTGGGAACAGGAAATGTCATGTTTTACACTTTGGGGTACAGTATTGTGATGGATGACATCTGCAGCCTCAAATTTCTCCAGGAAAGCCTTAAGGAGTTGGTCTTGGGTTACAGTGAAAACTGTGACTTTTCGCAAAAGGGTGTGACCCCAGCAGCATGGCGAACTCTGATGTCTCGCCATGGAGAAACAAATTAGTATAACTCAATGAAATCCAAGCTGATCAGAACCAGACTTTACAGGTATGATGTCAGACCCGCCCTGAACAGATTGATGTGCCCATTGTCAGGAGTAAGCAGAGCGCCACCTAGTGGCAACAGGAAATGTCATGTCTTTCACTTTGTTGTACTGATTTTCACAGGTTCATCGTGGACACCTCAAAAGCGGTGAATATTAACATGGGTCCCTCGTGATGCTTCAGTGCGAAAATTGTGACTTTAAACTAAACGGCGCACCCTGGTGGCAGCGCAGTTCACCATGAAAGATGAAGTGGCTTTTGAGGGGCTTGGAAAGTTTATAGAGGCTTTAAATTTGGCCCACACCTCCAATGTGATGAACGCTTTGTTGTTATGTAACCATTTTCCGTGAATAGCGCAAAATGGCTCCACAGCGCCCCCTACAAAATTTCAAAACCACAGCCCCTGCTCTGTGTTTTATGTATGAGTCTGAAACCTGGTAAGCTTATAGGAGATATCAAGATGTACAAAAAAGTCTCTTGGAGCAATATCCCAAATCCAACAGGAAGTCAGCCATTTTAAAATTAATGTGTAATTTTGGCGACATTTTCCCCTCTTTTCAGGCACCGTACTTTGACGAACTCCTCCAAGGGATTTCATCAGATTGATGCGATCTCCAGTGTGTGGAATCTAAAGACCTTTGTGATGTTAAATTGCGAAGCTTTTTACATTCAGGGAAACGGGGTGGTCATGGCGGCACGTGGTTTCAGTCACTCGCCAAAAAGCAGTAATCTGCTGTCACTCAAAAACACAATGTTCAATCTCTCCCAAAGGTCATAGGCGTGATGAGACTCGAGTTCGGAAATGTTTGTTATGCCATTTGTCATTAATGGTTAGAGCGCCACCTAGTGGGACGACTATAATCATGATTGAACGAGATGAAATGTTAGCTGGTGGTTAAATGCATAAATTCCATCAATGTGACATCAGATCGGAGGTGCTGGTTTCAGGTGTTGGGCGTGGCTCAACGTGCCGGGGGTGCGAGGGCCCTCATAACGCTGCTTGCAGCTTTAATTATTATTATTATTATTATTCAGGTAAAACAAGGGCCTTTTTGAGGGCCTAAACATGCTCAAAAACTCATGAAATTTTGCACACGCGTCAGGTCTGGTGAAAAATTACGTATTTTAATGTCCTCAGACATGGCCAGGGAAAATTGGCTCAGTAGCGCCACCTAGAAAAATCTAAAACGCGAGCCCCCGGTGTGGGTATGACCTACATGTATGAAAATTGGAACACATATCTAGCGTTTGCAGACGCACAAAAAAGTCTATTATGGCCATGTCCTAAACCCAACAGGAAGTCCGCCATTTTGGATTGAATGTGACATTTTGGCTCTGATTTTACCGTTTCCATGCCTTGTACTTTAACGAACTCCTCCTTGGGATTTGGTCCTATAAACTTCAAATTTGGACAGTGCCAACTACACACCTGGGCCATGTTAAATTGCGGAGCTTTTGAGTTTTCACAATACGGTGACGCCGTGGCGCCGCGGCGAATTTCAATGACTCGCCATGAAACTCTTATTGCCTCTCATTCTGTCATACATTGTCCGAGCTGGACCAAAGAGTACACATATGATAAGGCTCCACCCCTGAACACATTTCAACTGCCATATTTGACATTAGGGACAGCGCCACCTAGTGGGAACAGGAAATGTCATGTTTTACACTTTGGGGTACAGTATTGTGATGGGTGACATCTGCAGCCTCAAATTTCTCCAGGAAAGCCTTAAGGAGTTGGTCTTGGGTTACAGTGAAAACTGTGACTTTTCGCAAAAGGGTGTGACCCCAGCAGCATGGCGAACTTTGATGTCTCGCCATGGAGAAACAAATTAGTATAACTCAATGAAATCCAAGCTGATCAGAACCAGACTTTACAGGTATGATGTCAGACCCGCCCTGAACAGATTGATGTGCCCATTGTCGGGAATACGCAAAGCGCCACCTAGTGGCAACAGGAAATGTCATGGCTTTCACTTTGTTGTACTGATTTTCACAGGTTCATCGTGGCCACCTCAAAAGCGGTGAATATCACCATCAGTGCCTCATGATGCTTCAGTGCGAAAATTGTGACTTTAAACTGAACGGCGCACCCTGGTGGGAAGGCGGTTGACCATGAAAAATGAAGTGGCTTTTGAGGGGCTTGGAAAGTTTATATAGGCTTTAAATTTGGCCCACACCTCCAATGTGATGAACGCTTTGTTGTTATGTAACCATGTTCCTTGAATAGCGCAAAAATGGCTCCACAGCGCCCCCTACAAAATTTCAAAACCACAGCCCCTGCTCTGTGTTTTATCTATGAGTCTGAAACCTGGTAAGCTTATAGGAGATATCAAGATGTACAAAAAAGTCTCTTGGAGCAATATCCCAAATCCAACAGGAAGTCAGCCATTTTAAAATTAATGTGCAATTTTGGCGACATTTTCCCCACTTTTTTGGCACCGTACTTTGACGAACTCCTCCAAGGGATTTCATCAGATTGATGCGATCTCCTGTATGTGGCATCTAAAGACCTTTGTGATGTTAAATTGCGAAGCTTTTTACGTTCAGGGAAACGGCGTGGTCATGGCGGCACGTGGAGTTTCAATCACTCGCCAAAAAGCAGTAATCTGCTGTCACTCAAAAACACAATGTTCAATCTCTCCCAAAGGTCGCAGGCGTGATGAGACTCGAGCTCGGAAATGTTTGTTATGCCATTTGTCAGTAATGGTTAGAGCGCCACACAGTGGGACGACTAACTAATCATGATTGAACGAGATGAAATGTTAGCTGGTGGTTAAATGCATGAATACCATCAATGTGACATCAGATCGGACGTGCTGGTTTCAGGTGTTGGGCGTGGCTCGACGCGCCGGGGGTGCGAGGGCCCTCATAACGCTGCTTGCAGCTTTAATTAGGGCCCGAGCACCGAGAGTGCGAAGGCCCTATTGTATCTGCTCCGTTTCTTATTATTATTATTATTATTATTATTATTATTATTATTCAGGTAAAACAAGGGCCTTTTTGAGGGCCTAAACATGCTCAAAAACTCATGAAATTTTGCACACATGCCAGGTCTGGTGAAAAATTTTGTATTTTAATGGTTTTACATATGAGCACTGGGAAATGGCTCTAGAGCGCCACCTATGCCTTGTTAAATGCAGCCCTACGACCACATCATTTGAGCTACATGTATGAAATTTGGCACATATGTGTATCATGACAAGACGAACAAAAAAGTCTGTTGGCCCATTGACGCAAACCCAACAGGAAGTCCGCCATTTGGACGTGAAGGTGACATTTTGGCTCTAATTTTGCCATTTCCATGCCTCGAACTTTTTCGAACTCCTCCTTGGGATTTGGTCGTATAAGCTTCATCTTTGGTCAGTGTCAACTACACACCTGGGCCATGTTAAATTGCGGAGCTTTTGAGTTTTCACAATACCGTGAGGCCGTGGCGCCACGGCGAATTTCGATGACTCGCCATGAAAATCTTATTGCCTCTCATTCTGTCATACATTGTCTGATCTGGACCAAAGAGCACACATATGATAAGGCTCCACCCCTGAACATATTTCAACTGCCATATTTGACATAAGGGCCAGCGCCACCTAGTGGGAACAGGAAATGTCATGTTTTACACTTTGGGATACAGTATTGTGATGGGTGACATCTGCAGCCTCAAATTTCTCCAGGAAAGCCTTAAGGAGTTGGTCTTGGGTTACAGTGAAAACTGTGAGTTTTCGCGAAAGGGTGTGACCCCAGCAGCATGGCGAACATTTATGTCTCGCCATGGAGAAACAAATTAGTATAACTCAATGAAATCCAGTCTGATCAGTACGAGACTTTACAGGTATGATGTCAGACCCGCCCTGAACAGATTGATGTGCCCATTGTCAGGAATATGCAGAGCGCCACCTAGTGGCAACAGGGAATGTCATGTCTTTCACTTTGTTGTACTGATTTTCACAGGTTCATCGTGGACACCTCAAAAGCGGTGAATATTAACATGGGTCCCTCGTGATTCTTCAGTGCGAAAATTGTGACTTTAAACTGAACAGCGCACCCTGGTGGCAGCGCAGTTCACCATGAAAGATGAAGTGGCTTTTGAGGGGCTTGGAAAGTTTATATAGGCTTGAAATTTGGCGCACACCTCCAATGTGATGAAGTCTTTGTTGTTATGTAACCATTTTCCTTGAATAGCGCAAAATGGCTCCACAGCGCCCCCTACAATATTTCAAAACATCAGCCCCTGCTCTGTGTTTTATCTATGAGTCTGAAACCTGGTAAGCTTATAGGAGATACCAAGATGTACAAAAAAGTCTCTTGGAGCAATATCCCAAATCCAACAAGAAGTCAGCCATTTTAAAATGAATGTGTAATTTTGGCGACATTTTCCCCTCTTTTCAGGCACCATACTTTGACGAACTCCTCCAAGGGATTTAATCAGATTGACGCGATTTCCTCTGTGTGGAATCTGAAGACCTTTGTGATGTTAAATTGCAAAGCTTTTTACGTTCAGGGCAACGAGGTGGTCATGGCGGCACGTGGTTTCAGTCACTCGCCAAAAAGCAGTAATCTGCTGTCACTCAAAAACACAATGTTCAATCTCTCCCAAAGGTCATAGGCGTGATGAGACTCGAGCTCGGAAATGTTTGTTATGCCATTTGTCATTAATGGTTAGAGCGCCACCTAGTGGGACGACTAACTAATCATGATTGAACGAGATGAAATGTTAGCTGGTGGTTAAATGCATGAATTCCATCAATGTGACATCAGATCGGACGTGCTGGTTTCAGGTGTTGGGCGTGGCTTGACGCGCCGGGGTGCGAGGGCCCTCATAACGCTGCTTGCAGCTTTAATATTATTAGGGCCCGAGCACCGAGAGTGCGAAGGCCCTATTGTATCTGCTCCGTTTCTTATTTAGGGCCCGAGCACTGACAGTGCGAAGGCCCTATTGTATCTGCTCTGTTTATTATTATTATTATTATTATTATTATTATTATTATTATTATTATTATTATTATTATTATTATTTCGGCAAATGAATCGGCCTTTTGAGGGCCTAAACATGCTCAAAAACTCATGAAATTTTGCACACGCGTCAGATCTGGTGAAAATTTACGTATTTTAATGTTCTCAGACATGGCCAGGGAAAATTGGCTCAGTAGCGCCACCTAGAAAAATGAAAAACGCGAGCCCCCGGTATGGGTATGACCTACATGTTTGAAAGTCGGTACACATATATAACGTTCAGAGTCGAACAAAAAAGTCTATTATGGCCATGTCCTAAACCCAACAGGAAGTCCGCCATTTTGGATTGAAGGTGACATTTTGGCTCTGATTTTACCGTTTCCATGCCTTGTACTTTAACGAACTCCTCCTTGGGATTTGGTCCTATAAACTTCAAATTTGGACAGTGCCAACTACACACCTGGGCCATGTTAAATTGCGGAGCTTTTGAGTTTTCACAATACGGTGACGCCGTGGCGCCGCGACGAATTTCAATGACTCGCCATGAAAATCTTATTGCCTCTCATTCTGTCATACATTGTCCGAGCTGGACCAAAGAGTACACATATGATAAGGCTCCACCCCTGAACACATTTCAATTGCCATATTTGACATCAGGGACAGCGCCACCTAGTGGGAACAGGAAATGTCATGTTTTACACTTTGGGGTACAGTATTGTGATGGGTGATATCTGCAGCCTCAAATTTCTCCAGGAAAGCCTTAAGGAGTTGGTCTTGGGTTACAGTGAAAACTGTGAGTTTTCGCGAAAGGGTGTGACTCCAGCAGCATGGCGAACTTTGATGTCTCGCCATGGAGAAACAAATTAGTATAACTCAATGAAATCCAAGCTGATCAGAACCAGACTTTACAGGTATGATGTCAGACCCGCCCTGAACAGATTGATGTGCCCATTGTCGGGAATACGCAGAGCGCCACCTAGTGGCAACAGGGAATGTCATGTCTTTCACTTTGTTGTACTGATTTTCACAGGTTCATCGTGGACACCTCAAAAGCGGTGAATATTAACATGGGTCCCTCGTGATGCTTCAGTGCGAAAATTGTGACTTTAAACTGAACGGCGCACCCTGGTGGCAGCGCAGTTCACCATGAAAGATGAAGTGGCTTTTGAGGGGCTTGGAAAGTTTATATAGGCTTTAAATTTGGCCCACACCTCCAATGTGATGAACGCTTTGTTGTTATGTAACCATTTTCTTTGAATAGCGCAAAATGGCTCCACAGCGCCCCCTACAAAATTTCAAAACCACAGCCCCTGCTCTGTGTTTTATCTATGAGTCTGAAACCTGGTAAGCTTATAGGAGATATCAAGATGTACAAAAAAGTCTCTTGGAGCAATATCCCAAATCCAACAGGAAGTCAGCCATTTTAAAATTAATGTGCAATTTTGGCGACATTTTCCCCACTTTTTTGGCACCGTACTTTGACGAACTCCTCCAAGGGATTTCATCAGATTGATGCGATCTCCTGTATGTGGCATCTAAAGACCTTTGTGATGTTAAATTGCGAAGCTTTTTACGTTCAGGGAAACGGCGTGGTCATGGCGGCACGTGGAGTTTCAATCACTCGCCAAAAAGCAGTAATCTGCTGTCACTCAAAAACACAATGTTCAATCTCTCCCAAAGGTCGCAGGCGTGATGAGACTCGAGCTCGGAAATGTTTGTTATGCCATTTGTCAGTAATGGTTAGAGCGCCACACAGTGGGACGACTAACTAATCATGATTGAACGAGATGAAATGTTAGCTGGTGGTTAAATGCATGAATACCATCAATGTGACATCAGATCGGACGTGCTGGTTTCAGGTGTTGGGCGTGGCTCGACGCGCCGGGGGTGCGAGGGCCCTCATAACGCTGCTTGCAGCTTTAATTAGGGCCCGAGCACCGAGAGTGCGAAGGCCCTATTGTATCTGCTCCGTTTCTTATTATTATTATTATTATTATTATTATTATTATTATTCAGGTAAAACAAGGGCCTTTTTGAGGGCCTAAACATGCTCAAAAACTCATGAAATTTTGCACACATGCCAGGTCTGGTGAAAAATTTTGTATTTTAATGGTTTTACATATGAGCACTGGGAAATGGCTCTAGAGCGCCACCTATGCCTTGTTAAATGCAGCCCTACGACCACATCATTTGAGCTACATGTATGAAATTTGGCACATATGTGTATCATGACAAGACGAACAAAAAAGTCTGTTGGCCCATTGACGCAAACCCAACAGGAAGTCCGCCATTTGGACGTGAAGGTGACATTTTGGCTCTAATTTTGCCATTTCCATGCCTCGAACTTTTTCGAACTCCTCCTTGGGATTTGGTCGTATAAGCTTCATCTTTGGTCAGTGTCAACTACACACCTGGGCCATGTTAAATTGCGGAGCTTTTGAGTTTTCACAATACCGTGAGGCCGTGGCGCCACGGCGAATTTCGATGACTCGCCATGAAAATCTTATTGCCTCTCATTCTGTCATACATTGTCTGATCTGGACCAAAGAGCACACATATGATAAGGCTCCACCCCTGAACATATTTCAACTGCCATATTTGACATAAGGGCCAGCGCCACCTAGTGGGAACAGGAAATGTCATGTTTTACACTTTGGGATACAGTATTGTGATGGGTGACATCTGCAGCCTCAAATTTCTCCAGGAAAGCCTTAAGGAGTTGGTCTTGGGTTACAGTGAAAACTGTGAGTTTTCGCGAAAGGGTGTGACCCCAGCAGCATGGCGAACATTTATGTCTCGCCATGGAGAAACAAATTAGTATAACTCAATGAAATCCAGTCTGATCAGTACGAGACTTTACAGGTATGATGTCAGACCCGCCCTGAACAGATTGATGTGCCCATTGTCAGGAATATGCAGAGCGCCACCTAGTGGCAACAGGGAATGTCATGTCTTTCACTTTGTTGTACTGATTTTCACAGGTTCATCGTGGACACCTCAAAAGCGGTGAATATTAACATGGGTCCCTCGTGATGCTTCAGTGCGAAAATTGTGACTTTAAACTGAACAGCGCACCCTGGTGGCAGCGCAGTTCACCATGAAAGATGAAGTGGCTTTTGAGGGGCTTGGAAAGTTTATATAGGCTTGAAATTTGGCGCACACCTCCAATGTGATGAAGTCTTTGTTGTTATGTAACCATTTTCCTTGAATAGCGCAAAATGGCTCCACAGCACCCCCTACAATATTTCAAAACATCAGCCCCTGCTCTGTGTTTTATCTATGAGTCTGAAACCTGGTAAGCTTATAGGAGATACCAAGATGTACAAAAAAGTCTCTTGGAGCAATATCCCAAATCCAACAAGAAGTCAGCCATTTTAAAATGAATGTGTAATTTTGGCGACATTTTCCCCTCTTTTCAGGCACCATACTTTGACGAACTCCTCCAAGGGATTTAATCAGATTGACGCGATTTCCTCTGTGTGGAATCTGAAGACCTTTGTGATGTTAAATTGCAAAGCTTTTTACGTTCAGGGCAACGAGGTGGTCATGGCGGCACGTGGTTTCAGTCACTCGCCAAAAAGCAGTAAACTGCTGTCACTCAAAAACACAATGTTCAATCTCTCCCAAAGGTCATAGGCGTGATGAGACTCGAGCTCGGAAATGTTTGTTATGCCATTTGTCATTAATGGTTAGAGCGCCACCTAGTGGGACGACTAACTAATCATGATTGAACGAGATGAAATGTTAGCTGGTGGTTAAATGCATGAATTCCATCAATGTGACATCAGATCGGACGTGCTGGTTTCAGGTGTTGGGCGTGGCTTGACGCGCCGGGGTGCGAGGGCCCTCATAACGCTGCTTGCAGCTTTAATATTATTAGGGCCCGAGCACCGAGAGTGCGAAGGCCCTATTGTATCTGCTCCGTTTCTTATTTAGGGCCTGAGCACTGACAGTGCGAAGGCCCTATTGTATCTGCTCTGTTTATTATTATTATTATTATTATTATTATTATTATTATTATTATTATTATTATTATTATTATTATTTCGGCAAATGAATCGGCCTTTTGAGGGCCTAAACATGCTCAAAAACTCATGAAATTTTGCACACGCGTCAGATCTGGTGAAAATTTACGTATTTTAATGTTCTCAGACATGGCCAGGGAAAATTGGCTCAGTAGCGCCACCTAGAAAAATGAAAAACGCGAGCCCCCGGTATGGGTATGACCTACATGTTTGAAAGTCGGTACACATATATAACGTTCAGAGTCGAACAAAAAAGTCTATTATGGCCATGTCCTAAACCCAACAGGAAGTCCGCCATTTTGGATTGAAGGTGACATTTTGGCTCTGATTTTACCGTTTCCATGCCTTGTACTTTAACGAACTCCTCCTTGGGATTTGGTCCTATAAACTTCAAATTTGGACAGTGCCAACTACACACCTGGGCCATGTTAAATTGCGGAGCTTTTGAGTTTTCACAATACGGTGACGCCGTGGCGCCGCGACGAATTTCAATGACTCGCCATGAAAATCTTATTGCCTCTCATTCTGTCATACATTGTCCGAGCTGGACCAAAGAGTACACATATGATAAGGCTCCACCCCTGAACACATTTCAATTGCCATATTTGACATCAGGGACAGCGCCACCTAGTGGGAACAGGAAATGTCATGTTTTACACTTTGGGGTACAGTATTGTGATGGGTGATATCTGCAGCCTCAAATTTCTCCAGGAAAGCCTTAAGGAGTTGGTCTTGGGTTACAGTGAAAACTGTGAGTTTTCGCGAAAGGGTGTGACTCCAGCAGCATGGCGAACTTTGATGTCTCGCCATGGAGAAACAAATTAGTATAACTCAATGAAATCCAAGCTGATCAGAACCAGACTTTACAGGTATGATGTCAGACCCGCCCTGAACAGATTGATGTGCCCATTGTCGGGAATACGCAGAGCGCCACCTAGTGGCAACAGGGAATGTCATGTCTTTCACTTTGTTGTACTGATTTTCACAGGTTCATCGTGGACACCTCAAAAGCGGTGAATATTAACATGGGTCCCTCGTGATGCTTCAGTGCGAAAATTGTGACTTTAAACTGAACGGCGCACCCTGGTGGCAGCGCAGTTCACCATGAAAGATGAAGTGGCTTTTGAGGGGCTTGGAAAGTTTATATAGGCTTTAAATTTGGCCCACACCTCCAATGTGATGAACGCTTTGTTGTTATGTAACCATTTTCTTTGAATAGCGCAAAATGGCTCCACAGCGCCCCCTACAAAATTTCAAAACCACAGCCCCTGCTCTGTGTTTTATCTATGAGTCTGAAACCTGGTAAGCTTATAGGAGATATCAAGATGTACAAAAAAGTCTCTTGGAGCAATATCCCAAATCCAACAGGAAGTCAGCCATTTTAAAATTAATGTGCAATTTTGGCGACATTTTCCCCACTTTTTTGGCACCGTACTTTGACGAACTCCTCCAAGGGATTTCATCAGATTGATGCGATCTCCTGTATGTGGCATCTAAAGACCTTTGTGATGTTAAATTGCGAAGCTTTTTACGTTCAGGGAAACGGCGTGGTCATGGCGGCACGTGGAGTTTCAATCACTCGCCAAAAAGCAGTAATCTGCTGTCACTCAAAAACACAATGTTCAATCTCTCCCAAAGGTCGCAGGCGTGATGAGACTCGAGCTCGGAAATGTTTGTTATGCCATTTGTCAGTAATGGTTAGAGCGCCACACAGTGGGACGACTAACTAATCATGATTGAACGAGATGAAATGTTAGCTGGTGGTTAAATGCATGAATACCATCAATGTGACATCAGATCGGACGTGCTGGTTTCAGGTGTTGGGCGTGGCTCGACGCGCCGGGGGTGCGAGGGCCCTCATAACGCTGCTTGCAGCTTTAATTAGGGCCCGAGCACCGAGAGTGCGAAGGCCCTATTGTATCTGCTCCGTTTCTTATTATTATTATTATTATTATTATTATTATTATTATTCAGGTAAAACAAGGGCCTTTTTGAGGGCCTAAACATGCTCAAAAACTCATGAAATTTTGCACACATGCCAGGTCTGGTGAAAAATTTTGTATTTTAATGGTTTTACATATGAGCACTGGGAAATGGCTCTAGAGCGCCACCTATGCCTTGTTAAATGCAGCCCTACGACCACATCATTTGAGCTACATGTATGAAATTTGGCACATATGTGTATCATGACAAGACGAACAAAAAAGTCTGTTGGCCCATTGACGCAAACCCAACAGGAAGTCCGCCATTTGGACGTGAAGGTGACATTTTGGCTCTAATTTTGCCATTTCCATGCCTCGAACTTTTTCGAACTCCTCCTTGGGATTTGGTCGTATAAGCTTCATCTTTGGTCAGTGTCAACTACACACCTGGGCCATGTTAAATTGCGGAGCTTTTGAGTTTTCACAATACCGTGAGGCCGTGGCGCCACGGCGAATTTCGATGACTCGCCATGAAAATCTTATTGCCTCTCATTCTGTCATACATTGTCTGATCTGGACCAAAGAGCACACATATGATAAGGCTCCACCCCTGAACATATTTCAACTGCCATATTTGACATAAGGGCCAGCGCCACCTAGTGGGAACAGGAAATGTCATGTTTTACACTTTGGGATACAGTATTGTGATGGGTGACATCTGCAGCCTCAAATTTCTCCAGGAAAGCCTTAAGGAGTTGGTCTTGGGTTACAGTGAAAACTGTGAGTTTTCGCGAAAGGGTGTGACCCCAGCAGCATGGCGAACATTTATGTCTCGCCATGGAGAAACAAATTAGTATAACTCAATGAAATCCAGTCTGATCAGTACGAGACTTTACAGGTATGATGTCAGACCCGCCCTGAACAGATTGATGTGCCCATTGTCAGGAATATGCAGAGCGCCACCTAGTGGCAACAGGGAATGTCATGTCTTTCACTTTGTTGTACTGATTTTCACAGGTTCATCGTGGACACCTCAAAAGCGGTGAATATTAACATGGGTCCCTCGTGATTCTTCAGTGCGAAAATTGTGACTTTAAACTGAACAGCGCACCCTGGTGGCAGCGCAGTTCACCATGAAAGATGAAGTGGCTTTTGAGGGGCTTGGAAAGTTTATATAGGCTTGAAATTTGGCGCACACCTCCAATGTGATGAAGTCTTTGTTGTTATGTAACCATTTTCCTTGAATAGCGCAAAATGGCTCCACAGCGCCCCCTACAATATTTCAAAACATCAGCCCCTGCTCTGTGTTTTATCTATGAGTCTGAAACCTGGTAAGCTTATAGGAGATACCAAGATGTACAAAAAAGTCTCTTGGAGCAATATCCCAAATCCAACAAGAAGTCAGCCATTTTAAAATGAATGTGTAATTTTGGCGACATTTTCCCCTCTTTTCAGGCACCATACTTTGACGAACTCCTCCAAGGGATTTAATCAGATTGACGCGATTTCCTCTGTGTGGAATCTGAAGACCTTTGTGATGTTAAATTGCAAAGCTTTTTACGTTCAGGGCAACGAGGTGGTCATGGCGGCACGTGGTTTCAGTCACTCGCCAAAAAGCAGTAATCTGCTGTCACTCAAAAACACAATGTTCAATCTCTCCCAAAGGTCATAGGCGTGATGAGACTCGAGCTCGGAAATGTTTGTTATGCCATTTGTCATTAATGGTTAGAGCGCCACCTAGTGGGACGACTAACTAATCATGATTGAACGAGATGAAATGTTAGCTGGTGGTTAAATGCATGAATTCCATCAATGTGACATCAGATCGGACGTGCTGGTTTCAGGTGTTGGGCGTGGCTTGACGCGCCGGGGTGCGAGGGCCCTCATAACGCTGCTTGCAGCTTTAATATTATTAGGGCCCGAGCACCGAGAGTGCGAAGGCCCTATTGTATCTGCTCCGTTTCTTATTTAGGGCCCGAGCACTGACAGTGCGAAGGCCCTATTGTATCTGCTCTGTTTATTATTATTATTATTATTATTATTATTATTATTATTATTATTATTATTATTATTATTATTTCGGCAAATGAATCGGCCTTTTGAGGGCCTAAACATGCTCAAAAACTCATGAAATTTTGCACACGCGTCAGATCTGGTGAAAATTTACGTATTTTAATGTTCTCAGACATGGCCAGGGAAAATTGGCTCAGTAGCGCCACCTAGAAAAATGAAAAACGCGAGCCCCCGGTATGGGTATGACCTACATGTTTGAAAGTCGGTACACATATATAACGTTCAGAGTCGAACAAAAAAGTCTATTATGGCCATGTCCTAAACCCAACAGGAAGTCCGCCATTTTGGATTGAAGGTGACATTTTGGCTCTGATTTTACCGTTTCCATGCCTTGTACTTTAACGAACTCCTCCTTGGGATTTGGTCCTATAAACTTCAAATTTGGACAGTGCCAACTACACACCTGGGCCATGTTAAATTGCGGAGCTTTTGAGTTTTCACAATACGGTGACGCCGTGGCGCCGCGACGAATTTCAATGACTCGCCATGAAAATCTTATTGCCTCTCATTCTGTCATACATTGTCCGAGCTGGACCAAAGAGTACACATATGATAAGGCTCCACCCCTGAACACATTTCAATTGCCATATTTGACATCAGGGACAGCGCCACCTAGTGGGAACAGGAAATGTCATGTTTTACACTTTGGGGTACAGTATTGTGATGGGTGATATCTGCAGCCTCAAATTTCTCCAGGAAAGCCTTAAGGAGTTGGTCTTGGGTTACAGTGAAAACTGTGAGTTTTCGCGAAAGGGTGTGACTCCAGCAGCATGGCGAACTTTGATGTCTCGCCATGGAGAAACAAATTAGTATAACTCAATGAAATCCAAGCTGATCAGAACCAGACTTTACAGGTATGATGTCAGACCCGCCCTGAACAGATTGATGTGCCCATTGTCGGGAATACGCAGAGCGCCACCTAGTGGCAACAGGGAATGTCATGTCTTTCACTTTGTTGTACTGATTTTCACAGGTTCATCGTGGACACCTCAAAAGCGGTGAATATTAACATGGGTCCCTCGTGATGCTTCAGTGCGAAAATTGTGACTTTAAACTGAACGGCGCACCCTGGTGGCAGCGCAGTTCACCATGAAAGATGAAGTGGCTTTTGAGGGGCTTGGAAAGTTTATATAGGCTTTAAATTTGGCCCACACCTCCAATGTGATGAACGCTTTGTTGTTATGTAACCATTTTCTTTGAATAGCGCAAAATGGCTCCACAGCGCCCCCTACAAAATTTCAAAACCACAGCCCCTGCTCTGTGTTTTATCTATGAGTCTGAAACCTGGTAAGCTTATAGGAGATATCAAGATGTACAAAAAAGTCTCTTGGAGCAATATCCCAAATCCAACAGGAAGTCAGCCATTTTAAAATTAATGTGCAATTTTGGCGACATTTTCCCCACTTTTTTGGCACCGTACTTTGACGAACTCCTCCAAGGGATTTCATCAGATTGATGCGAT
Source organism: Perissodus microlepis (assembly GCF_051167445.1). Lineage (NCBI taxonomy): Eukaryota > Metazoa > Chordata > Actinopteri > Cichliformes > Cichlidae > Perissodus > Perissodus microlepis. Next base: position 37,185,217 of record NC_140477.1, read on the forward strand.
CTCCTGTATGTGGCATCTAAAGACCTTTGTGATGTTAAATTGCGAAGCTTTTTACGTTCAGGGAAACGGCGTGGTCATGGCGGCACGTGGAGTTTCAATCACTCGCCAAAAAGCAGTAATCTGCTGTCACTCAAAAACACAATGTTCAATCTCTCCCAAAGGTCGCAGGCGTGATGAGACTCGAGCTCGGAAATGTTTGTTATGCCATTTGTCAGTAATGGTTAGAGCGCCACACAGTGGGACGACTAACTAATCATGATTGAACGAGATGAAATGTTAGCTGGTGGTTAAATGCATGAATACCATCAATGTGACATCAGATCGGACGTGCTGGTTTCAGGTGTTGGGCGTGGCTCGACGCGCCGGGGGTGCGAGGGCCCTCATAACGCTGCTTGCAGCTTTAATTAGGGCCCGAGCACCGAGAGTGCGAAGGCCCTATTGTATCTGCTCCGTTTCTTATTATTATTATTATTATTATTATTATTATTATTATTCAGGTAAAACAAGGGCCTTTTTGAGGGCCTAAACATGCTCAAAAACTCATGAAATTTTGCACACATGCCAGGTCTGGTGAAAAATTTTGTATTTTAATGGTTTTACATATGAGCACTGGGAAATGGCTCTAGAGCGCCACCTATGCCTTGTTAAATGCAGCCCTACGACCACATCATTTGAGCTACATGTATGAAATTTGGCACATATGTGTATCATGACAAGACGAACAAAAAAGTCTGTTGGCCCATTGACGCAAACCCAACAGGAAGTCCGCCATTTGGACGTGAAGGTGACATTTTGGCTCTAATTTTGCCATTTCCATGCCTCGAACTTTTTCGAACTCCTCCTTGGGATTTGGTCGTATAAGCTTCATCTTTGGTCAGTGTCAACTACACACCTGGGCCATGTTAAATTGCGGAGCTTTTGAGTTTTCACAATACCGTGAGGCCGTGGCGCCACGGCGAATTTCGATGACTCGCCATGAAAATCTTATTGCCTCTCATTCTGTCATACATTGTCTGATCTGGACCAAAGAGCACACATATGATAAGGCTCCACCCCTGAACATATTTCAACTGCCATATTTGACATAAGGGCCAGCGCCACCTAGTGGGAACAGGAAATGTCATGTTTTACACTTTGGGATACAGTATTGTGATGGGTGACATCTGCAGCCTCAAATTTCTCCAGGAAAGCCTTAAGGAGTTGGTCTTGGGTTACAGTGAAAACTGTGAGTTTTCGCGAAAGGGTGTGACCCCAGCAGCATGGCGAACATTTATGTCTCGCCATGAAGAAACAAATTAGTATAACTCAATGAAATCCAGTCTGATCAGTACGAGACTTTACAGGTATGATGTCAGACCCGCCCTGAACAGATTGATGTGCCCATTGTCAGGAATATGCAGAGCGCCACCTAGTGGCAACAGGGAATGTCATGTCTTTCACTTTGTTGTACTGATTTTCACAGGTTCATCGTGGACACCTCAAAAGCGGTGAATATTAACATGGGTCCCTCGTGATGCTTCAGTGCGAAAATTGTGACTTTAAACTGAACAGCGCACCCTGGTGGCAGCGCAGTTCACCATGAAAGATGAAGTGGCTTTTGAGGGGCTTGGAAAGTTTATATAGGCTTGAAATTTGGCGCACACCTCCAATGTGATGAAGTCTTTGTTGTTATGTAACCATTTTCCTTGAATAGCGCAAAATGGCTCCACAGCGCCCCCTACAATATTTCAAAACATCAGCCCCTGCTCTGTGTTTTATCTATGAGTCTGAAACCTGGTAAGCTTATAGGAGATACCAAGATGTACAAAAAAGTCTCTTGGAGTAATATCCCAAATCCAACAAGAAGTCAGCCATTTTAAAATGAATGTGTAATTTTGGCGACATTTTCCCCTCTTTTCAGGCACCATACTTTGACGAACTCCTCCAAGGGATTTAATCAGATTGACGCGATTTCCTCTGTGTGGAATCTGAAGACCTTTGTGATGTTAAATTGCAAAGCTTTTTACGTTCAGGGCAACGAGGTGGTCATGGCGGCACGTGGTTTCAGTCACTCGCCAAAAAGCAGTAATCTGCTGTCACTCAAAAACACAATGTTCAATCTCTCCCAAAGGTCATAGGCGTGATGAGACTCGAGCTCGGAAATGTTTGTTATGCCATTTGTCATTAATGGTTAGAGCGCCACCTAGTGGGACGACTAACTAATCATGATTGAACGAGATGAAATGTTAGCTGGTGGTTAAATGCATGAATTCCATCAATGTGACATCAGATCGGACGTGCTGGTTTCAGGTGTTGGGCGTGGCTTGACGCGCCGGGGTGCGAGGGCCCTCATAACGCTGCTTGCAGCTTTAATTATTATTATTATTATTTCGGCAAATGAATCGGCCTTTTGAGGGCCTAAACATGCTCAAAAACTCATGAAACTTTGCACACATGCCAGGTCTGGTGAAAAATTTTGTATTTTAATGGTTTTACATATGAGCACTGGGAAATGGCTCTAGAGCGCCACCTATGCCTTGTTAAATGCAGCCCTACGACCACATCGTTTGAGCTACATGTATGAAATTTGGCACACATCTGTACCATGCCAAGACGAACAAAAAAGTCTGTGGGCCCATTGACGCAAACCCAACAGGAAGTCCGCTATTTAGACGTGAATGTGAGATTTTGGCTCTAATTTTGCCATTTCCATGCCTCGAACTTTTTCGAACTCCTCCTTGGGATTTGGTCGTATAAGCTTCATCTTTCGTCAGTGTCAACTACACACCTGGGCCATGTTAAATTGCGGAGCTTTTGAGTTTTCACAATACCATGAGGCCGTGGCGCCACGGCGAATTTCGATGACTCGCCATGAAAATCGTATTGCCTCTCATTCTGTCATACATTGTCCAATCTGGACCAAAGAGCACACATATGATAAGGCTCCACCCCTGAACATATTTCAACTGCCATATTTGACATCAGGGACAGCGCCACCTAGTGGGAACAGGAAATGTCATGTTTTACACTTTGGGGTACAGTATTGTGATGGGTGACATCTGCAGCCTCAAATTTCTCCAGGAAAGCCTTAAGGAGTTGGTCTTGGGTTACAGTGAAAACTGTGACTTTTCGCGAAAGGGTGTGACCCCAGCAGCATGGCGAACTTTGACGTCTCGCCATGAAGAAACAAATTAGTATAACTAGATGAAATCCAGTCTGATCAGAACCAGACTTTACAGGCATGATGTCAGACCCGCCCTGAACAGATTGATGTGCCCATTGTCGGGAATACGCAGAGCGCCACCTAGTGGCAACAGGAAATGTCATAGCTTTCACTTTGTTGTACTGATTTTCACAGGTTCATCGTGGACACCTCAAAAGCGGTGAATATTAACATGGGTCCCTCGTGATGCTTCGGTGCGAAAATTGTGACTTTAAACTGAACGGCGCACCCTGGTGGGAAGGCGGTTGACCATGAAAAATGAAGTGGCTTTTGAGGGGCTTGGAAAGTTTATATAGGCTTTAAATTTGGCCCACACCTCCAATGTGATGAACGCTTTGTTGTTATGTAACCATTTTCCTTGAATATCCCAAAATGGCTCCACAGCGCCCCCTACAAAATTTCAAAACCACAGCCCCTGCTCTGTGTTTTATCTATGAGTCTGAAACCTGGTAAGCTTATAGGAGATATCAAGATGTACAAAAAAGTCTCTTGGAGCAATATCCCAAATCCAACAGGAAGTCAGCCATTTTAAAATGAATGTGTAATTTTGGCGACATTTTCCCCTCTTTTCAGGCACCATACTTTGACGAACTCCTCCAAGGGATTTCATCAGATTGATGCGATCTCCTGTATGTGGCATCTAAAGACCTTTGTGATGTTAAATTGCGAAGCTTTTTACGTTCAGGGAAACGGCGTGGTCATGGCGGCACGTGGAGTTTCAATCACTCGCCAAAAAGCAGTAATCTGCTGTCACTCAAAAACACAATGTTCAATCTCTCCCAAAGGTCATAGGCGTGATGAGACTCAAGCTCGGAAATGTTTGTTATGCCATTTGTCAGTAATGGTTAGAGCGCCACCTAGTGGGGCGACTATAATCATGATTGAATGAGATGAAATGTTAGCTGGTGGTTAAAGGCATGAATTCCATCAATGTGACATCAGATCGGACGTGCTGGTTTTAGGTGTTGGGCGTGGCTCGACGCGCCGGGGGTGCGAGGGCCCTTATAACGCTGCTTGCAGCTTTAATTAGGGCCCGAGCACTGACAGTGCGAAGGCCCTATTGTATCTGCTCTGTGTATTATTATTAGGGCCCGAGCACCGAGAGTGCGAAGGCCCTATTGTATCTGCTCCGTTTCTTATTATTAGGGCCCGAGCACCGAGAGTGCGAAGGCCCTATTGTATCTGCTCCGTTTCTTATTATTAGGGCCCGAGCACCGAGAGTGCGAAGGCCCTATTGTATCTGCTCCGTTTCTTATTATTATTATTATTATTATTATTATTATTCAGGTAAAACAAGGGCCTTTTTGAGGGCCTAAACATGCTCAAAAACTCATGAAATTTTGCACACATGCCAGGTCTGGTGAAAAATTTTGTATTTTAATGGTTTTACATATGAGCACTGGGAAATGGCTCTAGAGCGCCACCTATGCCTTGTTAAATGCAGCCCTACGACCACATCATTTGAGCTACATGTATGAAATTTGGCACATATGTGTATCATGACAAGACGAACAAAAAAATTCTGTTGGCCCATTGACGCAAACCCAACAGGAAGTCCGCCATTTGGACGTGAAGGTGACATTTTGGCTCTAATTTTGCCATTTCCATGCCTCGAACTTTTTCGAACTCCTCCTTGGGATTTGGTCGTATAAGCTTCATCTTTGGTCAGTGTCAACTACACACCTGGGCCATGTTAAATTGTGGAGCTTTTGAGTTTTCACAATACCGTGAGGCCGTGGCGCCACGGCGAATTTCGATGACTCGCCATGAAAATCTTATTGCCTCTCATTCTGTCATACATTGTCTGATCTGGACCAAAGAGCACACATATGATAAGGCTCCACCCCTGAACATATTTCACCTGCCATATTTGACATAAGGGCCAGCGCCACCTAGTGGGAACAGGAAATGTCATGTTTTACACTTTGGGATACAGTATTGTGATGGGTGACATCTGCAGCCTCAAATTTCTCCAGGAAAGCCTTAAGGAGTTGGTCTTGGGTTACAGTGAAAACTGTGAGTTTTCGCGAAAGGGTGTGACCCCAGCAGCATGGCGAACATTTATGTCTCGCCATGGAGAAACAAATTAGTATAACTCAATGAAATCCAGTCTGATCAGTACGAGACTTTACAGGTATGATGTCAGACCCGCCCTGAACAGATTGATGTGCCCATTGTCAGGAATATGCAGAGCGCCACCTAGTGGCAACAGGGAATGTCATGTCTTTCACTTTGTTGTACTGATTTTCACAGGTTCATCGTGGACACCTCAAAAGCGGTGAATATTAACATGGGTCCCTCGTGATGCTTCAGTGCGAAAATTGTGACTTTAAACTGAACAGCGCACCCTGGTGGCAGCGCAGTTCACCATGAAAGATGAAGTGGCTTTTGAGGGGCTTGGAAAGTTTATATAGGCTTGAAATTTGGCGCACACCTCCAATGTGATGAAGTCTTTGTTGTTATGTAACCATTTTCCTTGAATAGCGCAAAATGGCTCCACAGCGCCCCCTACAATATTTCAAAACATCAGCCCCTGCTCTGTGTTTTATCTATGAGTCTGAAACCTGGTAAGCTTATAGGAGATACCAAGATGTACAAAAAAGTCTCTTGGAGCAATATCCCAAATCCAACAGGAAGTCAGCCATTTTAAAATGAATGTGTAATTTTGGCGACATTTTCCCCTCTTTTCAGGCACCATACTTTGACGAACTCCTCCAAGGGATTTAATCAGATTGACGCGATTTCCTCTGTGTGGAATCTGAAGACCTTTGTGATGTTAAATTGCAAAGCTTTTTACGTTCAGGGCAACGAGGTGGTCATGGCGGCACGTGGTTTCAGTCACTCGCCAAAAAGCAGTAATCTGCTGTCACTCAAAAACACAATGTTCAATCTCTCCCAAAGGTCATAGGCGTGATGAGACTCGAGCTCGGAAATGTTTGTTATGCCATTTGTCATTAATGGTTAGAGCGCCACCTAGTGGGACGACTAACTAATCATGATTGAACGAGATGAAATGTTAGCTGGTGGTTAAATGCATGAATTCCATCAATGTGACATCAGATCGGACGTGCTGGTTTCAGGTGTTGGGCGTGGCTTGACGCGCCGGGGTGCGAGGGCCCTCATAACGCTGCTTGCAGCTTTAATTATTATTATTATTATTTCGGCAAATGAATCGGCCTTTTGAGGGCCTAAACATGCTCAAAAACTCATGAAACTTTGCACACATGCCAGGTCTGGTGAAAAATTTTGTATTTTAATGGTTTTACATATGAGCACTGGGAAATGGCTCTAGAGCGCCACCTATGCCTTGTTAAATGCAGCCCTACGACCACATCGTTTGAGCTACATGTATGAAATTTGGCACACATCTGTACCATGCCAAGACGAACAAAAAAGTCTGTGGGCCCATTGACGCAAACCCAACAGGAAGTCCGCTATTTAGACGTGAATGTGAGATTTTGGCTCTAATTTTGCCATTTCCATGCCTCGAACTTTTTCGAACTCCTCCTTGGGATTTGGTCGTATAAGCTTCATCTTTCGTCAGTGTCAACTACACACCTGGGCCATGTTAAATTGCGGAGCTTTTGAGTTTTCACAATACCATGAGGCCGTGGCGCCACGGCGAATTTCGATGACTCGCCATGAAAATCGTATTGCCTCTCATTCTGTCATACATTGTCCAATCTGGACCAAAGAGCACACATATGATAAGGCTCCACCCCTGAACATATTTCAACTGCCATATTTGACATCAGGGACAGCGCCACCTAGTGGGAACAGGAAATGTCATGTTTTACACTTTGGGGTACAGTATTGTGATGGGTGACATCTGCAGCCTCAAATTTCTCCAGGAAAGCCTTAAGGAGTTGGTCTTGGGTTACAGTGAAAACTGTGACTTTTCGCGAAAGGGTGTGACCCCAGCAGCATGGCGAACTTTGACGTCTCGCCATGAAGAAACAAATTAGTATAACTAGATGAAATCCAGTCTGATCAGAACCAGACTTTACAGGCATGATGTCAGACCCGCCCTGAACAGATTGATGTGCCCATTGTCGGGAATACGCAGAGCGCCACCTAGTGGCAACAGGAAATGTCATAGCTTTCACTTTGTTGTACTGATTTTCACAGGTTCATCGTGGACACCTCAAAAGCGGTGAATATTAACATGGGTCCCTCGTGATGGTTCGGTGCGAAAATTGTGACTTTAAACTGAACGGCGCACCCTGGTGGGAAGGCGGTTGACCATGAAAAATGAAGTGGCTTTTGAGGGGCTTGGAAAGTTTATATAGGCTTTAAATTTGGCCCACACCTCCAATGTGATGAACGCTTTGTTGTTATGTAACCATTTTCCTTGAATATCCCAAAATGGCTCCACAGCGCCCCCTACAAAATTTCAAAACCACAGCCCCTGCTCTGTGTTTTATCTATGAGTCTGAAACCTTTTAAGCTTATAGGAGATATGAAGATGTACAAAAAAGTCTCTTGGAGTAATATCCCAAATCCAACAGGAAGTCAGCCATTTTAAAATTAATGTGTAATTTTGGCGACATTTTCCCCTCTTTTCAGGCACCGTACTTTGACGAACTCCTCCAAGGGATTTCATCAGATTGATGCGATCTCCTGTATGTGGCATCTAAAGACCTTTGTGATGTTAAATTGCGAAGCTTTTTACGTTCAGGGAAACGGCGTGGTCATGGCGGCACGTGGAGTTTCAATCACTCGCCAAAAAGCAGTAATCTGCTGTCACTCAAAAACACAATGTTCAATCTCTCCCAAAGGTCATAGGCGTGATGAGACTCAAGCTCGGAAATGTTTGTTATGCCATTTGTCAGTAATGGTTAGAGCGCCACCTAGTGGGGCGACTATAATCATGATTGAATGAGATGAAATGTTAGCTGGTGGTTAAAGGCATGAATTCCATCAATGTGACATCAGATCGGACGTGCTGGTTTTAGGTGTTGGGCGTGGCTCGACGCGCCGGGGGTGCGAGGGCCCTTATAACGCTGCTTGCAGCTTTAATTAGGGCCCGAGCACTGACAGTGCGAAGGCCCTATTGTATCTGCTCTGTGTATTATTATTAGGGCCCGAGCACCGAGAGTGCGAAGGCCCTATTGTATCTTCTCCGTTTCTTATTATTAGGGCCCGAGCACCGAGAGTGCGAAGGCCCTATTGTATCTGCTCCGTTTCTTATTATTAGGGCCCGAGCACCGAGAGTGCGAAGGCCCTATTGTATCTGCTCCGTTTCTTATTATTATTATTATTATTATTATTATTATTCAGGTAAAACAAGGGCCTTTTTGAGGGCCTAAACATGCTCAAAAACTCATGAAATTTTGCACACATGCCAGGTCTGGTGAAAAATTTTGTATTTTAATGGTTTTACATATGAGCACTGGGAAATGGCTCTAGAGCGCCACCTATGCCTTGTTAAATGCAGCCCTACGACCACATCATTTGAGCTACATGTATGAAATTTGGCACATATGTGTATCATGACAAGACGAACAAAAAAATTCTGTTGGCCCATTGACGCAAACCCAACAGGAAGTCCGCCATTTGGACGTGAAGGTGACATTTTGGCTCTAATTTTGCCATTTCCATGCCTCGAACTTTTTCGAACTCCTCCTTGGGATTTGGTCGTATAAGCTTCATCTTTGGTCAGTGTCAACTACACACCTGGGCCATGTTAAATTGCGGAGCTTTTGAGTTTTCACAATACCGTGAGGCCGTGGCGCCACGGCGAATTTCGATGACTCGCCATGAAAATCTTATTGCCTCTCATTCTGTCATACATTGTCTGATCTGGACCAAAGAGCACACATATGATAAGGCTCCACCCCTGAACATATTTCAACTGCCATATTTGACATAAGGGCCAGCGCCACCTAGTGGGAACAGGAAATGTCATGTTTTACACTTTGGGATACAGTATTGTGATGGGTGACATCTGCAGCCTCAAATTTCTCCAGGAAAGCCTTAAGGAGTTGGTCTTGGGTTACAGTGAAAACTGTGAGTTTTCGCGAAAGGGTGTGACCCCAGCAGCATGGCGAACATTTATGTCTCGCCATGGAGAAACAAATTAGTATAACTCAATGAAATCCAGTCTGATCAGTACGAGACTTTACAGGTATGATGTCAGACCCGCCCTGAACAGATTGATGTGCCCATTGTCAGGAATATGCAGAGCGCCACCTAGTGGCAACAGGGAATGTCATGTCTTTCACTTTGTTGTACTGATTTTCACAGGTTCATCGTGGACACCTCAAAAGCGGTGAATATTAACATGGGTCCCTCGTGATGCTTCAGTGCGAAAATTGTGACTTTAAACTGAACAGCGCACCCTGGTGGCAGCGCAGTTCACCATGAAAGATGAAGTGGCTTTTGAGGGGCTTGGAAAGTTTATATAGGCTTGAAATTTGGCGCACACCTCCAATGTGATGAAGTCTTTGTTGTTATGTAACCATTTTCCTTGAATAGCGCAAAATGGCTCCACAGCGCCCCCTACAATATTTCAAAACATCAGCCCCTGCTCTGTGTTTTATCTATGAGTCTGAAACCTGGTAAGCTTATAGGAGATATCAAGATGTACAAAAAAGTCTCTTGGAGCAATATCCCAAATCCAACAAGAAGTCAGCCATTTTAAAATGAATGTGTAATTTTGGCGACATTTTCCCCTCTTTTCAGGCACCATACTTTGACGAACTCCTCCAAGGGATTTAATCAGATTGACGCGATTTCCTCTGTGTGGAATCTGAAGACCTTTGTGATGTTAAATTGCAAAGCTTTTTACGTTCAGGGCAACGAGGTGGTCATGGCGGCACGTGGTTTCAGTCACTCGCCAAAAAGCAGTAATCTGCTGTCACTCAAAAACACAATGTTCAATCTCTCCCAAAGGTCATAGGCGTGATGAGACTCGAGCTCGGAAATGTTTGTTATGCCATTTGTCATTAATGGTTAGAGCGCCACCTAGTGGGACGACTAACTAATCATGATTGAACGAGATGAAATGTTAGCTGGTGGTTAAATGCATGAATTCCATCAATGTGACATCAGATCGGACGTGCTGGTTTCAGGTGTTGGGCGTGGCTTGACGCGCCGGGGTGCGAGGGCCCTCATAACGCTGCTTGCAGCTTTAATATTATTAGGGCCCGAGCACCGAGAGTGCGAAGGCCCTATTGTATCTGCTCCGTTTCTTATTATTATTATTATTATTATTATTATTATTCAGGTAAAACAAGGGCCTTTTTGAGGGCCTAAACATGCTCAAAAACTCATGAAATTTTGCACACATGCCAGGTCTGGTGAAAAATTTTGTATTTTAATGGTTTTACATATGAGCACTGGGAAATGGCTCTAGAGCGCCACCTATGCCTTGTTAAATGCAGCCCTACGACCACATCATTTGAGCTACATGTATGAAATTTGGCACATATGTGTATCATGACAAGACGAACAAAAAAATTCTGTTGGCCCATTGACGCAAACCCAACAGGAAGTCCGCCATTTGGACGTGAAGGTGACATTTTGGCTCTAATTTTGCCATTTCCATGCCTCGAACTTTTTCGAACTCCTCCTTGGGATTTGGTCGTATAAGCTTCATCTTTGGTCAGTGTCAACTACACACCTGGGCCATGTTAAATTGTGGAGCTTTTGAGTTTTCACAATACCGTGAGGCCGTGGCGCCACGGCGAATTTCGATGACTCGCCATGAAAATCTTATTGCCTCTCATTCTGTCATACATTGTCTGATCTGGACCAAAGAGCACACATATGATAAGGCTCCACCCCTGAACATATTTCAGCTGCCATATTTGACATAAGGGCCAGCGCCACCTAGTGGGAACAGGAAATGTCATGTTTTACACTTTGGGATACAGTATTGTGATGGGTGACATCTGCAGCCTCAAATTTCTCCAGGAAAGCCTTAAGGAGTTGGTCTTGGGTTACAGTGAAAACTGTGAGTTTTCGCGAAAGGGTGTGACCCCAGCAGCATGGCGAACATTTATGTCTCGCCATGGAGAAACAAATTAGTATAACTCAATGAAATCCAGTCTGATCAGTACGAGACTTTACAGGTATGATGTCAGATCCGCCCTGAACAGATTGATGTGCCCATTGTCAGGAATATGCAGAGCGCCACCTAGTGGCAACAGGGAATGTCATGTCTTTCACTTTGTTGTACTGATTTTCACAGGTTCATCGTGGACACCTCAAAAGCGGTGAATATTAACATGGGTCCCTCGTGATGCTTCAGTGCGAGAATTGTGACTTTAAACTGAACAGCGCACCCTGGTGGCAGCGCAGTTCACCATGAAAGATGAAGTGGCTTTTGAGGGGCTTGGAAAGTTTATATAGGCTTGAAATTTGGCGCACACCTCCAATGTGATGAATGCTTTGTTGTTATGTAACCATTTTCCTTGAATAGCGCAAAATGGCTCCACAGCGCCCCCTACAATATTTCAAAACATCAGCCCCTGCTCTGTGTTTTATCTATGAGTCTGAAACCTGGTAAGCTTATAGGAGATACCAAGATGTACAAAAAAGTCTCTTGGAGCAATATCCCAAATCCAACAAGAAGTCAGCCATTTTAAAATGAATGTGTAATTTTGGCGACATTTTCCCCTCTTTTCAGGCACCATACTTTGACGAACTCCTCCAAGGGATTTAATCAGATTGACGCGATTTCCTCTGTGTGGAATCTGAAGACCTTTGTGATGTTAAATTGCAAAGCTTTTTACGTTCAGGGCAACGAGGTGGTCATGGCGGAACGTGGTTTCAGTCACTCGCCAAAAAGCAGTAATCTGCTGTCACTCAAAAACACAATGTTCAATCTCTCCCAAAGGTCATAGGCGTGATGAGACTCGAGCTCGGAAATGTTTGTTATGCCATTTGTCATTAATGGTTAGAGCGCCACCTAGTGGGACGACTAACTAATCATGATTGAACGAGATGAAATGTTAGCTGGTGGTTAAATGCATGAATTCCATCAATGTGACACCAGATCGGACGTGCTGGTTTCAGGTGTTGGGCGTGGCTTGACGCGCCGGGGTGGGAGGGCCCTCATAACGCTGCTTGCAGCTTTAATTAGGGCCCGAGCACCGAGAGTGCGAAGGCCCTATTGTATCTGCTCCGTTTCTTATTATTATTATTATTATTATTATTATTATTATTCAGGTAAAACAAGGGCCTTTTTGAGGGCCTAAACATGCTCAAAAACTCATGAAATTTTGCACACGCGTCAGGTCTGGTGAAAAATTACGTATTTTAATGTCCTCAGACATGGCCAGGGAAAATTGGCTCAGTAGCGCCACCTAGAAAAATCTAAAACGTGAGCCCCCGGTGTGGGTATGACCTACATGTATGAAAATTGGAACACATATCTATCGTTAGCAGACGCACAGAAAAGTCTATTATGGCCATGTCCTAAACCCAACAGGAAGTCCGCCATTTTGGATTGAAGGTGACATTTTGGCTCTGATTTTACCGTTTCCATGCCTTGTACTTTAACGAACTCCTCCTTGGGATTTGGTCCTATAAACTTCAAATTTGGACAGTGCCAACTACACACCTGGGCCATGTTAAATTGCGGAGCTTTTGAGTTTTCACAATACGGTGAGGCCGTGGCGCCGCGGCGAATTTCAATGACTCGCCATGAAAATCTTATTGCCTCTCATTCTGTCATACATTGTCCGAGCTGGACCAAAGAGCACACATATGATAAGGCTCCACCCCTGAACACATTTCAACTGCCATATTTCACATCAGGGACAGCGCCACCTAGTGGGAACAGGAAATGTCATGTTTTACACTTTGGGGTACAGTATTGTGATGGGTGACATCTGCAGCCTCAAATTTCTCCAGGAAAGCCTTAAGGAGTTGGTCTTGGGTTACAGTGAAAACTGTGACTTTTCGCGAAAGGGTGTGACCCCAGCAGCATGGCGAACTTTGATATCTCGCCATGGAGAAACAAATTAGTATAACTCAATGAAATCCAAGCTGATCAGAACCAGACTTTACAGGTATGATGTCAGACCCGCCCTGAACAGATTGATGTGCCCATTGTCGGGAATACGCAGAGCGCCACCTAGTGGCAACAGGAAATGTCATGGCTTTCACTTTGTTGTACTGATTTTCACAGGTTCATCGTGGCCTCCTCAAAAGCGGTGAATATCACCATCAGTGCCTCATGATGCTTCAGTGCGAAAATTGTGACTTTAAACTGAACGGCGCACCCTGGTGGGAAGGCGGTTGACCATGAAAAATGAAGTGGCTTTTGAGGGGCTTGGAAAGTTTATATAGGCTTTAAATTTGGCCCACACCTCCAATGTGATGAATGCTTTGTTGTTATGTAACCATTTTCCTTGAATAGCGCAAAATGGCTCCACAGCGCCCCCTACAAAATTTCAAAACCACAGCCCCTGCTCTGTGTTTTATCTATGAGTCTGAAACCTGGTAAGCTTATAGGAGATATGAAGATCTACAAAAAAGTCTCTTGGAGCAATATCCCACATCCAACAGGAAGTCAGCCATTTTAAAATTAATGTGTAATTTTGGCGACATTTTCCCCTCTTTTCAGGCACCGTACTTTGACGAACTCCTCCAAGGGATTTCATCAGATTGATGCGATCTCCTGTATGTGGCATCTAAAGACCTTTGTGATGTTAAATTGCGAAGCTTTTTACGTTCAGGGAAACGGCGTGGTCATGGCGGCACGTGGAGTTTCAATCACTCGCCAAAAAGCAGTAATCTGCTGTCACTCAAAAACACAATGTTCAATCTCTCCCAAAGGTCATAGGCGTGATGAGACTCAAGCTCGGAAATGTTTGTTATGCCATTTGTCAGTAATGGTTAGAGCGCCACCTAGTGGGGCGACTATAATCATGGTTGAATGAGATGAAATGTTAGCTGGTGGTTAAAGGCATGAATTCCATCAATGTGACATCAGATCGGACGTGCTGGTTTTAGGTGTTGGGCGTGGCTCGACGCGCCGGGGGTGCGAGGGCCCTTATAACGCTGCTTGCAGCTTTAATTAGGGCCCGAGCACTGACAGTGCGAAGGCCCTATTGTATCTGCTCTGTTTATTATTATTATTATTATTATTATTATTTCGGCAAATGAATCGGCCTTTTGAGGGCCTAAACATGCTCAAAAACTCATGAAATTTTGCACACGCGTCAGGTCTGGTGAAAATTTACGTATTTTAATGTTCTCAGACATGGCTAGGGAAAATTGGCTCAGTAGCGCCACCTAGAAAAATGAAAAACGCGAGCCCCCGGTATGGGTATGACCTACATGTATGAAAATTGGAACACATATCTATCGTTAGTAGACACACAAAAAAGTCTATTATGGCCATGTCCTAAACCCAACAGGAAGTCCGCCATTTTGGATTGAAGGTGACATTTTGGCTCTGAATTTACCGTTTCCATGCCTTGTACTTTAACGAACTCCTCCTTGGGATTTGGTCCTATAAACTTCAAATTTGGACAGTGCCAACTACACACCTGGGCCATGTTAAATTGCGGAGCTTTTGAGTTTTCACAATACGGTGAGGCCGTGGCGCCGCGGCGAATTTCAATGACTCGCCATGAAAATCTTATTGCCTCTCATTCTGTCATACATTGTCCGAGCTGGACCAAAGAGTACACATATGATAAGGCTCCACCCCTGTACACATTTCAACTGCCATATTTGACATAAGGGACAGCGCCACCTAGTGGGAACAGGAAATGTCATGTTTTACACTTTGGGGTACAGTATTGTGATGGGTGACATCTGCAGCCTCAAATTTCTCCAGGAAAGCCTTAAGGAGTTGGTCTTGGGTTACAGTGAAAACTGTGACTTTTTGCGAAAGGGTGTGACCCCAGCAGCATGGCGAACTTTGATGTCTCGCCATGGAGAAACAAATTAGTATAACTCAATGAAATCCAAGCTGATCAGAACCAGACTTTACAGGTATGATGTCAGACCCGCCCTGAACAGATTGATGTGCCCATTGTCAGGAATACGCAGAGCGCCACCTAGTGGCAACAGGGAATGTCATGTCTTTCACTTTGTTGTACTGATTTTCACAGGTTCATCGTGGACACCTCAAAAGCGGTGAATATTAACATGGGTCCCTCATGATGCTTCAGTGAGAAAATTGTGACTTTAAACTGAACGGCGCACCCTAGTGGCAGCGCAGTTCACCATGAAAGATGAAGTGGCTTTTGAGGGGCTTGGAAAGTTTATATAGGCTTTAAATTTGGCCCACACCTCCAATGTGATGAAGGCTTTGTTGTTGTGTAACCATTTTCCTTGAATAGCGCAAAATGGCTCCACAGCGCCCCCTACAATATTTCAAAACATCAGCCCCTGCTCTGTGTTTTATCTATGAGTCTGAAACCTGGTAAGCTTATAGGAGATACCAAGATCTGCAAAAAAGTCTCTTGGAGCAATATCCCAAATCCAACAAGAAGTCAGCCATTTTAAAATGAATGTGTAATTTTGGCAACATTTTCCCCTCTTTTCAGGCACCATACTTTGACGAACTCCTCCAAGAGATTTCATCAGATTGATGCGATTTCCTCTGTGTGGAATCTGAAGACCTTTGTGATGTTAAATTGCGAAGCTTTTTACGTTCAGGGCAACGAGGTGGTCATGGCGGCACGTGGTTTCAGTCACTCGCCAAAAAGCAGTAATCTGCTGTCACTCAAAAACACAATGTTCAGTCTCTCCCAAAGGTCATAGGCGTGATGAGACTCGAGCTCGGAAATGTTTGTTATGCCATTTGTCATTAATGGTTAGAGCGCCACCTAGTGGGACGACTAACTAATCATGATTGAACGAGATGAAGTGTTAGCTGGTGGTTAAATGCATGAATTCCATCAATGTGACATCAGATCAGACGTGCTGGTTTCAGGTGTTGGGCGTGGCTCGACCCGCCGAGGGTGCGAGGGCCCTCATAACGCTGCTTGCAGCTTTAATTAGGGCCCGAGCACTGACAGTGCGAAGGCCCTATTGTATCTGCTCTGTTTATTATTAGGGCCCGAGCACCGAGAGTGCGAAGGCCCTATTGTATCTGCTCCGTTTCTTATTATTATTATTATTATTATTATTATTATTATTATTATTATTTCGGCAAATGAATCGGCCTTTTGAGGGCCTAAACATGCTCAAAAACTCATGAAATTTTGCACACGCGTCAGGTCTGGTGAAAATTTACGTATTTTAATGTTCTCAGACATGGCCAGGGAAAATTGGCTCAGTAGCGCCACCTAGAAAAATGAAAAACGCGAGCCCCCGGTATGGGTATGACCTACATGTTTGAAAGTCGGTACACATATATAACGTTCAGAGTCGAACAAAAAAGTCTATTATGGCCATGTCCTAAACCCAACAGGAAGTCCGCCATTTTGGATTGAAGGTGACATTTTGGCTCTGATTTTACCGTTTCCATGCCTTGTACTTTAACGAACTCCTCCTTGGGATTTGGTCCTATAAACTTCAAATTTGGACAGTGCCAACTACACACCTGGGCCATGTTAAATTGCGGAGCTTTTGAGTTTTCACAATACGGTGAGGCCGTGGCGCCGCGGCGAATTTCAATGACTCGCCATGAAAATCTTATTGCCTCTCATTCTGTCATACATTGTCCGAGCTGGACCAAAGAGTACACATATGATAAGGCTCCACCCCTGAACACATTTCAACTGCCATATTTGACATCAGGGACAGCGCCACCTAGTGGGAACAGGAAATGTCATGTTTTACACTTTGGGGTACAGTATTGTGATGGGTGACATCTGCAGCCTCAAATTTCTCCAGGAAAGCCTTAAGGAGTTGGTCTTGGGTTACAGTGAAAACTGTGACTTTTTGCGAAAGGGTGTGACCCCAGCAGCATGGCGAACTTTGATGTCTCGCCATGGAGAAACAAATTAGTATAACTCAATGAAATCCAAGCTGATCAGAACCAGACTTTACAGGTATGATGTCAGACCCGCCCTGAACAGATTGATGTGCCCATTGTCAGGAATACGCAGAGCGCCACCTAGTGGCAACAGGGAATGTCATGTCTTTCACTTTGTTGTACTGATTTTCACAGGTTCATCGTGGACACCTCAAAAGCGGTGAATATTAACATGGGTCCCTCATGATGCTTCAGTGAGAAAATTGTGACTTTAAACTGAACGGCGCACCCTAGTGGCAGCGCAGTTCACCATGAAAGATGAAGTGGCTTTTGAGGGGCTTGGAAAGTTTATATAGGCTTTAAATTTGGCCCACACCTCCAATGTGATGAAGGCTTTGTTGTTGTGTAACCATTTTCCTTGAATAGCGCAAAATGGCTCCACAGCGCCCCCTACAATATTTCAAAACATCAGCCCCTGCTCTGTGTTTTATCTATGAGTCTGAAACCTGGTAAGCTTATAGGAGATACCAAGATCTGCAAAAAAGTCTCTTGGAGCAATATCCCAAATCCAACAAGAAGTCAGCCATTTTAAAATGAATGTGTAATTTTGGCAACATTTTCCCCTCTTTTCAGGCACCATACTTTGACGAACTCCTCCAAGGGATTTCATCAGATTGACGCGATTTCCTCTGTGTGGAATCTGAAGACCTTTGTGATGTTAAATTGCGAAGCTTTTTACGTTCAGGGCAACGAGGTGGTCATGGCGGCACGTGGTTTCAGTCACTCGCCAAAAAGCAGTAATCTGCTGTCACTCAAAAACACAATGTTCAGTCTCTCCCAAAGGTCGTAGGCGTGATGAGACTCGAGCTCGGAAATGTTTGTTATGCCATTTGTCATTAATGGTTAGAGCGCCACCTAGTGGGACGACTAACTAATCATGATTGAACGAGATGAAGTGTTAGCTGGTGGTTAAATGCATGAATTCCATCAATGTGACATCAGATCAGACGTGCTGGTTTCAGGTGTTGGGCGTGGCTCGACCCGCCGAGGGTGCGAGGGCCCTCATAACGCTGCTTGCAGCTTTAATTAGGGCCCGAGCACTGACAGTGCGAAGGCCCTATTGTATCTGCTCTGTTTATTATTAGGGCCCGAGCACCGAGAGTGCGAAGGCCCTATTGTATCTGCTCCGTTTCTTATTATTATTATTATTATTATTATTATTATTATTATTATTATTATTATTATTATTTCGGCAAATGAATCGGCCTTTTGAGGGCCTAAACATGCTCAAAAACTCATGAAATTTTGCACACGCGTCAGGTCTGGTGAAAATTTACGTATTTTAATGTTCTCAGACATGGCCAGGGAAAATTGGCTCAGTAGCGCCACCTAGAAAAATGAAAAACGCGAGCCCCCGGTATGGGTATGACCTACATGTTTGAAAGTCGGTACACATATATAACGTTCAGAGTCGAACAAAAAAGTCTATTATGGCCATGTCCTAAACCCAACAGGAAGTCCGCCATTTTGGATTGAAGGTGACATTTTGGCTCTGATTTTACCGTTTCCATGCCTTGTACTTTAACGAACTCCTCCTTGGGATTTGGTCCTATAAACTTCAAATTTGGACAGTGCCAACTACACACCTGGGCCATGTTAAATTGCGGAGCTTTTGAGTTTTCACAATACGGTGACGCCGTGGCGCCGCGGCGAATTTCAATGACTCGCCATGAAAATCTTATTGCCTCTCATTCTGTCATACATTGTCTGAGCTGGACCAAAGAGTACACATATGATAAGGCTCCACCCCTGAACACATTTCAACTGCCATATTTGACATCAGGGACAGCGCCACCTAGTGGGAACAGGAAATGTCATGTTTTACACTTTGGGGTACAGTATTGTGATGGGTGACATCTGCAGCCTCAAATTTCTCCAGGAAAGCCTTAAGGAGTTGGTCTTGGGTTACAGTGAAAACTGTGACTTTTCGCGAAAGGGTGTGACCCCAGCAGCATGGCGAACTTTGATGTCTCGCCATGGAGAAACAAATTAGTATAACTCAATGAAATCCAAGCTGATCAGAACCAGACTTTACAGGTATGATGTCAGACCCGCCCTGAACAGATTGATGTGCCCATTGTCGGGAATACGCAGAGCGCCACCTAGTGGCAACGGGAAATGTCATGGCTTTCACTTTGTTGTACTGATTTTCACAGGTTCATCGTGGCCACCTCAAAAGTGGTGAATATCACCATCAGTTCCTCATGATGCTTCAGTGCGAAAATTGTGACTTTAATCTGAACGGCGCACCCTGGTGGGAAGGCGGTTGACCATGAAAAATGAAGTGGCTTTTGAGGGGCTTGGAAAGTTTATATAGGCTTTAAATTTGGCCCACACCTCCAATGTGATGAATGCTTTGTTGTTATGTAACCATTTTCCTTGAATAGCGCAAAATGGCTCCACAGCGCCCCCTACAAAATTTCAAAACCACAGCCCCTGCTCTGTGTTTTATCTATGAGTCTGAAACCTGGTAAGCTTATAGGAGATATCAAGATGTACAAAAAAGTCTCTTGGAGCAATATCCCAAATCCAACAGGAAGTCAGCCATTTTAAAATTAATGTGTAATTTTGGCGACATTTTCCCCTCTTTTCAGGCACCGTACTTTGACGAACTCCTCCAAGGGATTTCATCAGATTGATGCGATCTCCTGTATGTGGCATCTAAAGACCTTTGTGATGTTAAATTGCGAAGCTTTTTACGTTCAGGGAAACGGCGTGGTCATGGCGGCACGTGGAGTTTCAATCACTCGCCAAAAAGCAGTAATCTGCTGTCACTCAAAAACACAATGTTCAATCTCTCCCAAAGGTCATAGGCGTGATGAGACTCGAGCTCGGAAATGTTTGTTATGCCATTTGTCATTAATGGTTAGAACGCCACCTAGTGGGACGACTAACTAATCATGATTGAACGAGATGAAGTGTTAGCTGGTGGTTAAATGCATGAATTCCATCAATGTGACATCAGATCAGACGTGCTGGTTTCAGGTGTTGGGCGTGGCTCGACCCGCCGAGGGTGCGAGGGCCCTCATAACGCTGCTTGCAGCTTTAATTAGGGCCCGAGCACTGACAGTGCGAAGGCCCTATTGTATCTGCTCTGTTTATTAGGGCCCGAGCACTGACAGTGCGAAGGCCCTATTGTATCTGCTCTGTTTATTAGGGCCCGAGCACTGACAGTGCGAAGGCCCTATTGTATCTGCTCTGTTTATTATTAGGGCCCGAGCACCGAGAGTGCGAAGGCCCTATTGTATCTGCTCCGTTTCTTCTTCTTATTATTATTATTATTCAGGCAAAACAAGGGCCTTTTTGAGGGCCTAAACATGCTCAAAAACTCATGAAATTTTGCACACATGCCAGGTCTGGTGAAAAATTTTGTATTTTAATGGTTTTACATATGAGCACTGGGAAATGGCTCTAGAGCGCCACCTATGCCTTGTTAAATGCAGCCCTACGACCACATCGTTTGAGCTACATGTATGAAATTTGGCACACATCTGTACCATGCCAAGATGAACAAAAAAGTCTGTGGGCCCATTGACGCAAACCCAACAGGAAGTCCGCCATTTGGACGTGAAGGTGACATTTTGGCTCTAATTTTGCCATTTCCATGCCTCGAACTTTTTCGAACTCCTCCTTGGGATTTGGTCTTACAAGCTTCATCTTTGGTCAGTGTCAACTACACACCTGGGCCATGTTAAATTGCGGAGCTTTTGAGTTTTCACAATACCGTGAGGCCGTGGCGCCACGGCGAATTTCGATGACTCGCCATGAAAATCTTATTGCCTCTCATTCTGTCATACATTGTCTGACCTGGACCAAAGAGCACACATATGATAAGGCTCCACCCCTGAACATATTTCACCTGCCATATTTGACATCAGGGACAGCGCCACCTAGTGGGAACAGGAAATGTCATGTTTTACACTTTGGGGTACAGTATTGTGATGGGTGACATCTGCAGCCTCAAATTTCTCCAGGAAAGCCTTAAGGAGTTGGTCTTGGGTTACAGTGAAAACTGTGAGTTTTCGCGAAAGGGTGTGACCCCAGCAGCATGGCGAACATTGATGTCTCGCCATGAAGAAACAAATTAGTATAACTCCATGAAATCCAGTCTGATTAGTACCAGACTTTACAGGCGTGATGTCAGACCCGCCCTGAAAAGATTGATGTGCCCATTGTCAGTAATATGCAGAGCGCCACCTATTGGCAACAGGAAATGTCATGTCTTACATTTTGTTGTACTGATTTTCACAGGTTCATCGTGGCCACCTCAAAAGCGGTGAATATCACCATCAGTGCCTCATGATACTTCAGTGTGAAAATTGTGACTTTAAACTGAACGGCGCACCCTGGTGGGAAGGCGGTTGACCATGAAAAATGAAGTGGCTTTTGAGGGGCTTGGAAAGTTTATATAGGCTTTAAATTTGGACACACCTCCAATGTGATGAAGGCTTTGTTGTTATGTGATCACCTTCCTTGAATAGCGCAAAATGGCTCAGCAGCGCCCCCTACAATATTTCAAATCATCAGCCCCTGCTCTGTGTTTTATGTATGAGTCTGAAATCTGGGAAGCTTATAGGAGATATCAAGATGTACAAAAAAGTCTCTTGGAGCAATATCCCAAATCCAACAGGAAGTCAGCCATTTTAAAATGAATGTGTAATTTTGGCGACATTTTCCCCTCTTTTCATGCACCGTACTTTGACGAACTCCTCCAAGGGATTTCATCAGATTGATGCGATCTCCAGTGTGTGGAATCTAAAGACCTTTGTGATGTTAAATTGTGAAGCTTTTTACATTCAGGGAAACGGGGTGGTCATGGCGGCACGTGGTTTCAGTCACTCGCCAAAAAGTAGTAATCTGCTGTCACTCAAAAACACAATGTTCAATCTCTCCCAAAGGTCATAGGCGTGATGAGACTCGAGCTCGGAAATGTTTGTTATGCCATTTGTCATTAATGGTTAGAGCGCCACCTAGTGGGACGACTATAATCATGATTGAACGAGGTGAAATGTTAGCTGGTGGTTAAATGCATGAATTCCATCAATGTGACATCAGATCGGACGTGCTGGTTTCAGGTGTTGGCCGTGGCTCGACACGCCGGGGGTGCGAGGGCCCTCATAACGCTGCTTGCAGCTTTAATTATTAGGGCCCGAGCACTGACAGTGCGAAGGCCCTATTGTATCTGCTCTGTTTATTATTAGGGCCCGAGCACCGAGAGTGCGAAGGCCCTATTGTATCTGCTCCGTTTCTTATTATTATTATTATTATTATTATTATTATTATTATTTCGGCAAATGAATCGGCCTTTTGAGGGCCTAAACATGCTCAAAAACTCATGAAATTTTGCACACGCGTCAGGTCTGGTGAAAATTTACGTATTTTAATGTTCTCAGACATGGCCAGGGAAAATTGGCTCAGTAGCGCCACCTAGAAAAATGAAAAACGCGAGCCCCCGTTATGGGTATGACCTACATGTTTGAAAGTCGGTACACATATATAAAGTTCAGAGTCGAACAAAAAAGTCTATTATGGCCATGTCCTAAACCCAACAGGAAGTCCGCCATTTTGGATTGAAGGTGACATTTTGGCTCTGATTTTACCGTTTCCATGCCTTGTACTTTAACGAACTCCTCCTTGGGATTTGGTCCTATAAACTTCAAATTTGGACAGTGCCAACTACACACCTGGGCCATGTTAAATTGCGGAGCTTTTGAGTTTTCACAATACGGTGACGCCGTGGCGCCGCGGCGAATTTCAATGACTCGCCATGAAAATCTTATTGCCTCTCATTCTGTCATACATTGTCCGAGCTGGACCAAAGAGTACACATATGATAAGGCTCCACCCCTGAACACATTTCAACTGCCATATTTGACATCAGGGACAGCGCCACCTAGTGGGAACAGGAAATGTCATGTTTTACACTTTGGGGTACAGTATTGTGATGGGTGACATCTGCAGCCTCAAATTTCTCCAGGAAAGCCTTAAGGAGTTGGTCTTGGGTTACAGTGAAAACTGTGACTTTTCGCGAAAGGGTGTGACCCCAGCAGCATGGCGAACTTTGATGTCTCGCCATGGAGAAACAAATTAGTATAACTCAATGAAATCCAAGCTGATCAGAACCAGACTTTACAGGTATGATGTCAGACCCGCCCTGAACAGATTGATGTGCCCATTGTCAGGAATACGCAGAGCGCCACCTAGTGGCAACAGGGAATGTCATGTCTTTCACTTTGTTGTACTGATTTTCACAGGTTCATCGTGGACACCTCAAAAGCGGTGAATATTAACATGGGTCCCTCATGATGCTTCAGTGAGAAAATTGTGACTTTAAACTGAACGGCGCACCCTAGTGGCAGCGCAGTTCACCATGAAAGATGAAGTGGCTTTTGAGGGGCTTGGAAAGTTTATATAGGCTTTAAATTTGGCCCACACCTCCAATGTGATGAAGGCTTTGTTGTTGTGTAACCATTTTCCTTGAATAGCGCAAAATGGCTCCACAGCGCCCCCTACAATATTTCAAAACATCAGCCCCTGCTCTGTGTTTTATCTATGAGTCTGAAACCTGGTAAGCTTATAGGAGATACCAAGATCTGCAAAAAAGTCTCTTGGAGCAATATCCCAAATCCAACAAGAAGTCAGCCATTTTAAAATGAATGTGTAATTTTGGCAACATTTTCCCCTCTTTTCAGGCACCATACTTTGACGAACTCCTCCAAGGGATTTCATCAGATTGACGCGATTTCCTCTGTGTGGAATCTGAAGACCTTTGTGATGTTAAATTGCGAAGCTTTTTACGTTCAGGGCAACGAGGTGGTCATGGCGGCACGTGGTTTCAGTCACTCGCCAAAAAGCAGTAATCTGCTGTCACTCAAGAACACAATGTTCAGTCTCTCCCAAAGGTCATAGGCGTGATGAGACTCGAGCTCGGAAATGTTTGTTATGCCATTTGTCATTAATGGTTAGAGCGCCACCTAGTGGGACGACTAACTAATCATGATTGAACGAGATGAAGTGTTAGCTGGTGGTTAAATGCATGAATTCCATCAATGTGACATCAGATCAGACGTGCTGGTTTCAGGTGTTGGGCGTGGCTCGACCCGCCGAAGGTGCGAGGGCCCTCATAACGCTGCTTGCAGCTTTAATTATTATTATTATTATTATTTCGGCAAATGAATCGGCCTTTTGAGGGCCTAAACATGCTCAAAAACTCATGAAATTTTGCACACGCGTCAGGTCTGGTGAAAATTTACGTATTTTAATGTTCTCAGACATAGCCAGGGAAAATTGGCTCAGTAGCGCCACCTAGAAAAATGAAAAACGCGAGCCCCCGGTATGGGTATGACCTACATGTTTGAAAGTCGGTACACATATATAACGTTCAGAGTCGAACAAAAAAGTCTATTACGGCCATGTCCTAAACCCAACAGGAAGTCCGCCATTTTGGATTGAAGGTGACATTTTGGCTCTGATTTTACCGTTTCCATGCCTTGTACTTTAACGAACTCCTCCTTGGGATTTGGTCCTATAAACTTCAAATTTGGACAGTGCCAACTACACACCTGGGCCATGTTAAATTGCGGAGCTTTTGAGTTTTCACAATACGGTGACGCCGTGGCGCCGCGGCGAATTTCAATGACTCGCCATGAAAATCTTATTGCCTCTCATTCTGTCATACATTGTCCGAGCTGGACCAAAGAGTACACATATGATAAGGCTCCACCCCTGAACACATTTCAACTGCCATATTTGACATAAGGGACAGCGCCACCTAGTGGGAACAGGAAATGTCATGTTTTACACTTTGGGGTACAGTATTGTGATGGGTGACATCTGCAGCCTCAAATTTCTCCAGGAAAGCCTTAAGGAGTTGGTCTTGGGTTACAGTGAAAACTGTGACTTTTCACAAAAGGGTTTTACCCCAGCAGCATGGCGAACTTTGATATCTCGCCATGGAGAAACAAATTAGTATAACTCAATGAAATCCAAGCTGATCAGAACCAGACTTTACAGGTATGATGTCATACCCGCCCTGAACAGATTGATGTGCCCATTGTCGGGAATACGCAGAGCGCCACCTAGTGGCAACGGGAAATGTCATGTCTTACACTTTGTTGTACTGATTTTCACAGGTTCATCGTGGCCACCTCAAAAGCGGTGAATATCACCATCAGTGCCTCATGATGCTTCAGTGCGAAAATTGTGACTTTAAACTGAACGGCGCACCCTGGTGGGAAGGCGGTTGACCATGAAAAATGAAGTGGCTTTTGAGGGGCTTGGAAAGTTTAAATAGGCTTTAAATTTGGCCCACACCTCCAGTGTGATGAACGCTTTGTTGTTATGTAACCATTTTCCTTGAATAGCGCAAAATGGCTCCACAGCGCCCCCTACAAAATTTCAAAATCACAGCCCCTGCTCTGTGTTTTATCTATGAGTCTGAAACCTGGTAAGCTTATAGGAGATATCAAGATGTACAAAAAAGTCTCTTGGAGCAATATCCCAAATCCAACAGGAAGTCAGCCATTTTAAAATTAATGTGTAATTTTGGCGACAGTTTCCCCTCTTTTCAGGCACCGTACTTTGACGAACTCCTCCAAGGGATTTCATCAGATTGATGCGATCTCCTGTATGTGGCATCTAAAGACCTTTGTGATGTTAAATTGCGAAGCTTTTTACGTTCAGGGAAACGGCGTGGTCATGGCGGCACGTGGAGTTTCAATCACTCGCCAAAAAGCAGTAATCTGCTGTCACTCAAAAACACAATGTTCAATCTCTCCCAAAGGTCATAGGCGTGATGAGACTCAAGCTCGGAAATGTTTGTTATGCCATTTGTCAGTAATGGTTAGAGCGCCACCTAGTGGGGCGACTATAATCATGATTGAATGAGATGAAATGTTAGCTGGTGGTTAAAGGCATGAATTCCATCAATGTGACATCAGATCGGAGGTGCTGGTTTTAGGTGTTGGGCGTGGCTCGACGCGCCGGGGGTGCGAGGGCCCTTATAACGCTGCTTGCAGCTTTAATTAGGGCCCGAGCACCGAGAGTGCGAAGGCCCTATTGTATCTGCTCCGTTTCTTATTATTATTATTAGGGCCCGAGCACTGACAGTGCGAAGGCCCTATTGTATCTGCTCTGTTTATTATTATTATTAGGGCCCGAGCACCGAGAGTGCGAAGGCCCTATTGTATCTGCTCCGTTTCTTATTATTATTAGGGCCCGAGCACCGAGAGTGCGAAGGCCCTATTGTATCTGCTCCGTTTCTTCTTCTTCTTCTTCTTCTTCTTCTTATTATTATTATTATTCAGGTAAAACAAGGGCCTTTTTGAGGGCCTAAACATGCTCAAAAACTCATGAAATTTTGCACACGCGTCAGGTCTGGTGAAAAATTACGTATTTTAATGTCCTCAGACATGGCCAGGGAAAATTGGCTCAGTAGCGCCACCTAGGAAAATCTAAAACGCGAGCCCCCGGTGTGGGTATGACCTATATGTATGAAAATTGGAACACATATCTATCGTTAGTAGACACACAAAAAAGTCTATTATGGCCATGTCCTAAACCCAACAGGAAGTCCGCCATTTTGGATTGAAGGTGACATTTTGGCTCTGATTTTACCGTTTCCATGCCTTGTACTTTAACGAACTCCTCCTTGGGATTTGGTCCTATAAACTTCAAATTTGGACAGTGCCAACTACACACCTGGGCCATGTTAAATTGCGGAGCTTTTGAGTTTTCACAATACGGTGACGCCGTGGCGCCGCGGCGAATTTCAATGACTCGCCATGAAAAACTTATTGCCTCTCATTCTGTCATACATTGTCCGAGCTGGACCAAAGAGTACACATATGATAAGGCTCCACCCCTGAACACATTTCAACTGCCATATTTGACATCAGGGACAGCGCCACCTAGTGGGAACAGGAAATGTCATGTTTTACACTTTGGGGTACAGTATTGTGATGGGTGACATCTGCAGCCTCAAATTTCTCCAGGAAAGCCTTAAGGAGTTGGTCTTGGGTTACAGTGAAAACTGTGACTTTTCGCGAAAGGGTGTGACCCCAGCAGCATGGCGAACTTTGATGTCTCGCCATGGAGAAACAAATTAGTATAACTCAATGAAATCCAAGCTGATCAGAACCAGACTTTACAGGCATGATGTCAGACCCGCCCTGAACAGATTGATGTGCCCATTGTCGGGAATACGCAGAGCGCCACCTAGTGGCAACAGGAAATGTCATGACTTTCACTTTGTTGTACTGATTTTCACAGGTTCATCGTGGCCATCTCAAAAGCGGTGAATATCACGATCAGTCCCTAATGATGCTTCAGTGCGAAAATTGTGACTTTAAACTGAACGGCGCACCCTGGTGGGAAGGCGGTTGACCATGAAAAATGAAGTGGCTTTTGAGGGGCTTGGAAAGTTTATATAGGCTTTAAATTTGGCCCACACCTCCAATGTGATGAACGCTTTGTTGTTATGTAACCATTTTCCTTGAATAGCGCAAAATGGCTCCACAGCGCCCCCTACAAAATTTCAAAACCACAGCCCCTGCTCTGTGTTTTATGTATGAGTCTGAAACCTGGTAAGCTTATAGGAGATATCAAGATGTACAAAAAAGTCTCTTGGAGCAATATCCCAAATCCAACAGGAAGTCAGCCATTTTAAAATGAATGTGTAATTTTGGCGACATTTTCCCCTCTTTTCAGGCACCGTACTTTGACGAACTCCTCCAAGGGATTTCATCAGATTGATGCGATCTCCTGTATGTGGCATCTAAAGACCTTTGTGATGTTAAATTGCGAAGCTTTTTACGTTCAGGGAAACAGCGTGGTCATGGCGGCACGTGGAGTTTCAATCACTCGCCAAAAAGCAGTAATCTGCTGTCACTCAAAAACACAATGTTCAATCTCTCCCAAAGGTCATAGGCGTGATGAGACTCAAGCTCGGAAATGTTTGTTATGCCATTTGTCAGTAATGGTTAGAGCGCCACCTAGTGGGGCAACTATAATCATGAGTGAATGAGATGAAATGTTAGCTGGTGGTTAAAGGCATGAATTCCATCAATGTGACATCAGATCGGACGTGCCGGTTTTAGGTGTTGGGCGTGGCTCGACGCGCCGGGGGTGCGAGGGCCCTCATAACGCTGCTTGCAGCTTTAATTATTATTATTATTATTATTCAGGCAAAACAAGGGCCTTTTTGAGGGCCTAAACATGCTCAAAAACTCATGAAATTTTGCACACATGCCAGGTCTGGTGAAAAATTTTGTATTTTAATGGTTTTACATATGAGCACTGGGAAATGGCTCTAGAGCGCCACCTATGCCTTGTTAAATGCAGCCCTACGACCACATCGTTTGAGCTACATGTATGAAATTTTGCACACATGTGTATCATGCCAAGACGAACAAAAAAGTCTGTGGGCCCATTGACGCAAACCCAACAGGAAGTCCGCCATTTGGACGTGAAGGTGACATTTTGGCTCTAATTTTGCCATTTCCATGCCTCGAACTTTTTCGAACTCCTCCTTGGGATTTGATCATACAAGCTTCATCTTTGGTCAGTGTCAACTAGACACCTGGGCCATGTTAAATTGCGGAGCTTTTGAGTTTTCACAATACCGTGAGGCCGTGGCGCCACGGCGAATTTTGATGACTCGCCATGAAAATCTTATTGCCTCTCATTCTGTCATACATTGTCCGATCTGGACCAAAGAGCACACATATGATAAGGCTCCACCCCTGAACATATTTCAACTGCCATATTTGACATAAGGGACAGCGCCACCTAGTGGGAACAGGAAATGTCATGTTTTACACTTTGGGGTACAGTATTGTGATGGGTGACATCTGCAGCCTCAAATTTCTCCAGGAAAGCCTTAAGGAGTTGGTCTTGGGTTACAGTGAAAACTGTGAGTTTTCGCGAAAGGGTGTGACCCCAGCAGCATGGTGAACTTTCATGTCTCGCCATGAAGAAACAAATTAGTATAACTCAATGAAATCCAGTCTGATCAGTACCAGACTTTACAGGCATGATGTCAGACCCGCCCTGAACAGATTGATGTGCCCATTGTCAGGAATACGCAGAGCGCCACCTAGTGGGAACAGGAAATGTCATGTCTTACACTTTGTTGTACTGATTTTCACAGGTTCATCGTGGACACCTCAAAAGCGGTGAATATCACCGTCTGTCCCTCATGATGCTTCAGTGAGAAAATTTTGACTTTAAACTGAACGGCGCACCCTGGTGGCAGCGCTGTTCACCATGAACAATGAAGTGGCTTTTGAGGGGCTTGGAAAGTTTAAAAAGCCTTGAAATTTGGCGCACACCTCCAATGTGCTAAAAGCTTTGTTGTTATGTGATCATTTTCATTGAATAGCGCAAAATAGCTCCACAGCGCCCCCTACAAAATTTCAAAACATCAGCCCCAGCTCTGTGTTTTATTTATGAGTCTGAAACCTGGTAAACTTATACAAGATATCAAGATCTACAAAAAAGTCTCTTGGAGCAATATCCCAAATCCAACAGGAAGTCAGCCATTTTAAAATTAATGTGTAATTTTGGCGACATTTTCCCCTCTTTTCAGGCACCGTACTTTGACGAACTCCTCCAAGAGATTTCATCACATTGACGCGATCTCCTGTATGTGGCATCTAAAGACCTTTGTTATGTTAAATTGCGAAGCTTTTTACGTTCAGGGAAATGGCGTGGTCATGGCGGCACGTGGAGTTTCAATCACTCGCCAAAAAGCAGTAATCTGCTGTCACTCAAAAACACAATGTTCAATCTCTCGCAAAGGTCGTAGGCGTGATGAGACTCGAGCTCGGAAATGTTTGTTATGCCATTTGTCATTAATGGTTAGAGCGCCACCTAGTGGGGCGACTATAATCATGATTGAATGAGATGAAATGTTAGCTGGTGGTTAAAGGCATGAATTCCATCAATGTGACATCAGATCGGACGTGCTGGTTTTAGGTGTTGGGCGTGGCTCGACGCGCCGGGGGTGCGAGGGCCCTCATAACGCTGCTTGCAGCTTTAATTAGGGCCCGAGCACCGAGAGTGCGAAGGCCCTATTGTATCTGCTCCGTTTCTTCTTCTTCTTATTATTATTATTATTATTATTCAGGTAAAACAAGGGCCTTTTTGAGGGCCTAAACATGCTCAAAAACTCATGAAATTTTGCACACATGCCAGGTCTGGTGAAAAATTTTGTATTTTAATGGTTTTACATATGAGCACTGGGAAATGGCTCTAGAGCGCCACCTATGCCTTGTTAAATGCAGCCCTACGACCACATCGTTTGAGCTACATGTATGAAATTTTGCACACATGTGTATCATGCCAAGACGAACAAAAAAGTCTGTGGGCCCATTGACGCAAACCCAACAGGAAGTCCGCCATTTGGACGTGAAGGTGACATTTTGGCTCTAATTTTGCCATTTCCATGCCTCGAACTTTTTCGAACTCCTCCTTGGGATTTGATCATACAAGCTTCATCTTTGGTCAGTGTCAACTAGACACCTGGGCCATGTTAAATTGCGGAGCTTTTGAGTTTTCACAATACCGTGAGGCCGTGGCGCCACGGCGAATTTTGATGACTCGCCATGAAAATCTTATTGCCTCTCATTCTGTCATACATTGTCCGATCTGGACCAAAGAGCACACATATGATAAGGCTCCACCCCTGAACATATTTCAACTGCCATATTTGACATAAGGGACAGCGCCACCTAGTGGGAACAGGAAATGTCATGTTTTACACTTTGGGGTACAGTATTGTGATGGGTGACATCTGCAGCCTCAAATTTCTCCAGGAAAGCCTTAAGGAGTTGGTCTTGGGTTACAGTGAAAACTGTGAGTTTTCGCGAAAGGGTGTGACCCCAGCAGCATGGTGAACTTTCATGTCTCGCCATGAAGAAACAAATTAGTATAACTCAATGAAATCCAGTCTGATCAGTACCAGACTTTACAGGCATGATGTCAGACCCGCCCTGAACAGATTGATGTGCCCATTGTCAGGAATACGCAGAGCGCCACCTAGTGGGAACAGGAAATGTCATGTCTTACACTTTGTTGTACTGATTTTCACAGGTTCATCGTGGACACCTCAAAAGCGGTGAATATCACCGTCTGTCCCTCATGATGCTTCAGTGAGAAAATTTTGACTTTAAACTGAACGGCGCACCCTGGTGGCAGCGCTGTTCACCATGAACAATGAAGTGGCTTTTGAGGGGCTTGGAAAGTTTAAAAAGCCTTGAAATTTGGCGCACACCTCCAATGTGCTAAAAGCTTTGTTGTTATGTGATCATTTTCATTGAATAGCGCAAAATAGCTCCACAGCGCCCCCTACAAAATTTCAAAACATCAGCCCCAGCTCTGTGTTTTATTTATGAGTCTGAAACCTGGTAAACTTATACAAGATATCAAGATCTACAAAAAAGTCTCTTGGAGCAATATCCCAAATCCAACAGGAAGTCAGCCATTTTAAAATTAATGTGTAATTTTGGCGACATTTTCCCCTCTTTTCAGGCACCGTACTTTGACGAACTCCTCCAAGAGATTTCATCACATTGACGCGATCTCCTGTATGTGGCATCTAAAGACCTTTGTTATGTTAAATTGCGAAGCTTTTTACGTTCAGGGAAATGGCGTGGTCATGGCGGCACGTGGAGTTTCAATCACTCGCCAAAAAGCAGTAATCTGCTGTCACTCAAAAACACAATGTTCAATCTCTCGCAAAGGTCGTAGGCGTGATGAGACTCGAGCTCGGAAATGTTTGTTATGCCATTTGTCATTAATGGTTAGAGCGCCACCTAGTGGGGCGACTATAATCATGATTGAATGAGATGAAATGTTAGCTGGTGGTTAAAGGCATGAATTCCATCAATGTGACATCAGATCGGACGTGCTGGTTTTAGGTGTTGGGCGTGGCTCGACGCGCCGGGGGTGCGAGGGCCCTCATAACGCTGCTTGCAGCTTTAATTAGGGCCCGAGCACCGAGAGTGCGAAGGCCCTATTGTATCTGCTCCGTTTCTTATTATTATTATTATTATTATTCAGGTAAAACAAGGGCCTTTTTGAGGGCCTAAACATGCTCAAAAACTCATGAAATTTTGCACACATGCCAGGTCTGGTGAAAAATTTTGTATTTTAATGGTTTTACATATGAGCACTGGGAAATGGCTCTAGAGCGCCACCTATGCCTTGTTAAATGCAGCCCTACGACCACATCGTTTGAGCTACATGTATGAAACTTTGCACACATGTGTATCATGCCAAGACGAACAAAAAAGTCTGTGGGCCCATTGACGCAAACCCAACAGGAAGTCAGCCATTTGGACGTGAAGGTGACATTTTGGCTCTAATTTTGCCATTTCCATGCCTCGAACTTTTTCGAACTCCTCCTTGGGATTTGATCATACAAGCTTCATCTTTGGTCAGTGTCAACTAGACACCTGGGCCATGTTAAATTGCGGAGCTTTTGAGTTTTCACAATACCGTGAGGCCGTGGCGCCACGGCGAATTTTGATGACTCGCCATGAAAATCTTATTGCCTCTCATTCTGTCATACATTGTCCGATCTGGACCAAAGAGCACACATATGATAAGGCTCCACCCCTGAACATATTTCAACTGCCATATTTGACATAAGGGACAGCGCCACCTAGTGGGAACAGGAAATGTCATGTTTTACACTTTGGGGTACAGTATTGTGATGGGTGACATCTGCAGCCTCAAATTTCTCCAGGAAAGCCTTAAGGAGTTGGTCTTGGGTTACAGTGAAAACTGTGAGTTTTCGCGAAAGGGTGTGACCCCAGCAGCATGGTGAACTTTCATGTCTCGCCATGAAGAAACAAATTAGTATAACTCAATGAAATCCAGTCTGATCAGTACCAGACTTTACAGGCATGATGTCAGACCCGCCCTGAACAGATTGATGTGCCCATTGTCAGGAATACGCAGAGCGCCACCTAGTGGGAACAGGAAATGTCATGTCTTACACTTTGTTGTACTGATTTTCACAGGTTCATCGTGGACACCTCAAAAGCGGTGAATATCACCGTCTGTCCCTCATGATGCTTCAGTGAGAAAATTTTGACTTTAAACTGAACGGCGCACCCTGGTGGCAGCGCTGTTCACCATGAACAATGAAGTGGCTTTTGAGGGGCTTGGAAAGTTTAAAAAGCCTTGAAATTTGGCCCACACCTCCAATGTGCTAAAGGCTTTGTTGTTATGTGATCATTTTCATTGAATAGCGCAAAATAGCTCCACAGCGCCCCCTACAAAATTTCAAAACATCAGCCCCAGCTCTGTGTTTTATTTATGAGTCTGAAACCTGGTAAACTTATACAAGATATCAAGATCTACAAAAAAGTCTCTTGGAGCAATATCCCAAATCCAACAGGAAGTCAGCCATTTTAAAATTAATGTGTAATTTTGGCGACATTTTCCCCTCTTTTCAGGCACCGTACTTTGACGAACTCCTCCAAGAGATTTCATCACATTGACGCGATCTCCTGTATGTGGCATCTAAAGACCTTTGTTATGTTAAATTGCGAAGCTTTTTACGTTCAGGGAAATGGCGTGGTCATGGCGGCACGTGGAGTTTCAATCACCTAGTGGGGCGACTATAATCATGATTGAATGAGATGAAATGTTAGCTGGTGGTTAAAGGCATGAATTCCATCAATGTGACATCAGATCGGACGTGCTGGTTTTAGGTGTTGGGCGTAGCTCGACGGGCCGGGGGTGCGAGGGCCCTTATAACGCTGCTTGCAGCTTTAATTATTATTATTATTATTATTTCGGCAAATGAATTGGCCTTTTGAGGGCCTAAACATGCTCAAAAACTCATGAAATTTTGCACACATGCCAGGTCTGGTAAAAAATTTTGTATTTTAATGGTTTTACATATGAGCACAGGGAAATGGCTCTAGAGCGCCACCTATGCCTTGTTAAATGCAGCCCTACGACCACATCGTTTGAGCTACATGTATGAAATTTGGCACACATGTGTATCATGCCAAGACGAACAAAAAAGTCTGTGGGCCCATTGACGCAAACCCAACAGGAAGTCCGCCATTTGGACGTGAAGGTGACATTTTGGCTCTAATTTTGCCATTTCCATGCCTCGAACTTTTTCGAACTCCTCCTTGGGATTTGATCATACAAGCTTCATATTTGGTCAGTGTCAACTACACACCTGGGCCATGTTAAATTGCGGAGCTTTTGAGTTTTCACAATACGGTGAGGCCGTGGCGCCACGGCGAATTTTGATGACTCGCCATGAAAATCTTTTTGCCTCTCATTCTGTCATACATTGTCCGATCTGGACCAAAGAGCACACATATGATAAGGCTCCACCCCTGAACATATTTCAACTGCCATATTTGACATCAGGGACAGCGCCACCTAGTGGGAACAGGAAATGTCATGTTTTACACTTTGGGGTACAGTATTGTGATGGATGACATCTGCAGCCTCAAATTTCTCCAGGAAAGCCTTAAGGAGTTGGTCTTGGGTTACAGTGAAAACTGTGACTTTTCGCAAAAGGGTGTGACCCCAGCAGCATGGCGAACTCTGATGTCTCGCCATGGAGAAACAAATTAGTATAACTCAATGAAATCCAAGCTGATCAGAACCAGACTTTACAGGTATGATGTCAGACCCGCCCTGAACAGATTGATGTGCCCATTGTCAGGAGTAAGCAGAGCGCCACCTAGTGGCAACAGGAAATGTCATGTCTTTCACTTTGTTGTACTGATTTTCACAGGTTCATCGTGGACACCTCAAAAGCGGTGAATATTAACATGGGTCCCTCGTGATGCTTCAGTGCGAAAATTGTGACTTTAAACTAAACGGCGCACCCTGGTGGCAGCGCAGTTCACCATGAAAGATGAAGTGGCTTTTGAGGGGCTTGGAAAGTTTATAGAGGCTTTAAATTTGGCCCACACCTCCAATGTGATGAACGCTTTGTTGTTATGTAACCATTTTCCGTGAATAGCGCAAAATTGCTCCACAGCGCCCCCTACAAAATTTCAAAACCACAGCCCCTGCTCTGTGTTTTATGTATGAGTCTGAAACCTGGTAAGCTTATAGGAGATATCAAGATGTACAAAAAAGTCTCTTGGAGCAATATCCCAAATCCAACAGGAAGTCAGCCATTTTAAAATGAATGTGTAATTTTGGCGACATTTTCCCCTCTTTTCAGGCACCGTACTTTGACGAACTCCTCCAAGGGATTTCATCAGATTGATGCGATCTCCAGTGTGTGGCATCTAAAGACCTTTGTGATGTTAAATTGCGAAGCTTTTTACGTTCAGGGAAACGGGGTGGTCATGGCGGCACGTGGTTTCAGTCACTCGCCAAAAAGCAGTAAACTGCTGTCACTCAAAAACACAATGTTCAATCTCTCCCAAAGGTCATAGGCGTGATGAGACTCGAGTTCGGAAATGTTTGTTATGCCATTTGTCATTAATGGTTAGAGCGCCACCTAGTGGGACGACTATAATCATGATTGAACGAGATGAAATGTTAGCTGGTGGTTAAATGCATGAATTCCATCAATGTGACATCAGATCGGAGGTGCTGGTTTCAGGTGTTGGGCGTGGCTCAACGTGCCGGGGGTGCGAGGGCCCTCATAACGCTGCTTGCATCTTTAATTATTATTATTATTATTATTATTCAGGCAAAACAAGGGCCTTTTTGAGGGCCTAAACATGCTCAAAAACTCATGAAATTTTGCACACATGCCAGGTCTGGTGAAAAATTTTGTATTTTAATGGTTTTACATATGAGCACTGGGAAATGGCTCTAGAGCGCCACCTATGCCTTGTTAAATGCAGCCCTACGACCACATCGTTTGAGCTACATGTATGAAATTTGGCACACATCTGTACCATGCCAAGATGAACAAAAAAGTCTGTGGGCCCATTGACGCAAACCCAACAGGAAGTCCGCCATTTGGACGTGAAGGTGACATTTTGGCTCTAATTTTGCCATTTCCATGCCTCGAACTTTTTCGAACTCCTCCTTGGGATTTGGTCTTACAAGCTTCATCTTTGGTCAGTGTCAACTACACACCTGGGCCATGTTAAATTGCGGAGCTTTTGAGTTTTCACAATACCGTGAGGCCGTGGCGCCACGGCGAATTTCGATGACTCGCCATGAAAATCTTATTGCCTCTCATTCTGTCATACATTGTCTGACCTGGACCAAAGAGCACACATATGATAAGGCTCCACCCCTGAACATATTTCACCTGCCATATTTGACATCAGGGACAGCGCCACCTAGTGGGAACAGGAAATGTCATGTTTTACACTTTGGGGTACAGTATTGTGATGGGTGACATCTGCAGCCTCAAATTTCTCCAGGAAAGCCTTAAGGAGTTGGTCTTGGGTTACAGTGAAAACTGTGACTTTTCGCAAAAGGGTGTGACCCCAGCAGCATGGCGAACATTGATGTCTCGCCATGAAGAAACAAATTAGTATAACTCCATGAAATCCAGTCTGATTAGTACCAGACTTTACAGGCGTGATGTCAGACCCGCCCTGAACAGATTGATGTGCCCATTGTCAGTAATATGCAGAGCGCCACCTATTGGCAACAGGAAATGTCATGTCTTACATTTTGTTGTACTGATTTACACAGGTTCATCGTGGCCACCTCAAAAGCGGTGAATATCACCATCAGTGCCTCATGATGCTTCAGTGTGAAAATTGTGACTTTAAACTGAACGGCGCACCCTGGTGGGAAGGCGGTTGACCATGAAAAATGAAGTGGCTTTTGAGGGGCTTGGAAAGTTTATATAGGCTTTAAATTTGGCCCACACCTCCAATGTGATGAACGCTTTGTTGTTATGTAACCATTTTCATTGAATAGCGCAAAATGGCTCCACAGCGCCCTCTACAAAATTTCAAAACCACAGCCCCTGCTCTGTGTTTTATTTATGAGTCTGAAACCTGGTAAACTTATACAAGATATCAAGATCTACAAAAAAGTCTCTTGGAGCAATATCCCAAATCCAACAGGAAGTCAGCCATTTTAAAATGAATGTGTAATTTTGGCGACATTTTCCCCTCTTTTCAGGCACCGTACTTTGACGAACTCCTCCAAGAGATTTCATCACATTGACGCGATCTCCTGTATGTGGCATCTAAAGACCTTTGTTATGTTAAATTGCGAAGCTTTTTACGTTCAGGGAAATGGCGTGGTCATGGCGGCACGTGGAGTTTCAATCACCTAGTGGGGCGACTATAATCATGATTGAATGAGATGAAATGTTAGCTGGTGGTTAAAGGCATGAATTCCATCAATGTGACATCAGATCGGACGTGCTGGTTTTAGGTGTTGGGCGTAGCTCGACGGGCCGGGGGTGCGAGGGCCCTTATAACGCTGCTTGCAGCTTTAATTATTATTATTATTATTATTTCGGCAAATGAATCGGCCTTTTGAGGGCCTAAACATGCTCAAAAACTCATGAAATTTTGCACACGCGTCAGGTCTGGTGAAAATTTACGTATTTTAATGTTCTCAGACATGGCCAGGGAAAATTGGCTCAGTAGCGCCACCTAGAAAAATGAAAAACGCGAGCCCCCGGTATGGGTATGACCTACATGTTTGAAAGTCGGTACACATATATAACGTTCAGAGTCGAACAAAAAAGTCTATTATGGCCATGTCCTAAACCCAACAGGAAGTCCGCCATTTTGGATTGAAGGTGACATTTTGGCTCTGATTTTACCGTTTCCATGCCTTGTACTTTAACGAACTCCTCCTTGGGATTTGGTCCTATAAACTTCAAATTTGGACAGTGCCAACTACACACCTGGGCCATGTTAAATTGCGGAGCTTTTGAGTTTTCACAATACGGTGACGCCGTGGCGCCGCGGCGAATTTCAATGACTCGCCATGAAAATCTTATTGCCTCTCATTCTGTCATGCATTGTCCGAGCTGGACCAAAGAGTACACATATGATAAGGCTCCACCCCTGAACACATTTCAACTGCCATATTTGACATCAGGGACAGCGCCACCTAGTGGGAACAGGAAATGTCATGTTTTACACTTTGGGGTACAGTATTGTGATGGGTGACATCTGCAGCCTCAAATTTCTCCAGGAAAGCCTTAAGGAGTTGGTCTTGGGTTACAGTGAAAACTGTGACTTTTCGCGAAAGGGTGTGACTCCAGCAGCATGGCGAACATTGATGTCTCGCCATGGAGAAACAAATTAGTATAACTCAATGAAATCCAAGCTGATCAGTACCAGACTTTACAGGTATGATGTCAGACCCGCCCTGAACATACTGATGTGCCCATTGTCGGGAATACGCAGAGCGCCACCTAGTGGCAACAGGAAATGTCATGGCTTTCACTTTGTTGTACTGATTTTCACAGGTTCATCGTGGCCACCTCAAAAGCGGTGAATATCACCATCAGTGCCTCATGATGCTTCAGTGCGAAAATTGTGACTTTAAACTGAACGGCGCACCCTGGTGGGAAGGCGGTTGACCATGAAAGATGAAGTGGCTTTTGAGGGGCTTGGAAAGTTTATATAGGCTTTAAATTTGGCCCACACCTCCAATGTGATGAACGCTTTGTTGTTATGTAACCATTTTCCTTGAATAGCGCAAAATGGCTCCACAGCGCCCCCTACAAAATTTCAAAACCACAGCCCCTGCTCTGTGTTTTATCTATGAGTCTGAAACCTGGTAAGCTTATAGGAGATATCAAGATGTACAAAAAAGTCTCTTGGAGCAATATCCCAAATCCAACAGGAAGTCAGCCATTTTAAAATGAATGTGTAATTTTGGCGACATTTTCCCCTCTTTTCAGGCACCGTACTTTGACGAACTCCTCCAAGGGATTTCATCAGATTGATGCGATCTCCAGTGTGTGGAATCTAAAGACGTTTGTGATGTTAAATTGCGAAGCTTTTTACGTTCAGGGAAACAGCGTGGTCATGGCGGCACGTGGAGTTTCAATCACTCGCCAAAAAGCAGTAATCTGCTGTCACTCAAAAACACAATGTTCAATCTCTCCCAAAGGTCATAGGCGTGATGAGACTCAAGCTCGGAAATGTTTGTTATGCCATTTGTCAGTAATGGTTAGAGCGCCACCTAGTGGGGCGACTATAATCATGATTGAATGAGATGAAATGTTAGCTGGTGGTTAAAGGCATGAATTCCATCAATGTGACATCAGATCGGACGTGCTGGTTTTAGGTGTTGGGCGTGGCTCGACGCGCCGGGGGTGCGAGGGCCCTTATAACGCTGCTTGCAGCTTTAATTATTATTATTATTCAGGTAAAACAAGGGCCTTTTTGAGGGCCTAAACATGCTCAAAAACTCATGAAATTTTGCACACATGCCAGGTCTGGTGAAAAATTTTGTATTTTAATGGTTTTACATATGAGCACTGGGAAATGGCTCTAGAGCGCCACCTATGCCTTGTTAAATGCAGCCCTACGACCACATCGTTTGAGCTACATGTATGAAATTTTGCACACATGTGTATCATGCCAAGACGAACAAAAAAGTCTGTGGGCCCATTGACGCAAACCCAACAGGAAGTCCGCCATTTGGACGTGAAGGTGACATTTTGGCTCTAATTTTGCCATTTCCATGCCTCGAACTTTTTCGAACTCCTCCTTGGGATTTGATCATACAAGCTTCATCTTTGGTCAGTGTCAACTACACACCTGGGCCATGTTAAATTGCGGAGCTTTTGAGTTTTCACAATACCGTGAGGCCGTGGCGCCACGGCGAATTTTGATGACTCGCCATGAAAATCTTATTGCCTCTCATTCTGTCATACATTGTCCGATCTGGACCAAAGAGCACACATATGATAAGGCTCCACCCCTGAACATATTTCAACTGCCATATTTGACATAAGGGACAGCGCCACCTAGTGGGAACAGGAAATGTCATGTTTTACACTTTGGGATACAGTATTGTGATGGGTGACATCTGCAGCCTCAAATTTCTCCAGGAAAGCCTTAAGGAGTTGGTCTTGGGTTACAGTGAAAACTGTGAGTTTTCGCGAAAGGGTGTGACCCCAGCAGCATGGCGAACTTTGATGTCTCGCCATGAAGAAACAAATTAGTATAACTCAATGAAATCCAGTCTGATCAGTACCAGACTTTACAGGCATGATGTCAGACCCGCCCTGAACAGATTGATGTG
This sequence comes from Perissodus microlepis, assembly GCF_051167445.1. Taxonomy (NCBI): domain Eukaryota; kingdom Metazoa; phylum Chordata; class Actinopteri; order Cichliformes; family Cichlidae; genus Perissodus; species Perissodus microlepis. The sequence goes on from NC_140477.1 coordinate 37,225,557, forward strand.
CCCATTGTCAGGAATACGCAGAGCGCCACCTAGTGGGAACAGGAAATGTCATGTCTTACACTTTGTTGTACTGATTTTCACAGGTTCATCGTGGACACCTCAAAAGCGGTGAATATCACCGTCTGTCCCTCATGATGCTTCAGTGAGAAAATTTTGACTTTAAACTGAACGGCGCACCCTGGTGGCAGCGCTGTTCACCATGAACAATGAAGTGGCTTTTGAGGGGCTTGGAAAGTTTAAAAAGCCTTGAAATTTGGCGCACACCTCCAATGTGCTAAAGGCTTTGTTGTTATGTGATCATTTTCATTGAATAGCGCAAAATAGCTCCACAGCGCCCCCTACAAAATTTCAAAACATCAGCCCCAGCTCTGTGTTTTATTTATGAGTCTGAAACCTGGTAAACTTATACAAGATATCAAGATCTACAAAAAAAGTCTCTTGGAGCAATATCCCAAATCCAACAGGAAGTCAGCCATTTTAAAATTAATGTGTAATTTTGGCGACATTTTCCCCTCTTTTCAGGCACCGTACTTTGACGAACTCCTCCAAGAGATTTCATCACATTGACGCGATCTCCTGTATGTGGCATCTAAAGACCTTTGTTATGTTAAATTGCGAAGCTTTTTACGTTCAGGGAAATGGCGTGGTCATGGCGGCACGTGGAGTTTCAATCACTCGCCAAAAAGCAGTAGTCTGCTGTCACTCAAAAACACAATGTTCAATCTCTCGCAAAGGTCGTAGGCGTGATGAGACTCGAGCTCGGAAATGTTTGTTATGCCATTTGTCATTAATGGTTAGAGCGCCACCTAGTGGGGCGACTATAATCATGATTGAATGAGATGAAATGTTAGCTGGTGGTTAAAGGCATGAATTCCATCAATGTGACATCAGATCGGACGTGCTGGTTTTAGGTGTTGGGCGTGGCTCGACGCGCCGGGGGTGCGAGGGCCCTCATAACGCTGCTTGCAGCTTTAATTAGGGCCCGAGCACCGAGAGTGCGAAGGCCCTATTGTATCTGCTCCGTTTCTTATTATTATTATTATTATTATTATTATTATTCAGGTAAAACAAGGGCCTTTTTGAGGGCCTAAACATGCTCAAAAACTCATGAAATTTTGCACACATGCCAGGTCTGGTGAAAAATTTTGTATTTTAATGGTTTTACATATGAGCACTGGGAAATGGCTCTAGAGCGCCACCTATGCCTTGTTAAATGCAGCCCTACGACCACATCGTTTGAGCTACATGTATGAAATTTTGCACACATGTGTATCATGCCAAGACGAACAAAAAAGTCTGTGGGCCCATTGACGCAAACCCAACAGGAAGTCCGCCATTTGGACGTGAAGGTGACATTTTGGCTCTAATTTTGCCATTTCCATGCCTCGAACTTTTTCGAACTCCTCCTTGGGATTTGATCATACAAGCTTCATCTTTGGTCAGTGTCAACTAGACACCTGGGCCATGTTAAATTGCGGAGCTTTTGAGTTTTCACAATACCGTGAGGCCGTGGCGCCACGGCGAATTTTGATGACTCGCCATGAAAATCTTATTGCCTCTCATTCTGTCATACATTGTCCGATCTGGACCAAAGAGCACACATATGATAAGGCTCCACCCCTGAACATATTTCAACTGCCATATTTGACATAAGGGACAGCGCCACCTAGTGGGAACAGGAAATGTCATGTTTTACACTTTGGGGTACAGTATTGTGATGGGTGACATCTGCAGCCTCAAATTTCTCCAGGAAAGCCTTAAGGAGTTGGTCTTGGGTTACAGTGAAAACTGTGAGTTTTCACGAAAGGGTGTGACCCCAGCAGCATGGTGAACTTTCATGTCTCGCCATGAAGAAACAAATTAGTATAACTCAATGAAATCCAGTCTGATCAGTACCAGACTTTACAGGCATGATGTCAGACCCGCCCTGAACAGATTGATGTGCCCATTGTCAGGAATACGCAGAGCGCCACCTAGTGGGAACAGGAAATGTCATGTCTTACACTTTGTTGTACTGATTTTCACAGGTTCATCGTGGACACCTCAAAAGCGGTGAATATCACCGTCTGTCCCTCATGATGCTTCAGTGAGAAAATTTTGACTTTAAACTGAACGGCGCACCCTGGTGGCAGCGCTGTTCACCATGAACAATGAAGTGGCTTTTGAGGGGCTTGGAAAGTTTAAAAAGCCTTGAAATTTGGCGCACACCTCCAATGTGCTAAAGGCTTTGTTGTTATGTGATCATTTTCATTGAATAGCGCAAAATAGCTCCACAGCGCCCCCTACAAAATTTCAAAACATCAGCCCCAGCTCTGTGTTTTATTTATGAGTCTGAAACCTGGTAAACTTATACAAGATATCAAGATCTACAAAAAAGTCTCTTGGAGCAATATCCCAAATCCAACAGGAAGTCAGCCATTTTAAAATTAATGTGTAATTTTGGCGACATTTTCCCCTCTTTTCAGGCACCGTACTTTGACGAACTCCTCCAAGAGATTTCATCACATTGACGCGATCTCCTGTATGTGGCATCTAAAGACCTTTGTTATGTTAAATTGCGAAGCTTTTTACGTTCAGGGAAATGGCGTGGTCATGGCGGCACGTGGAGTTTCAATCACCTAGTGGGGCGACTATAATCATGATTGAATGAGATGAAATGTTAGCTGGTGGTTAAAGGCATGAATTCCATCAATGTGACATCAGATCGGACGTGCTGGTTTTAGGTGTTGGGCGTAGCTCGACGGGCCGGGGGTGCGAGGGCCCTCATAACGCTGCTTGCAGCTTTAATTATTATTATTATTATTATTTCGGCAAATGAATTGGCCTTTTGAGGGCCTAAACATGCTCAAAAACTCATGAAATTTTGCACACATGCCAGGTCTGGTGAAAAATTTTGTATTTTAATGGTTTTACATATGAGCACAGGGAAATGGCTCTAGAGCGCCACCTATGCCTTGTTAAATGCAGCCCTACGACCACATCGTTTGAGCTACATGTATGAAATTTGGCACACATGTGTATCATGCCAAGACGAACAAAAAAGTCTGTGGGCCCATTGACGCAAACCCAACAGGAAGTCCGCCATTTGGACGTGAAGGTGACATTTTGGCTCTAATTTTGCCATTTCCATGCCTCGAACTTTTTCGAACTCCTCCTTGGGATTTGATCATACAAGCTTCATATTTGGTCAGTGTCAACTACACACCTGGGCCATGTTAAATTGCGGAGCTTTTGAGTTTTCACAATACCGTGAGGCCGTGGCGCCACGGCGAATTTTGATGACTCGCCATGAAAATCTTTTTGCCTCTCATTCTGTCATACATTGTCCGATCTGGACCAAAGAGCACACATATGATAAGGCTCCACCCCTGAACATATTTCAACTGCCATATTTGACATAAGGGACAGCGCCACCTAGTGGGAACAGGAAATGTCATGTTTTACACTTTGGGGTACAGTATTGTGATGGATGACATCTGCAGCCTCAAATTTCTCCAGGAAAGCCTTAAGGAGTTGGTCTTGGGTTACAGTGAAAACTGTGACTTTTCGCAAAAGGGTGTGACCCCAGCAGCATGGCGAACTCTGATGTCTCGCCATGGAGAAACAAATTAGTATAACTCAATGAAATCCAAGCTGATCAGAACCAGACTTTACAGGTATGATGTCAGACCCGCCCTGAACAGATTGATGTGCCCATTGTCAGGAATACGCAGAGCGCCACCTAGTGACAACAGGAAATGTCATGTCTTTTACTTTGTTGTACTGATTTTCACAGGTTCATCGTGGACACCTCAAAAGCGGTGAATATTAACATGGGTCCCTCGTGATGCTTCAGTGCGAAAATTGTGACTTTAAACTAAACGGCGCACCCTGGTGGCAGCGCAGTTCACCATGAAAGATGAAGTGGCTTTTGAGGGGCTTGGAAAGTTTATAGAGGCTTTAAATTTGGCCCACACCTCCAATGTGATGAAGTCTTTGTTGTTATGTAACCATTTTCCGTGAATAGCGCAAAATTGCTCCACAGCGCCCCCTACAAAATTTCAAAACCACAGCCCCTGCTCTGTGTTTTATGTATGAGTCTGAAACCTGGTAAGCTTATAGGAGACATCAAGATGTACAAAAAAGTCTCTTGGAGCAATATCCCAAATCCAACAGGAAGTCAGCCATTTTAAAATGAATGTGTAATTTTGGCGACATTTTCCCCTCTTTTCAGGCACCGTACTTTGACGAACTCCTCCAAGGGATTTCATCAGATTGATGCGATCTCCAGTGTGTGGCATCTAAAGACCTTTGTGATGTTAAATTGCGAAGCTTTTTACGTTCAGGGAAACGGGGTGGTCATGGCGGCACGTGGTTTCAGTCACTCGCCAAAAAGCAGTAAACTGCTGTCACTCAAAAACACAATGTTCAATCTCTCCCAAAGGTCATAGGCGTGATGAGACTCGAGTTCGGAAATGTTTGTTATGCCATTTGTCATTAATGGTTAGAGCGCCACCTAGTGGGACGACTATAATCATGATTGAACGAGATGAAATGTTAGCTGGTGGTTAAATGCATGAATTCCATCAATGTGACATCAGATCGGAGGTGCTGGTTTCAGGTGTTGGGCGTGGCTCAACGTGCCGGGGGTGCGAGGGCCCTCATAACGCTGCTTGCATCTTTAATTATTATTATTATTATTATTATTCAGGCAAAACAAGGGCCTTTTTGAGGGCCTAAACATGCTCAAAAACTCATGAAATTTTGCACACATGCCAGGTCTGGTGAAAAATTTTGTATTTTAATGGTTTTACATATGAGCACTGGGAAATGGCTCTAGAGCGCCACCTATGCCTTGTTAAATGCAGCCCTACGACCACATCGGTTGAGCTACATGTATGAAATTTGGCACACATCTGTACCATGCCAAGATGAAGAAAAAAGTCTGTGGGCCCATTGACGCAAACCCAACAGGAAGTCCGCCATTTGGACGTGAAGGTGACATTTTGGCTCTAATTTTGCCATTTCCATGCCTCGAACTTTTTCGAACTCCTCCTTGGGATTTGGTCTTACAAGCTTCATCTTTGGTCAGTGTCAACTACACACCTGGGCCATGTTAAATTGCGGAGCTTTTGAGTTTTCACAATACCGTGAGGCCGTGGCGCCACGGCGAATTTCGATGACTCGCCATGAAAATCTTATTGCCTCTCATTCTGTCATACATTGTCTGACCTGGACCAAAGAGCACACATATGATAAGGCTCCACCCCTGAACATATTTCACCTGCCATATTTGACATCAGGGACAGCGCCACCTAGTGGGAACAGGAAATGTCATGTTTTACACTTTGGGGTACAGTATTGTGATGGGTGACATCTGCAGCCTCAAATTTCTCCAGGAAAGCCTTAAGGAGTTGGTCTTGGGTTACAGTGAAAACTGTGACTTTTCGCGAAAGGGTGTGACCCCAGCAGCATGGCGAACATTGATGTCTCGCCATGAAGAAACAAATTAGTATAACTCCATGAAATCCAGTCTGATTAGTACCAGACTTTACAGGCGTGATGTCAGACCCGCCCTGAACAGATTGATGTGCCCATTGTCAGTAATATGCAGAGCGCCACCTATTGGCAACAGGAAATGTCATGTCTTATATTTTGTTGTACTGATTTACACAGGTTCATCGTGGCCACCTCAAAAGCGGTGAATATCACCATCAGTGCCTCATGATGCTTCAGTGTGAAAATTGTGACTTTAAACTGAACGGCGCACCCTGGTGGGAAGGCGGTTGACCATGAAAAATGAAGTGGCTTTTGAGGGGCTTGGAAAGTTTATATAGGCTTTAAATTTGGCCCACACCTCCAATGTGATGAACGCTTTGTTGTTATGTAACCATTTTCATTGAATAGCGCAAAATGGCTCCACAGCGCCCTCTACAAAATTTCAAAACCACAGCCCCTGCTCTGTGTTTTATTTATGAGTCTGAAACCTGGTAAACTTATACAAGATATCAAGATCTACAAAAAAGTCTCTTGGAGCAATATCCCAAATCCAACAGGAAGTCAGCCATTTTAAAATGAATGTGTAATTTTGGCGACATTTTCCCCTCTTTTCAGGCACCGTACTTTGACGAACTCCTCCAAGAGATTTCATCACATTGACGCGATCTCCTGTATGTGGCATCTAAAGACCTTTGTTATGTTAAATTGCGAAGCTTTTTACGTTCAGGGAAATGGCGTGGTCATGGCGGCACGTGGAGTTTCAATCACCTAGTGGGGCGACTATAATCATGATTGAATGAGATGAAATGTTAGCTGGTGGTTAAAGGCATGAATTCCATCAATGTGACATCAGATCGGACGTGCTGGTTTTAGGTGTTGGGCGTAGCTCGACGGGCCGGGGGTGCGAGGGCCCTTATAACGCTGCTTGCAGCTTTAATTATTATTATTATTATTATTATTATTCAGGTAAAACAAGGGCCTTTTTGAGGGCCTAAACATGCTCAAAAACTCATGAAATTTTGCACATGCGTCAGGACTGGTGAAAAATTACGTATTTTAATGTCCTCAGACATGGCCAGGGAAAATTGGCTCAGTAGCGCCACCTAGGAAAATCTAAAACGCGAGCCCCCGGTATGGGTATGACCTACATGTATGAAAATTGGAACACATATCTATTGTTACTAGACGCACAAAAAAGTCTATTATGGCCATGTCCTAAACACAACAGGAAGTCTGCCATTTTGGATTGAAGGTGACATTTTGGCTCTGATTTTACCGTTTCCATGCCTTGTACTTTCACAAACTCCTCCTTGGGATTTGGTCCTATAAACTTCAAATTTGGACAGTGCCAACTACACACCTGGGCCATGTTAAATTGCGGAGCTTTTGAGTTTTCACAATACCGTGACGCCGTGGCGCCGCGGCGAATTTCAATGACTCGCCATGAAAATCTTATTGCCTCTCATTCTGTCATACATTGTCCGAGCTGGACCAAAGAGTACACATATGATAAGGCTCCACCCCTGAACACATTTCAACTGCCATATTTGACATCAGGGACAGCGCCACCTAGTGGGAACAGGAAATGTCATGTTTTACACTTTGGGGTACAGTATTGTGATGGGTGACATCTGCAGCCTCAAATTTCTCCAGGAAAGCCTTAAGGAGTTGGTCTTGGGTTACAGTGAAAACTGTGACTTTTCGCGAAAGGGTGTGACCCCAGCAGCATGGCGAACTTTGATGTCTCGCCATGGAGAAACAAATTAGTATAACTCAATGAAATCCAAGCTGATCAGAACCAGACTTTACAGGTATGATGTCAGACCCGCCCTGAACAGATTGATGTGCCCATTGTCGGGAATACGCACAGCGCCACCTAGTGGCAACAGGAAATGTCATGGCTTTCACTTTGTTGTACTGATTTTCACAGGTTCATCGTGGCCACCTCAAAAGCGGTGAATATCACCATCAGTGCCTCATGATGCTTCAGTGCGAAAATTGTGACTTTAAACTGAACGGCGCACCCTGGTGGGAAGGCGGTTGACCATGAAAAATGAAGTGGCTTTTGAGGGGCTTGGAAAGTTTATATAGGCTTTAAATTTGGCCCACACCTCCAATGTGATGAACGCTTTGTTGTTATGTAACCATGTTCCTTGAATAGCGCAAAAATGGCTCCACAGCGCCCCCTACAAAATTTCAAAACCACAGCCCCTGCTCTGTGTTTTATCTATGAGTCTGAAACCTGGTAAGCTTATAGGAGACATCAAGATGTACAAAAAAGTCTCTTGGAGCAATATCCCAAATACAACAGGAAGTCAGCCATTTTAAAATGAATGTGTAATTTTGGCGACATTTTCCCCTCTTTTCAGGCACCGTACTTTGACGAACTCCTCCAAGGGATTTCATCAGATTGACGCGATCTCCTGTATGTGGCATCTAAAGACCTTTGTGATGTTAAATTGCGAAGCTTTTTACGTTCAGGGAAACGGCGTGGTCATGGCGGCACGTGGAGTTTCAATCACTCGCCAAAAAGCAGTAATCTGCTGTCACTCAAAAACACAATGTTCAATCTCTCCCAAAGGTCATAGGCGTGATGAGACTCGAGCTCGGAAATGTTTGTTATGCCATTTGTCATTAATGGTTAGAGCGCCACCTAGTGGGACGACTAACTAATCATGATTGAACGAGATGAAATGTTAGCTGGTGGTTAAAGGCATGAATTCCATCAATGTGATATCAGATTGGACGTGCTGGTTTTAGGTGTTGGGCGTGGCTCGACGCGCCGGGGGTGCGAGGGCCCTCATAACGCTGCTTGCAGCTTTAATTATTATTATTATTATTCAGGCAAAACAAGGGCCTTTTTGAGGGCCTAAACATGCTCAAAAACTCATGAAATTTTGCACACATGCCAGGTGTTGTGAAAAATTTTGTATTTTAAAGGTTTTACATATGAGCACTGGGAAATGGCTCTAGAGCGCCACCTATGCCTTGTTAAATGCAGCCCTACGAACACATCGTTTGAGCTACATGTATGAAATCTGGCACACATGTGTATCATGCCGAGTCGAACACAAAAGTCTGTGGGCCCATTGACGCAAACCCAACAGGAAGTCCGCCATTTGGACGTGAAGATGACATTTTGGCTCTAATTTTGCCATTTCCATGCCTCGAACTTTTTCGAACTCCTCCTTGGGATTTGGTCGTATAAGTTTCATCTTTGGTCAGTGTCAGCTACACACCTGGGCCATGTTAAATTGCAGAGCTTTTGAGTTTTCGTGATACGGTGAGGCGGTGACGCCACGGCGAATTTCGATGACTCGCCATGAAAATCTTATTGCCTCTCATTCTGTCATACATTGTCCGATCTGGACCAAAGAGCACACATATGATAAGGCTCCACCCCTGAACATATTTCAACTGCCATATTTGACATAAGGGACAGCGCCACCTAGTGGGAACAGGAAATGTCATGTTTTACACTTTGGGGTACAGTATTGTGATGGGTGACATCTGCAGCCTCAAATTCCTCCAGGAAAGCCTTAAGGAGTTGGTCTTGGGTTACAGTGAAAACTGTGACTTTTCGCGAAAGGGTGTGACCCCAGCAGCATGGCGAACATTGATGTCTCGCCATGAAGAAACAAATTAGTATAACTCCATGAAATCCAGTCTGATCAGTACCAGACTTTACAGGCATGATGTCAGACCCGCCTTGAACAAATTGATGTGCCCATTGTCAGGAATACGCAGAGCGCCACCTAGTGGCAACAGGGAATGTCATGTCTTACACTTTGTTGTACTGATTTTCACAGGTTCATCGTGGACACCTCAAAAGCGGTGAATATTAACATGGGTCCCTTGTGATGCTTCAGTGCGAAAATTGTGACTTTAAACTGAACGGCGCACCCTGGTGGCAGCGCGGTTCACCATGAAAAATGAAGTAGCTTTTGAGGGGCCTGGAAAGTTTAAAAAGTCTTGAAATTTGGCGCACAGCTCCAATGTGATGAACGCTTTGTTGTTATGTGATCATTTTCATTGAATAGGGCAAAATGGCTCCACAGCGCCCCCTACAAAATTTCAAAACCACAGCCCCTGCTCTGTGTTTGAACTATGAGTCTGAAACTTGGTAAGCTTATGGACGATATCAAGATGTACAAAAAAGTCTCTTGGAGCAATATCCCAAATCCAACAGGAAGTCAGCCATTTTAAAATTAATGTGTCATTTTGGTGACATTTTCCCCTCTTTTCATGTACCGTACTTTGACGAACTCCTCCAAGGGATTTCATCAGATTGACCCGATCTCCAGTGCATGGAATCTGAAGACCTTTGTGATGTTAAATTGCGAAGCTTTTTACATTCAGGGAAACGGGGTGGTCATGGCGGCACCTGGCACGGCAGCAACCAACTGCGGGCAGGGGACCATAAATGCTGGGAGGCAGGGCACTCACTGCCTGCAACCAGTCCAACCAGGCAGCAGCGGCACCTTAGGCAGTAGGTGCTGAGGCTGCGTGATAGCAACAACCTTGAGGTCCACTCTGCTACATGGGACCTCGGGAAGGGCACGGCAGCAACCAACTGCGGGCAGGGGACCATAAATGTTGGGAGGCAGGGCACTCACTGCCTGCAACCAGTCCAACCAGGCAGCAGCGGCACCTTAGGCAGTAGGTGCTGAGGCTGCGTGATAGCAACAACCTTGAGGTCCACTCTGCTACATGGGACCTCGGGAAGGGCACGGCAGCAACCAACTGCGGGCAGGGGACCATAAATGCTGGGAGGCAGGGCACTCACTGCCTGCAACCAGTCCAACCAGGCAGCAGCGGCACCTTAGGCAGTAGGTGCTGAGGCTGCGTGATAGCAACAACCTTGAGGTCCACTCTGCTACATGGGACCTCGGGAAGGGCTAATTCCCACATCCGGCATGCTCCAATCAAGAGCTGAAGGGACCCATCTCGCCCGACACTGTGCCCGGGGACCAGCAGGGGGCAGTCCAGGGACAGGTGGGCAACACTGGAGGAGAGGATGGAAGCTTCTTCAACATCCGCCACCCGACAGTCAACCTCCAAGCCCAGGCCTCACAGAGGCGGAGCCATGGGAGGTATGCTGTGGGAGGGGCCAGCAGTAAATCAGCAACAGGTGTGGGAGGGGACCCAGCCCATGGCCTGCCCAACTGGAGTCACAGCAGTGGCAGCCATGTACCCCATAGTAGCCTGCTCTCTCATTTTTGGAGGCAGGAGAAGGGGGAGGGGCGGGCCATTTAATGCTTTCAGAAACCAAGCACGGTCTGCCTAGTCCGCGCTGGCAACAAAGCAGTGCATGCAAGCATCAGCTACTTTAGCCAACACAGCATGCTCTAGGCTGCTTTTATGTAGTCATATATCTTTCCTTTTTCACCCAGGCACAGCCACACTGCTCGTGCCTATCGTAAAAAGGCAAAAATGCCATACACAGAGATGTTTGGGACATGTGGGCTGCCATACTTCTGCTACCAAGCAATAGGGCGGGGCCACACGCTAACCAGGAAGTGCTAACAGGTAGCCGGCACTAGCCGCAACCTGAATTCCCCTTCACATTTTATTCTGACAGGTAAAAGCATATGCTTGGAACACATTTCCCCAATGTACCCGAGCTACGAGCGGAGCCCTGCTGGTCGCGTTAACCCGCAAGCTGTGGGCGACACGCCAGACAGGCCAACCAGCTGAAATGCTACTCGCAGGCCGGCTAACGATTAGCTGGCACGAACCGTAGCATAATTCCCCACTGCTTATTCCCCACAGTGTTAAGCAGGCCAACAGCGAGCGCCTGGGACGCTGAAGCCGTATCCCCTCTGTGTTAACACACATAGCAGCCAAGCTGCACAGTGCCAAGGCGACAGCGTATGCTTGAACGCTGAAGCCGTGTCCCTCTGTGTTTACATACTTCGCAACCGAGCTGCACAGCGTATATACACGTATATAATAACCTTATCCATGAAATAAATTTCGATCCAAAATTGAATTTATCTAGAATTGTGAATAAGTATTTCCACTCGACCCGATCGAACGCCCTCTCCGCGTCTAAGGAGAGAATGCACTCAGGACTCTGGCTGGAAGGGCTGTATAATATATCCAATAGTCGGCGGATATTGGAATAAGAGTAACGATTCTTAATGAAGCCTGTTTGATCTTCGGATATAATTGAGGGCAAAATATTTTCCAGTCTGCAAGCCAAAACTTTGAGGCCAAAATTTTAGCATTGACATTTAACCTCCTAAGACCCAAACTCTTTCATGGCACGCATTTTGAAATTTTCTTTGCTATTTGGGCTGATTGGGACCTGATGAATTTGTTTTGTTTTTACCTAATTTTTGTTTCTGAGAAAAATGAGATCCACATATGAGGACATTCGTTTTAAATTTTGATAGAACAGTGGCAGCATAATGTCCTTGTAAGTGGATATCAGGCACTTGTAGAGAAAAATTAACTATTTTGGTCTAGACATCCCAAAATGTGATGTCCACATATGTGGAGGTTAATAGAGAGATTGGCCTGTAGGATGAGCATTCCACTGGATCCTTACCTTTCTTTCGGACAAGAGCGATACTTGCCCCGTAAAAGGATGGCGGAAGTTTACCACGCTTCCATGAATAGGAGAGGGTTAAATGTAATTGAGATAAAAGCAAGGGGGAAAATGCTTTGAAAAATTCTACGGGAAAGCCGTCAGGACCAGGGGATTTTCCAGGCTGCGGTGAAGAAATGGCTGCACCCAGCTCCTCTGGCGTGATGGGTTTGTCTAATCTGTTTTTACTATCAGAGGAAAGCATAGGTCCATTAAAAGGCTTTAAAAAGTTATCCATTAAGGTGCTTTCCTGCGGTGATTCAGAGGTGTAAAGTTGAGAGTAAAAAAGTCCTAAACGTATCATTAATTTTGGAAGGATCCGAAGTGATATTACCATTAGCCATTCTAACCTTTGTGATGTGTTGTTTTGCCTGGAAGCCCCTTAACTGGCTGGCAAGCATCCTACCCGATTTGTCGCTATGAATATAAAACAAACTCTTACTCTTCAGGAGCTGACGTTCAGTTGAGTGCGTTGAGAGGAGATCAAATTTAGTCTGAAGCTCCATGCGCTTATTGTATAAATCTGGGCTTTTTACCTTAGCATAGAGCAGGTCTACTTCTTTGATTCGGTTGACTAAATCGAGTCGTTCTATACGGGTCTTTTTCTTCATATTAGCAGTGTAGGAAATAACTTGCCCCCTGAGAAAGGCTTTCAAGATTCAAGAAGTGTTTATTGTCATGTGTCACAAGGGAAAAGGCATTTCTCTGTGCAATGAAATTCTTTCTTTGCTGTCCACCCACAGATGCCGATTAATATATACAATAGAAATGGAACATATAAATACAGTGTATAGAATTTCAGTGTAAACCCAAATTATTAAGCTAGAAGTTTCTCCTGTGGTATTTGTTTTAAGAAACAAGGTTATTTGTTCTTTCATGAATTCCAGGAAGTTTACATCTGCCAGGAGAGTCGAATTAAAACACCCGTGTCGTCTGGATTGAGGGACGTCTGGGAAACTCATTGATAGCACGTCAGGGTTTTGGTCTGATATTACTATGGTCTCATATTCACAGGATTGGACCCATGGAGTCAGCTGATTATCAACGAGAAAATAATCAATCCTAGAATAAGTGTGGTGTACCTGTGAAAAAAAAGAGTGCTCTCTTCTGTGGGGGTGTAAACAGCGCCAAACATCAGAGACACCACAGTTAGATAAAAAGGATCGAATGAAACGAGCAGATTTACTGACAGCGCAGGGATTCAGGGAGGATCGGTCGAACACAGGGTCCAGCCAGCAGTTGAGGTCACCACCAAGTATGAGAGAGTATGAGCTCAGATCAGGCCGCAATGAGAAAGCACGCTGAAAGAAATCTACATTATCAATATTGGGGCATATATGTTGGCCAACACTACTTTTAAATTATAAAGTTTACCCGAAACAAAAACATACCGGCCACTCGTATCAGAAATTACATTATGTTTTTTTTCTTCATACACGTGATCCAGGTGTTTTGTTTGTTTTTCTTTCTTTCTTCCCCCCTTTCTCACCGTCTCTTCTCCCCTCTGGTTTTCTTTCTCTCCCTCTCTTTCTTTCATTCTTTCTCCCTGTCCTATCCCCCAGTCATGTCTGTCCCGTTTGTAGCAACCGAAAATAAAATAAATTCATAATTATAATAAAGGTCAATCAAATGGATCAATATGGCAAGGCCATGATGATCCACTTGGTAAAATAAATCCGCTTGGCATCTTTCTTGGCCTTCAGACAACAATTCTGATGGCTAAAGATCCAAACGGGACACAAAAAAAAAAGAAAAAAAAAGAAAGAAAAGAAATTACATTATGTTTCTCAAAGGGAACATTTTGGTCAATTAGAATAGAAACACCTCTGGCCTTAGCCTGAAAAGTGGAATGAAAATGCTGCCTGCCCATCGGGATATAAGATGAGAGTTTTCCGAATCACGGAGATGTGTAGATGGAGACGTGTAGAAAGACAACAGCTGCTTTATACTGCTTTATGTGTGAGAGCCAGGGGTGCACATAAGTGGTCCGCAGGTGCGCATTCGCTGTCAAAATAGAAGACGCGCACAAGATAAGAAGTTGTAACGCGTGTTTGCGTGCATAAGATTTTCTGGAGGAGGATAGACATTTGTTCAGAACTCTTAAAGATGTCGAAGAAGCTCCTTTACTTTGGTGTTCCTCCACCTCCAAAGAAATGTCAGGAGGAGTCCGAACCGCAAAAGAAGCGCGTATTCTCGGAAAAGTGGTTGCAGGAGGTGAGCTGGCTTCAAACAAATGGCAAACGGCATATTCTGCACCACATCTCTGTGCGTTCGTCATTTGTTTGAAGCCAGCTCATCTCCTGCAACCACTTTTCCAAGAATACTGAACTTTACTGAACTATGTTCTATGTGCTGTTGGGTAACTTTTGAATATTATTTAATAAATTACAGTTTGCATTATTAATCCGACTCATAACTAAATCTTTAAAATAAACTGTAGAAAAGTGTGATGACGAGATGAAGTTAGTTAAATGAGGGCTGGGCCACAATGTTGTACCACAAGATGGCGTAGCAAGTCAGTGTAGCCACCACCAGTCTGTCCAACACTAGAGGAGCAGAAGTAAAGACACTGCATTAGGTGGTACTCTAATAAACTTGTTAAGCACTGTTTCCTCCTTCCTGGCAGCTCCACGTTCAACACTCTTTCCCCAGTACATCCCCTTTCCCCCCTCTGAACCTGTCCAGACCATCTCAGCTGACACAGTATGACCCTCATTTTATTGTTTTAATGTAATGTGCTGACTTTATTGTTTTAAATGTAATTCTAATTATCATTTTCCATCCATCCATCCATTCGCTTCCGCTTATACTTTTCAGGGTCGCGGGGGGCGCTGGAGCCTATCCCAGCTGTCATAGGGCGAGAGGCGGGGTACACCCTGGACAGGTCGCCAGTCTGTCGCAGGGCCAACACACAGGGACAGACAACCATTCGCACTCACATTCATTCACATGTTCACACCTAGTGACAATTTGGATTATCCAATTAACCTATCCCCACAAGCTGCATGTCTTTGGACGGTGGGAGGAAGCCGGAGTACCCAGAGGGAACCCACGCAAACACGGGGAGAACATGCAAACTCCACACAGAAAGACCCCGGCCTGATGGTGGAATTGAACTCAGGACCTTCTTGCTGTGCGGCAACAGTGCTAACCACCGTGCCACCGTGCTGCCTAATTATCATTTTATACTATTTTATTTTTTGCTATTTGTGCTAATTTATTATTTTAAATGTCATTTTAATTAGCATCTTATTTATTTTTATCTTTATCTTTATTTTATTTATTTATTTATTTTAACTTATTTAATCTATCATTTCTGGCATGTCCAGTGTACAGCACTTTGTGTTCAGCTGAGAGTTGTTCTGAAAGTGCTATATAAATAAATTGCCTGCTTGCTTGCAAATCACAATTGCCGTACAATAATACAAAGGAAACAGAGAAAGCCCAATAATCATATGACCACCACCCCATGAACAAGTGCCTTGACGACAGCGGGAAGGAAAAACTCCCTTTAAACAGGAAGAAACCTCCAGCAGAACCAGGCTCAATGAGGGGTGGGCAGACCTCTATGCAAACCGATAGACCTAAAGTTAAATAACTTGCTATGAAGACACCTCCATAAACCTGCAAAATTACTTACATGGCTCACAATCTATTAAAAAAGTCCCCATGAGGAATGTCACAGAGGAGGCCACTGGGACTCTTTTGTGGTCATCACTAAGACCCTCAGGATCTGTGACCAGGCCTATCGCCACAGCCTCAACCATCAGGCTCAAGACAGGGAAGAAACCTGCAGAGAGTGGGTGTGGATGGAAAGAAATTGTTAAGCTATATAACATTCAATCTTATCTCTGCTTGTGAAAATGATAAGATCCACATACCTACACTGATATGTCTTCATGCACCCAGAAAGCGGTACGTTAGCATGGGGGGAAAAAGCTGTGTAGAGGTCATAGGTTGGAGGAAGCTCTGCCAGCTGAGCAAAGGCAAGTCCTAAATAAGGATGTAGGTTTCAGATTGAGATTATGAAAAACACACTGCACTAGTGATGTGATAAGTTTAATTTAGATATGAATGCTGTGTGTAAGTTAGCCAGAACTTGCTAATGTGAGCCAAACTTTAAGACTGCCATGTTAGCCTATTAGCATGCTAGCATCTGCTCAGAGGTTAGACTATAGCTGAGAGGCATGTGTATCTACAACACAACAGTTTGCAGGATTTCTGTAGGTTTTTCCTACATTTGTCTCATTGTCCATACACTGTTTGTTTAATAGATGCTTATAATATCATCCTTTATCAAAGTAAGTTCTATTATGCTGACGCACATTTCCTTGTTGCTTGTTGTTATGACTCTTATGTATGATCAATAACTTAAAAAAATCTTATCTAGTGTCAGATTACAACAGGACAATTAGAGATTTTATTTGATGTGGCAAGAAGCCATTCCAGGGTTTTTCTGGTTAAACTGTGATAAGACTGGCAAGGTGAAGGTCAGCGAGTCGGTCTGTATTATCTTTTATGATTCATCATTATTATCATCATTTTTTATGATTGACAACACTTTCCATTAGGTTGAGTAAAAACAAAATTCATACCTTTTTACAATACCTCAGTGCGTCTATGTCGCAGAGACTCCCAGGTGCTCCCCTGTCAACTCAGCTTAACACTCTGTTATACTAAACGACTTTAATGTCATCTGATATTAGCTGTGCTGATTTGTCTCAATATGGGAAGGTATTTTAATTGTTTTTTGTTTGATTTGTTGAACATCTCAAATCAGCCAGTTCGTACAACATTTACTGCTTGACTGTCAATAGTTTGCATAAAAGTTTTATGGTGCAAAATTTCAACATTTATAACTGCCATGAAATTTTAGTTTTATATATCAAATACTTAAAACTGTGATATTTTTATTGGTCTTTTTTGCCTTCAGAATCTTTAATTTGGGACAAATGCATTCAAAATGTCAAACAACTGAATAATTAAAATATTTTGAGCATACATAAATTAAAATCAGATTGAAAATGGCGGCTGTGATTTCATTACATAATACTGTAAAATAAATAATGTAAAAGAACCTTTGATGTGAGACTCAAAGTCACAAAATGAAAAAATGTATTTGCAAAACAGATTCTTCAAACAACCTTTGTCTGCTGTATCTAATCTGAGATCAGTCTCATCACTCTGTTGGTTTTATCTTTGTTCAAATCAATCATTAACACAAACAGATTTTTATTCACCTGCAGTTAGGGATTACAGACACGAGGATTTCTCACCTGTTTGCTCATTCAGCGACACACTCATACAAACCTTTGCTGTATGTGCTGAAATTCACTTTTCACAGTTATTCTAGAAATGATGAATGAGAGAAATATTTCTTACATTTCCTATTTTAGAACTCAATTTAACATCAACCACGTGAAACAGCTAAAAGGACCAACGTGAACCTTTGATAGTCCATCTCTCTTGTCCTTAGAGGATAAAATATAGAAATAATTTGAGACAATATATATAAATAATTGAATTTTCTGTGATGTATTTTGTTACAATATGAAGAATTTACAGCTAAATTATAGAGTTTGTTTATTGAGGCAAAGTATGCAGTAGTCATGGTAACAAAAGTAGCATGTTGTCCAGAGCAATACTGTGGCTTTAATCATTTCTGGATAGCAGTAAAGCTAACAGTAACAGTTAAGATAATTATAACCATGCCCACTGCACTTTTAATGCATGTTATCTTTTGATATTAACATGTAACAAAGTTAATGGATTAAAAAAGGCAACAAACAGCATTATTTAGAGAGTAAAAAAGTTTATTCCAGCATTTCAGTCAGTTTTAACTCTTGAAAGCAATATTACCATTGCAAAGACATTCATCCTCACCATCATGAAAATGAAAATACACATGTAAAATAAATTATACAGTAATTGTCTACAAATCTATACAAATGTATACGATAAAAAAGCAATAGAATCAGTGCAGTTTCATGCATTGCATTAAAAGCCACAAACACACACACACACACACACACACACAGGGTTAATAGGTTCATCTTCCTCGTCTCTGGTCGTCCTCATCATCGTCACTCTGAAGTTATAACTCTGTTTGTGTGGGTGAAGCCTGTGGGAGAAGAAGGAGCTGACGTTCAGTCACGCTTGAGTCAATCTCATCTGTCATTAAAGCGACTTCTTGTCACAGTCCTGGGCCATTGTGACCCAGCGTTTTGAGTTTATTTTTATGTTTAAGTCCTTTAATTTTTCGAAGCTTATTTCTATCATTAGGTTGTCATTCTAGTTCTTTGTTATTAGATTCCCTTTATGTCTTCACCCCTCTGTTACGTCTCCCTTGCCCGTCATGTGTTTCGTGTCTGCATGTCTTGTGTTGTCAAGTTCATGTTGTCATCTCTGTGTCTCATTATGTTTCCTGTTTTATTTTGAAGAGGTCTTGTGTTCCTGTGTTCATTGTGTTTAGTTTTTCTCTTCCACTGTGACGTCATTATGTTCATTGGTGTCAGCTGTTTCCCCATGTGTTTCCACTGACAGATCAGATGACCGTTGTCCTCCATGATTTTTCTTCTTTATCTTGCAGCATCAAATTGAGGACCCCTATTATTTCGGGCTGTGTATTAGTTTTGGGGCGTACTTAGTTTTTCACAGTAGTTGTATAGTCCTGTGGAAACTTTCTTTTTCATGGGACTGCATGTGTTAGAAAGCTTATCAGTTATTAAATCAAAGACTTGTCTTGGTCATCAGGCTGCTGAAATGAGTTTTTATATATATTTTTTTAAATGATCAAGTTTAAAGAAATAATAAAATTCTGTGGGGGTTTTTCGTTTCAGAAGTTTAAAACTTTAGGAAACTTGGAAATAAATCATCCGATTTTATTTTTCTGCTTTTGGCTTCTGTATTGTAACCAGTAAAATAGATGAAAGTTATTTCTCAAAAACCACAAACATTGAAAAGCACAGTTTGAGACTGATACCTACATTTCTGTCTCTGCTCCTCAAATTGCCGGGCAGATATTGAATAGTGACTCCTGTCATTATCTGTAAAACATAAAGAACGTCAGATTCAATTTAGTTTCTTTTTTAAAATGTATTTATGGTCACAGCACAGTCGCCTCAAGGTGCTTTATATTGTAAAACCCTACATGTGTGTAATACTATTCTGTACATATTTCCAACAGTAAGATGTCAAATACTCCCTGAATATTGTGTTTGTTGCTCTTCTTTACCTTCTCATAATCAGACTTTTTTGGAGTAGGCTCCGGATGTTTCTCCAGGATGTGCAGCATGGCGTCATGCAGTGTCAGGTAGAACATTGAAGACTGAACTTCATCATCAAAGAAGCTACAATCATGGAGTTTCTCCAGGATGTAAGCTGCAACAGAAGGTCCAAATATGGTAGACAAACATACAGCTGAGTATGTGACAGGTGTTTAGGTTAGCATGGTAGGCTAACATGATTACTAAACTAATACAGACAATACGTTAGTACTTACGGTCACAGGCCACAATGTAGACCTCGACCTCAACTCGGATCAGCTCTTTCAGCAGCTGCAAAGAGAAATGAATTAAACAGAGCCAGAGTGAAACATCTGCTGCTGCTGCATGAATACAAACGCACTGCTCTGAGTCCCTTCAGTCCAGAGATGTCTAAGAAGGAGACGGCGGCAAAGTCCAGGACCAGGCTGTGAATCTCAACTCTGGGAAGCACAATGTTGGCCGGAAGCTCGGCGTTCCAGTCGATCCGGGCAGGAAAGTCTTTGAAGTCAGTCGGTTGGTCCAGCTCTTCCATGTTGCTCTCGTCCTCTGATTCATTTATGGGTCCACACGAGGTATTCAGGAGGCCGATCTGTAACAGCGAAATATGTTTTCTATGTCAGAGACTTCACCACACGGGAACACATTCCAGATGATGAGTCCATAATGAGCCTTTCTGCTCTCGCACAAGACTCTCATGTTGTGACTGATCGAGCGAAGTTGTAGACGCGCTTTAAACCAGAGACAAACTCACACATTACAAAGCCGTATAAATATTAAACACGCTGTGTCCACTGGGCTGTTTCGTTTGTTAATGCTGTTTGTCGAGTTTTCGTTAACAGTTTTTGTCGTTGTTTTATCTTTCGTTTGCACTCCTACGTATAGTGTATAGTAAGAGCATGTGCTGCTGTCAGCTCCTCCTCCTGTGCTCCTTCCAACCACACGATTGGTTCAGTATAATTGTTGTTGCCTTTCATGTTGTCCGTCGAAACATGGATGCAATGAGCTTACTGACTTTATATTGAACATATTTTATATCGCAGTCGAGGAACGTTTTTGCACAATATAAATTTTTATTGTTTTATCACCAGGCTCTACCTCGTATCATATTCATGCAATCGCTCATGTCTCAGATAAGTGATGCTGGACCTTGTACTGTTTGTTGTACAAATGACACTGTCGTTTTTCTCCACCAATTTTATATCATACCACTGCCAATACAACAGTCCTTTAATACCTCAGTGTGTGAAGAGGACTCTCCATTTACATGAACAAACTGGAGTCTATTAGATAGATATGATACAAACCACTGCAGTGCAGTACCTGTAATACCTACAGCATGTTCTAATCGCTCTAATAGGATATTATGGTCGACAGTATCGAACGCTGCACTGAGGTCTAGCAGGACAAGCACAGAGATGAGTCCACTGTCAGAGGCCATAAGAAGATCATTTGTAACCTTCACTAAAGCTGTTTCTGTGCTGTGATGAGCTCTGAAACCTGACTGAAACTCTTCAAATAAACCATTCCTCTGCAGATGATCTGTTAGCTGTTTGACAACTACTCTTTCAAGGATTTTTGATATGAAAGGAAGGTTGGAGATTGGCCTGTAATTAGCTAAGACTGCTGGGTCTAGAGATGCTTTTTGAGTAAAGGTTTAACTACAGCCAGCTTGAAGGCCTGTGGTACATAGCTGATTATTAGAGATAGGTTGATCGTATTTAAGATCGAAGAATTAATTAATGGCAGGACTTCTTTGAGCAGTTTTGTAGGAATGGGGTCTAAAAGACACGTTGATGGTTTGGAGGAAGTAATTATTGAAGTTAACTCAGAAAGATCAATTGGAGGAAAAGAGTCTAACTTAACATCAATGGTACTAAGAGTAGCTGTAGATAATATTACATCTGTGGGATGATTACTGGTAATTTTTTCTCTAATGATAAAAATTTAATTTGTGAAGAAGTTCATGAAGTCATTACTAGTTAATGTTAAAGGGATGGTTGGCTCAACAGAGCTCTGACTCTTTGTCAGCCTGGCTACAGTGCTGAAGAGAAACCTGGTGTTGTTCTTATTTTCTTCAATCAGTGATGAATAGTAAGATGTTCTGGCTTTGCGGAGGGCTTTCTTATAAAGCAGTGAACTATTTCTCCAGGCTAAATGATGATCCTCTAAATTTGTGACACGCCATTTCCTCTCCAGCTTACGAGTCATCTGCTTTAGGCTACGTGTTTGAGAATTATACCACGGAGTCAGGTAGATGATAACAAGTAAGACTGGTTTCTGAATTTTACAGCTGGGGTGGACGAGGTTAAGCATCAGGCTTTCAAATGAATTAAAAGTCTGTCTTGGTCTTTCATTAATAGGCTGGTGTGAAAAATTGCTGCCACACCACCCCCTCGGCCTGTGCTTCGAGGTTTCTGGTAGTTAGAATGACTCGGGGGTGTTGATTCATTTAAACTAACATAATCATCCTGCTGCAACCAGGTTTCTGTAAGGCAGAGTAAATCAATTTGTTGATCCATTATTAAGTCATGTACTAACAGAGACTTGGAGGAGAGAGACCTAATATTTAATAATCCACATTTCACTGTTTTACTCTTTGGTTCAGATGTGGATACTGTATTGTTCTTTCTTTGTGATTGTTTATGTTTAAGTTGTTTGTTGCTGGTTTTTAGTTTGTTTTTTGTCTGTTTGGGAGCTGACACAGTCTCTATGGAGATGGGTTTTTGGGGGGTAGCAGGAGGAGAGAAGCTGCAGAGAGACGTGTAAGACTGCAGCTCTGCTTCCTGGTCCCAACTCTGGATAGTCATATTTTGGGAGGTTTAATAAATTTGTCCATATTTCTAGAAATGAGAGCTGCTCCATCCAAAGTGGGATGGATGCCGTCTCTCCTAACATAATACATCACTGCTGTTTTCTGTACATTTCTAAACATGCAGATTTACAGTGTTTACCTAAATTGAGTTGAAAGAGATGAGCAAGAAGCAAATGTTAATATTAAAAATGAGTAAATGAGGCTTCTTTGCCTTGTTAATGTGTCGACACAGGCAACATTTGTGCCGTTACTATCAAACCAAGCTCAGCCTCGATACTCACAGATGTCCACTGCAACTTGCCCTTCTTCAGAAGTTTCCGTATCATCCTCACTGCTTTATTTCTCTTTCTCAACACCCGTAATGGGTTAAACCCGACCTGGGAAGACATACAGTAAGTGTGTCATTTATCACAAGTAATCATAGGAGATAGTATCAGATCAGAGATGAGATTGTACTCCATCTATTTTATTGTCCTGTGAAGAATTCTGATGCTTTTTAAAAACGAAATTATCAAACTGATCCTTTTATTCTTTAACAGTTCCATTAAAGGCAGATGTGACTTACAGCTTCCACCAGCTTGTTCCTGAAGAACTCAATGTTGGCAAAGAAGATTGGAGATGGGATCCTGAAGATCTTCACTCCTTCTGGCTCGTATATCTGAAAAGAGTTTTAAAGTACTGCAAAATCAAAATCAATGACTAGTTGTTCAAATCTCAATTTGAAAATCAGCTGGTAAACTGTCAGGTACATTTAGTATCAAAGCATCCACAAAAAGACCTTCCTTCTGCATTATTGGAGGACATAAATATCCAAACTTGGAAATACTCAAGAGCAAGAGCAGATGAAGGGGGACTCCATGGATTTTTCGATTGGGGCGCTCTACACTCTGTCAGGTGGGTCCCAGCATTTTTGAGTTTATTTGGTGAGGTTGCTTTCCTATGTTAAACTCATGTTAAACTCATGTGTTATTTTAAAGTTAAGGGTGTAGTTGACTTATTTTGTATTTTGTATTACTTGTGAGATGTGTTAAGTTCTAGTATGATTATTAGTTTCTCTTGGTTGAGTTTTTAGTCTGGTTTGTGTTTCTTTTATGGGTCATTACTGTCTATGTAGGTTCTCCTGGTGTTCCGTGTTGTCATGTGTACGTCCTTTCCTTGTTCCTGTTTTATTTAGTCTTGTGTTCCATGTTCAGTGTGTTTAGTTTTGTTTTCCTGTGGCGTTCAGCTGTGTTTCCAGGTGTTACTTCCCTCATTACCCTTCTGTGTATTTAAGTCCTCTGTCTCTCTGTGTTCATTGTCGGGTCCTCTGTTTATCTTGTCAGGTCCATGTCTGTGTTTCATTGAGTTTAGTTTTGCTTTGCCTTGTTTTCTGTTTTGGCTATCAGCCTCAATAAAAGCCTCGCCTTTTGTTACAGCTCGTTCTCTCTCCCGTGTCTGCTTTTGGGTCCACACCGCAAACACACCGGCCTGCCTGGCCGTGACACACTCTGAGGGATAGGAAATGCAATGTCTCCTAGCAGGCTGGCTATGAGATAATAAGGCATAAGCACTTCCTGTGAAAAGTTTGTTGTTTTTTAATTGTAATTAGTAATACCGCTGCTTTTGTATTGGTCATTTTCAAGACAGTCAAGTGCTTAGTTATTACATATCCTTTACGTTATAATTTAAGCACAACACTCATTCACAGATACAGTGTAAATGAGGGTAAAGTCTCTCTCAGCACCTTTAATCTCCACTGTTTTCTCTGACTCTTATAGATCTTGAAATCACATGAAACTTGCTGAGTATGTACATTTTGTAACTGAACTGATTGCTCTACGTGCATCATAGCCTCTAATAAAAGCTTTTGCACATTACAAATGTGCATTTGTCCTTTACATAAACATTCATTCAGACTAAGGAAGGACTAACTGTGTTCATCATAAAATCATGCCTGACGCTCTGTATTTTATTCTTTAATAGCCTACTTAAAAGACTTGGTCACAGGTTTTTACCTCTAGTTTGATCATTATTTTAATTTTGTATAATTACAAAACCATACATTTTGTTGTGGCCTGTAGAACTAATCCAAATGCCTGAGATAATATCCCGACAGCTGTGTAAATATTTGAAAGGTAAACTGAAGCCACCTGAGGGGCCACACGCTAACTCACGCTGATGTAGTCCTTTCGGTCTTTGTAGATATCGGTGCCCCTGATGTTGGCCAGCAGACTGCAGCGAGGACTGAAGCAAACAAGCAAACATGACATGCTAACATGCTCACAATGATGACGATACAACGATGAAAGGTTTGATGTAAACTACTGTATCATTTACAAGAATCAGAGTTACGTGTTTGTACTCGCTGTCGGGGTCATTTATCTAACAGCTGACAGAATAAAAGCCATCATTTGAACCTCGTGACAATAGCGTGATGAAATAACAACAGTAATCAGTTACATGATCACATTGTACACCAAATACTCACAACTGAGTCCTGAGGATGACACTGATCAGCTCCACACCGAGGCCGACAGCCAGTCCCAGATCCAGCCCCAGCAAGAAGGCACCGATGCAGCTAGCCAGCCACACCACCTTGTTGTGGTAAGAAACATGTTGTTTACTAACAAGGAGGCCACGTGTCCTTTCTTACAAAATATAAACATGGTCTTTAAGAGTACTGGAAGTTTGTGAGGTCTTACACAGTCGGCTTTGTCCCTCCTCCACAGATATGGGATCTCTCTGAACTGCATCAGACTGCCCTTCAGGTTGACGATGATCACGGCGCCCAGCACGGACTGTTAAAGCAGAGGGCCAGAGATCGGCTTTCCCAGAGTATAGACAGCATGTCAGAGGCACAGGGAGGTGTACATACCTTTGGTAGGGGCTCCAGTAGGAATCCAATAGCCAATGTGACGATCATCACTATGACAGCTGACAGTAAACCAGCTACCTGAAAACGACAGAAGAGGCAGAGGATTGAAAAACAAACGTGATGGAAATCAGATTCTGTGAGTTTGTGCTGATTTAAAAAGGACTTTATCAGATCAGTTGATTGATACACGTTCTCCTCTAAACACTAGAGGTCACTGTTGGCTGGCCTTTCTATTGGTCACTCACTGTGAATTTAATGCATTTGTGTGACTGTATGTCAGAGCGACGAGCCGCAGCTGAAACTAGCAGTGTCACAGGAACTGCTGTCAATTCATTTGCAGTTAATCACAGAGTCTCTATGAACGTGTATAAACAGAAGAGAATGGACAGATTCTGTAAACTGATATCATGCAGTTTGTCATATTTAAATGTTTTCCAGGGATTCAACAAATGAATTGTAGTGAAAAAGCAAAGATTTCATTATAAAGATTTTCATTGTAAAGATACTTCAAACGTTTGTGTTACGAAATTGGACTTCAGTTTCAATATTATTCAATACAGCTTTATTTATACAGCACCAAATCACAACAACAAACCTCACGGTGCTTTATACTGTAAGGTAGACCCTACAATAATACAGAAAACCCTGCCTGACATGGACAGATCCGGGATCAGCTACATTAGGTTACCTGAGTTTTCCCTCCTGTGCTCTCCTGAACTGCACTCCTAGAAAGAGCTGTACTCGCTGCAAAAGACCTGAAGGAAGCTCCAAAGATGTTGCTGACTCCAAAGGCTATCAGCTCCTGTAGCCGGGTCACAGAGATAAAAAAATCACACTGACGTCCTGACACGACTTTAACCTACATGTGGCTGAGTTGTTACCCACCTGGTTTCCATCTATGGTGTAATCATGTTTTATAGAATAAACCTTGGCCACAGAGAAGGCCACAGCAAAACCCACGATGGCTATAGGAAACGCTTCCACTGCTGTTTCTTGGAAGATCTGCGGGTTTGGGGCGACTGGCGCCTCGTACCTGAAACGGTACAAGTCTGTCAGATTATTGTGTCTCTAAACATGGACACGCTCAGGTGGATCAGCCACAAGTGATAAGAGGAACAATTCAGAGCCAGAACTCAGACCATTACCTTAACATGTTGGACCCTTAGCTAAAGCGTAATATTATGTTTCTGTTTCAAAATACAGGCTCATGGTTCTGGGTCACTCTGACCCAGCATTTTGACCTTCTTGTATTCTAGTAATATTTTGTATTATGTTCAGGGTCATTCATGGTCGTAGTTATTCTGAGTGTTCTTGTTTAGTTCTTGGACTATTCGGTTCCCCTTGTGTCTTTGTCCTCTGTGTCTCTCTCTCGTGTTCATGTCTGATTTGTCTCGGCTGTGTTCACTGTGTGTTTTCTGTTCTCTGGACATTGTGCTGTGTATTTAAGCCTCCGTCTCCCTCTTTCCCCGCCGTGTGTTCTGCCTACCAGCCTGTTTAGTTTCATTACAAGTTTAGTTATTTTTGTATTTTCTGATGTTCAGCAATAAAGCTGCCTGTTGAGTTTCTGTCTCGCCTCCATGAGTCTGCGTTTGGGTCCTCAAATCAAAAACATATTTAATTTTGGCCAAAGCAGAAAGAGACATAACATGTGTAAAGTTTGCATGTTGCATTTTAGAACTATAATGTTGTGGAAGTGGTTTGACCTCTCTTTGACTGCCTTTCTGATTTCACACTTTTACAGGCTCCAAAACAAACTGTTAGCTTTTAGCTATTATCACCTTATAAACTTCTTATGTACTTGTGAGTTATGCACAGTCTCAGGATATTAAAACCACAGTATAATATTACAGGGGAAGTTTGTCATTGATAACTCCTGCTGCTGATGTTCTGACTCTTCTACAGCAAAGATAAAACAATCGACAGGTTTTACTGTGAGCTTGATGTATTCTTACCCTTTTGGTATATAACCAACAACATCAATGCCATATCTTGTCTTAAAGTCGAATGCATATGAAACTCCACATGCAATAACAGTCTGTGAAAGAAATGACAAATGATTATTCACAGCTATTTACTCTTTTAAATACAAAAGTCAGAGAGCATTTATTAACTGCAGGTGTGAACCTGTGACCGGTATCTCTCGCTGAAATCTTTTTCTGGCCCATAAATGAACATTACTCACTTTAATGAGTGTTATTCACCTGCTGAGTACAGTCGTTACAGTGAAGAGCCAAAACCAGTGTAATAAATATCAGTGTTGTTGTTTATGGAACCAACAAGCCTTCAAAGAGATGCAAAAATGTCAGGAGTCGTGCAGTGTTGCTCACCATGACGACCTCTATGGGGATCGGCACAGGCAGCTTGGATTTAAATCGGTCATTTATCTCCTTTACGATGAACACCACCACCATGATCACGATGGAGATCACCACATCACAGACATTGGTGGAGGTGATCTTGTTAAAGATGATCTCCAAGGTCTGAAGAATGAAACCAGCAGATAAACAACCTGTTGTGATGAACAGAGCAAGCTTCAAGCTGGCCTGTGCTTACATATATGAGTGACAGCGGCCCGCTGATCCCTGGAACTTCCAGCCCCAACACAAACTTGAGCTGCGACACCAGAATGTGGATCGCAGCAGCTGTGGTGAAACCTGACACAAGTGTGTCGGAAAGGTACATGACAACGAAGCCCACCTGCAGAACGCCCATCGCAAGCTGCCAGAGACAGGAGTCACAAACAGATTCAGTCATTTAGATTGAAAAACCCAACATGATAAACATAACAAAATAGTGTATTATTAAACTGCGAGTTACCAGAAAAAGAAAAAAGGTTTTTTGAATTTCTTTTAGGAATGAAAACCCTGTGACGTCCCTCTGTGTACGACTACATCAAGGTTAACAACAGCTGTTCATCTGAATGTGCTGCTTGTTTGATTAGCAGATCTGGTGTTCTCATCCGTAACATAAACAGCTAACACACAGTAAAGTACCACTCTGTGTGATTAGTATTACAAAAATAGCCTTAAAGTACCGATAAGAGTCCACTTGGGACCAATGAATGTTTACATTGTAAACTGCAGTCCTCTCAACAGTTATAAAAGTAACTGCCAGTTTTCTGTAAATCACATAATTGATGAAGTGAACCATCTACTAAACAGCATACTTTACATATAACTTATATATATTTCAGCTACTTCATGTTTCCCTAAAGCACAGCTGTCAGAGCACACAACAGGAAACACCCAGGGAGTGCGAGCCTCTGCCTGCTCACTCTCTGGGCAGTTTGCTTTCAAGAGAATAATGCTGTATTTTTCATTTATAACTGTAGTTTGTAGTGCAGTGAAAAATCAGATTTTGTGTAGCATGACAGATCCTGTCTTTGATTACACAATTGTTACGCAGGAGTAACATGAATAACTTGAGTTTATTACATAACTACTTTCTAACTACTGTAACTAGGCTGCTTATTGTTCCTGCCATCACTTTCTTTAAAGACTGAACACAGCTTGAAAGAAAGGCGGACGTGAAATGCAAGAGTGAGATTCTAGGTCAAATATGACATGATCATATATCCTCATTGCTCTGTGACTCTCGCTGCAGGTAATAACTGCTCCTGTATGGAGCTTATCTTATCCCACCTCAGTCCAAAGCTAACAAACCTAAACATAGTAAGTCCATCTATGAGTGCCTCTTATGCTCACTGACTGGGATTTAGGTTTTGTTTCACCTATTCCAAAAAAAGAGCACAGCCTTCTTGGTGCGTCCAGCTAACCATC
The DNA here is from genome assembly GCF_051167445.1 of Perissodus microlepis. Classification (NCBI taxonomy): domain Eukaryota; kingdom Metazoa; phylum Chordata; class Actinopteri; order Cichliformes; family Cichlidae; genus Perissodus; species Perissodus microlepis. The sequence continues at coordinate 37,254,337 of NC_140477.1, forward strand.
GCCTTAAATGGATAAATGTGAGAGTACAATCAATATTCTCATGACTTTTAAAATGTCAACCTACTTTTCAGTAGCCGTCAGTGTTTTCATGCTAACACTATTATGCTACATTTGCTGCTCAATAGTATTTTTTGATGGAAAGATGGAGCGAAGTATGCTCCTTTGAAAGGCAGAGCTCACAAATGAAGTTGTGATGAACGGCTCTCAAGGAGCCTTATTAAAAAGGACGAAACACAACATCTGTTTTCTGTCAAGGACACAAAGCTTTTTGTTGTTTCCAAATCACAAACGTATGTTTGAGATCCTACAGGTTTGTATTTGATCCTCAGAAAGCATGCTTGTTGACAAGGTGACTCAGTTGTTGACTAGAGCAACTTATTGGCTGTGGCGAGCCGATTCACCTGCATGATACCGGCAAGGAAGGTGACAGAAGAGGCCACCAGCACTCTCTGCTCGTCTCTGGTCAGGCCTTCAAACCCCGTGATGTTGAACGCCGGCCCCTCGTCTGGGACCAGCCTGGTGACCGCTGAGCCAATCATCAGACAGAGCACTGGAAACGGACCTTCAGGGAGACAGGAGGATGGCAGATATACTTACACTCTAACATTTAGAGAGCAGCTATATAGAAATGGACGATGGCCTTACCCACTGAGATGTGTCTGGAGGTGCCGAGGAAAAAGTAGATGATAACAGGGAAGAAGGCGGAGAAGAGCCCATACCAGGGTGGCAGAGAGGCCAACAAACAGTAGGCCAGCCCTGCAAGACAGAAACACCAGTTGAGTAAATCTCTGGGCTCTCAATAAGTAAGTAAAGTATACAAAGGCTAAAGAACCCTTCCTCCTAATTTCTTTTTACATCTATACTGTTACGATGTCACCTCCACTCACCTGCTGCTGATGAGGAGCAGCCAATTAAAAGAAAGGGCTGCACCAACATGCAAATTGATCTATAAATGTAATGTTTTTCTTTTTCTGAATGTTTTAGATGATATTGTGTCTCCATTAAAATGAGCCAACGTACACAATCATCAAGCGATCAAATGGTTATTTCCTCATTTCAAAGCTGCTGTTAAGCACACTCACTGTCGTTTAAACAGCTCAGATAAGAGCGCAGAGGTTCTCACAGCTGTCTGTTATCACAGGTTATCACAGTTAGTCAGATAGGGCCCAAGTTGCACAGTCATTATTATTATTATTACTTCAAAGAGTTCAGAGGCTGTAACTTTCTGTTGATACTCACCTTGCAGGACAGCCACCAGTCCAGTGCTGACACCAGACACGATGTCACCCAGCAGCCACTCTTTGAATCGGTACGCTTTCATCCAGCCGATGACTGGGAGAAGAGACAGAGCTGTGCTCTTGGCTCGTTTAGCGTCACATCTGAAACGATAATGAACCAAAACTAGAGTAACCACTTTTTACATTTATGCTTCACAAGATTATTTAAACTGATTAAAGTGTACAAACATCGATCAGTTTAAGTCCTGCGTTTGTTTGTTCTTTTCAAAAGATATGAAAAATATATTCAGCATAGCAGGAGAAACTTCTTCAAATGAGCTCCACCCTGCCCAATTACGACTTTTGAATTAGTTAATATCACATAAATACTAATAACTATATAAAGTGAATACATTATTTTTATTTAGATCTGTCTTAAGATAAATCCATCCACATATTTAGTTACACCCACATTATCCTGTAGAAAGCACAGGCCTGCCAGCGTTTCACCAAAACACCCGCTACATCTCATTTTTAACGTTTTAGACATCAGTGACAATCTTAATGTCAGACGAGTGCTGATCTACGTCGCGGCTGGACTGGGACAAAAACATCGACCGTGATATCTTTGGTCCGACTGGCCTGACGTGATCACCCAATAAACAAATAATGTATTTCTATATAAAGGGAGAGAGAGACTGTCATGGATGCATCATGTATGGATGTAATTCTGTTTAAAACTCGTGCTATCAACCAGAGACTGCGAGGGCTGCTTGTTGCTGGTGCAGCAGCACCGACAGCTGACATGTCCGGTAATCTCACACATTCTGCTGCATCTATTTTTACTTACTTAGTTTTTCTCTCTTTGCTTTTCTGCTCAACTTTCTCGCCTCTCGTGTGTGCGCACAGAGGAGAGGGCCCGGCTGCGGTAAGAGGCTCGATTGGCCAATCCGGTGTCGGTGATGAAACTGGACTAACACTGCCTGTGCGTGTAGGGTCAAAATAATAAGAATCTGGATTTTTCAAAAATGTTCAGTCTTGAAACTACAGTAAAATTGATATTGTGTACCTGTGTAGTCTAATGTCACGCTGAGTATCAAAGCATTAAAGCATCATTAATATAAAGATAGACAAACACAGCAAACAGCAGGATTAAGGCCACATTAAGAAAAAAGATTAGTGATCATTTCGAGTTTAAAGATGAAAATCTATTTTGAGATAAAATGGTGAAATGTGGTTGTTTCAAGACAAACTGCCCTCCACCCTCTGCAAAATGCATAGATGAGAGAGTGAAATCGCACTTCTCTTGTAGCACATGAACACTGTGTGGTGATGGTGCAGGAATAAGCTCGGAAGGGAAAAACACACAAACTTGGAAGAAAAGGAAATAGGTGACAGTGGACCGATGATAGCGGTGGTTACACCCTCGTGCAATAAAGAAGATGCATGTTGTAACACAAGACACGATAAGAAAGCTGATCAAGTTCTTTCACAAGACATTTTGTAGATGTTAGAGGAGCTGCGAGTCTCCACATTCCCACCTTTTCCCCTCAAAATACTATTTCATGTTTAATCTCAAAATGTTGACTTTAATCTAATAGAGATAAAGCGCCTTGAGGCGACTGTTGTTGCTGTGCTATATAAATAAATTTGAATTGAATTTAATCTCAAAATTAAACTTAATACTTGTCTTACATAACACATAATGTTTTTCTATCAGGTAAAGTGTCTCGTCAGACCTTAATCACTATAAACGTAACCTGTGTAAACTGAGCCCAACAAGCTTGAACCTTTGTTGATGGAAATAAGAGCAGCTGCTGCTGAAATCACCACAGTTCATCAAACCTTTGCAGAGTCGTCGTTTGGAACGTAGGTTTGTATTCAGTGATCACAGCAACCAAACAGAAAACACAGCAAACAGTCTGACATGTTGCTTACGTGAAATATTGTTTGATGTGGTCCAGCATAGTTTTGCGGTGCCTGTAGATCTTTTCATGGTCCTGAGCGAAGGACTCCTCCGAGTACAGCGGCCTGGTCACCACGTACTGCTGAGCTGCCGGGCGCATCATCTCGCCTTTGCTGCTTCCTCTCTGTGTGGCTCTGAGGTCCATTAATCACATCGGGTTAGCAAAAGGATCCCGTCCTTCCTTTGAACATCACTTATCAAAGCACATTAACAGAAAACAGCAAAGGTCCAGACCCCCAAATACAAGACAGAGCACATAAGGCAGGTCAGAGCGTGCGTCGTCCCAGAGGGTGAGATTGTCAGGTTGAAGAAACACCAGAGAAGTTTGGTTTGAGTTTTAGCAGTCCTCACTTCCCCACAGTTCCCTCTTTACTTTCCAACACGTACGTATATGCAGAGCAGCTCGTCCTACGTACCTGAGAGCGTCCCAGTCTGTGTCGAAGCTTCCACCGTCTCTTCCTCCTGCTCCAGATCCTGGAAATCAACTGGGGTCTCAGACGGTCGTGCCACCAATAAATACCATCTCTCCCACTTATCACATTGTAATTATTAACAACAATGACGATCATGTCATTCTTTCAAGTATGAACACATGTGCCGATGCCTGCTGCACCCTTGACCTTTGTTCTCACTGATAACCCGCAACTTTTAGTAGACGGAGGATGTGGACAGTAAAGGTTAGAGCAGACGACTGTTATGAACCGGAAATCAAGAAGCATTTCCGACGAGGGGACGGCTGCCTCTGTGCACCTTAGGAAGTGTCGGGGGGACTGGGTCTGTGACCCAACGTTTTGAGTTTATTTTACTTTTGTGACTCCTTATGTTATCTTGGAAACATGTTTAGTTCTTGTGTCGTTGTTATTAGTTAGGATTTGGTTGAGTTTCATTCTAGTTTTTGTCTCATCCATGTTTCCTGAGTTCTGAGTCTTTTCCTGTCCTCCATGTAGTCTGTCTTGTCCTCAGTGTGTTATGCCGGTGCTGGAGAGACCAAAAATAATACTGTTTAAAGACCATTTTAACATATTTGAATGATGCCTTCTGTTTAATGAATGGTGAAATAAAAAATGTCATACAGGCTTTTACAAGTCAACAAGTGCAAAGAAGGAGGAGAGTTGGTCACCCTGGCCTGTGCGTTAGTCTCTCAAGCTTGTGTTGTCATTGTACTACTTTCCATGTTTCCTGTTTTATTTTGAAGAGTCTGGTGTTTCCATGTTAGTTTGGTTTTCCTGTGGCGTTCATGTTCATTAGTGTCAGCTGTGTCTCCCCAGGTGTTTCCCTCGTTACCCTCCTGTGTATTTAAGTCCTCCGTCTTCCTCTGTTCTTGGTCGGGTTGTCTGTTTACCTCCCTTCATGCTACATCATGGGGTGGCTGTAGCTCAGGAGGTGGAGCAGGTCAGCTGCTGATCGGAGGGTTGGTGGTTCGATCCCTGGCTCCCCCAGTCTGCATGCCAAATATCCGTGGGTAAGAAACTAACCCCGACTTGTTCTGTGATGCATCCATCTGAGTATGAATGGTAGTTAGGAAGCACTCAGAGTATAGATAACAGTGCTAGTGAGTATGGGTGAGTGCGGTGTGTTGTAAACAGGGCTTTGAGTAGGAAAGCGCTACATAAGAATCAGTCCATTTACCATGTCAGACGTTCAGGTCACGTTCGTGTTTAAACTCTTCCTCACATGCTCCTGCTCTGAATCATGTTCATGACATCACCGTCTCCTTTTCCAGTTCAGGTTTAGTTTTCACACTTGTTCATTTTTGCCTTGTTTTGTATCCATGTTTTTTCAGCTGCGTCTCTTCCACATCACAAACTCACCGGCTTAACTGAGTCTGCATTTCATTCACAGAGTGCTCAGAAGAGACAGCCTGCAGGGAAATTTAGACCGATAACACAGAGCAGACTCTGCCCTGTTTTTAGTGCGTTCAGCTGCAAACATTACAGGAAAGTTTGTGAATGTCTGCAAAGGCAGGTCAGACAAGTTTAATGGGAAATCCATGTTTTTGTGTGAGTACGAATGATCCGTGTGTGTGTTTGTGTGAGGAGAGATGCACCGATACAAACCACTGTGAAAATCAAAGCCTGAGGTTTACAGAGTTCTGACCCAGTGGTGATCGAGACTATTTTTAAATCCAAAAGCTGGGTTCACACCGTACACATGACTATAAATGAATAAATGCTTTTAATAATTAACACAGTGTTATTTGTCTGTATAACTGTGAACAATGGCTACACCCAACCTTTTGTTATGTCACACCATGCTGACCAATACGTGATAGTGGAGTGATGAACATCCTGTAAATGGCACCAAGGTCAATCACTTTACATGCGTTAGGCAATACCACAGTCAATACAAACGGAAAAACCTGTGGTAACTTGATGTTCAGGTTTAGTTGTTTTCATATAATTTGTGAAAAGTGAGACAATATTTTAGAAACTCTACAGACAAACATCAGTAAAACCAAGATGCAAGCGAGCCGACAAACACGAGGTGTCATTTTTCACAGAACGAGAAGATAATGTGACAGTAAAATGCTGTGTCACGCAGATAACACCGCCATAACCTCTCTGCAAAACAACAGAGGGAAAATCTGCTGCACTATAATGGGATTTGTGTTTGTGCGTGTATGTGTGCGAGCGTGAGGCTTGGCGCCCCAGACCCGGAAGCTTTGCTCCTTCAAGCAACAATATTGTTTAATTCAATCACATTTCTGCATTCATCCAACAATCCGCACATGGAGAGCTCAGCGGCCACAAAGACGCCATCACACATCTGCTGCGAGGACGGCAGCAAGTAACTCTGAATCTGACTGTGGAGGGCGGAGCCCAAATGCACAGCAGTCTCAATGTAATTTTCCACTTTCAAATCAATGATGACGCAACCTGTCACGGACAGCTTCAGTTTACTGCACTGAACCATGTTTAAAAATGTATTTGTTTACAATTTGGAAAATGAAGTTTGCTGAATTAGCTGTCAGCAGTTACTGTTTGCTGTGTACCAGTGGAAGGACCCACAACTTTCACTGATTCACTTACATACTGGAGACGCCTCTGCTTCAGGTTGGGGACACTATCCTTAAGTTTTCTTCCAAAGGTATCTTTCTGTTCTATTGAAATCCCATGTGGTGCTAATAAAGTAGTGAGCAATACGTTTTTAGTAAAAACTGACAAGTTGATTATAAAAAACAACAACTAAGCAATTAAAAGCAGGACTGTAACAGTGTTTCAGGAAGGTTACCGAGAGCATTGATGTTAAAATGTTAAATTTCATACTGTTTGGCCTTTGATAGTGGAGTAATAAAAAAGGAGAGTGAATGGGACGAGTGATCAAAAGGCCACGGTCAGACTGGAACCCAGGCTCTATTTACATTTACTCAGTTTCAATAATTACTCACAACTGTTGCAATTCATAATGAGTACTCACAAAAGCAGCCCCGGTTTCGCCGCTGCTGCGTGCCATCCGTAGAGTTCGGTTTGGTCTTCTATACCCAACTTAGCCGTGCGTCACCTTTAGAGGGACTCAGCATGGCTCCACATGCTGAATCAGCTTGATGCCACTCCATTCATAAACTGATGTCCAATTAGAGGTGGGAGCTTGAAACATCATTAGGATGCAGTGTTTGTAATTCAGAGATCCTGGTGAGTTATAAACAAACGTTTCCCACGTCCTTCTCACCTCCTGGAAAAGTGTTCTTGGTAGTCCCAAAGCACACATACATATTTTACATCCATGGTCCATTTCTCTTTGAGTTCAAGGTCATCGATGCTAAATAACGGTGTGTCCGTGCCGTCGGGTCTTTTTGTGCGTCGATTCTGAAGCTGCAGTTTTGTTTCTCTACAACCAAATTTGACTCAACCAGCAGCAAAAGAAGATCCAAACTAGGCTTCACATTTCACGTCACATAAACATTGTCATGAATTGCCTCTGACTTTGGCTGTTTTGCATGGTAAAATCACACTTCATGCACAGCTCTCTCTGTCTCATTGTACTTTAAGAACAGTTTCCCGTCTAAAAATCTCTGTTTTCTGCATTATTCGCTTGCTTATTACTCATCAGTCTACCGTTGTTTACAGCGCTGTCGGACGCTGTTTTTTTTTTCTTTTAAATTGAACTGACTTCTGACAACAAAGCCTCATTTCTGCTGTTCAGTACTGAAGAGATTTAAACTTTTTAAAATGATGCCAGATTGCAAAACTCTCAGCTGTGTCTCTAAAACCTCTGTAACTTTGCTTCACTTCAGCAGCATCAGGTAAGGTTCACATGTTGATTCATGGTTTTCTTCTGTTTTTGTTCAACTGTTTTTATTATTTTTAAGGTCATCTGCTGCAAAAAGCCAAACCAGGAAAATCTTCATGTTTTTCTGTGTTTTATCCTCAGTTACTTTGACACAAAGGCCTCTGCTGTGATGATCACACCTCTGATAAAGTCTCATAAGTGTCAGCTTTCTTTTTATAGATTTAAAATATGGATATGTACTGATAAACCATCAGAGTTATAATATTTCTGACTGAGGAAAAATTTCCCCGATTCAAATTGAATCGATCGAATCGGGAGCTTGTTAATTGGAATCAAAGTGATTATAGAAATCAGTGACGATACCCAGCCCAAGCACCAAGTGTAAGGTTTGGTGGGTCAGGATTACGGTGAGGGGCGGGTTTTCAACAGTTGGGCTCTTAGTTCCAGTGAAAAAAAACAACTCTTAATGCTTCAGTATGCCAAGACATTTTGGAGAATTTCATGCTCCCAACTTTGTGGGAACAGTTTGGGAACGACTCCTTCCTGTTCCATCATGACTGTGCACCAGTGCACAAAGCAAGGACCATAAAGTCCTTTTGTAATGTGTTCTATAAAGACGGGCATCAAAGGAGACTGCCTTGTTTCTGCGCTCTGTTCGAACTGATGGTGAATGATGACGTCCTGAGGCCACAGACTGTGACTGAACTGTTTGCATACTCTGATAAATAAGAGGAGAATAGTCCACAAAATGATTTATAGATAAAATGATACCAATCAGCCTTCCTACATAAGGTCAGTCACCCACACAATATAAAGTACAATAGTGTCTTAAAGGTTTATAGCTAGTTATAAATCTGAATACTTAATGCTCTTAATACTTACCTTGGCCTCCAGAAACACTGAGGAATCTCGGAGTTGTTTTTGAACAGGATATATAGTTCAGTAGGTCTGTGAAGAGCAACCTCCCCTGCTCACTGGATCCACTGGATACTGGCCGAACAGGTCGACAGAGGATGCTATTTCCACTGCACTTCACCTCTCCCTTTCCTACCTGGACAGGAAAGACACCTATGTCAGAATGCTGTTCATAGACTTTAGCTCAGCATTCAACACCATTATCCCCCAAAACTGTTTGACAAACTCAGCAAGTTGGGACCGAGCACCTCTCTCTGCAACTGGATACTAGACTTCCTGTCAGAGAGGCCTCAGTCTGAGACTTCCGGATGGTGAGGAAACTGCACGCAACATAATCTTTCAGCTTCCGGGCGGTCTGGGGTCTGGGTCTATGCGAGGGGGTAACAAGAGAAAGACGAGGAATTTGGCAAGAAAGTGCGGAGGAAGGAGTTTTTCACCGAAATAAGTTGACAGTGCTAACAAGCTAAAGCTACACGGAGCTATGGAGGCAACTGAAGCTAACATTCTGGCTGAGCTGAAAGAAGTCCAGGCTAATTTGAAAAGAGAAATAACGGAAAAGACTGGACTTGTGAAAACAGAAATGTCGGAGTTTAGGAAAGAAGTGGGGCAACGGCTCGACGAAATTGTCACGGACAGGAAAGAGGTAACAAGCAGGATGGAGGAGGTCGAGCAGAGAGTAACCGAGGTGGAGGAGGTCACAGTCGATCTTAAAGACGTGCTCGGCCATACTCTCCAGTTAAAAGATGTCCTCCAGACATCTGTCCAACCTGGAAACCCGTTTTCGCAGGAATAACATACGTGTTCACGGGATACCAGAGGGTGAAGAAGGGGACAACATGCTCGAACGGGTGTATTTCGACCAAGACTACCCCAGTGACATTTTAGCTAAACGCAAAGCATACAAGTTGATCAGGAAGATTTTAAAAGAGAAGGGGCTCCGTGTGTTTTATGAAAACGGCCCCGTGGTTTACAGCAACGCGCAAGACGCGTCCGACGATCTGGAGAAGAGGAAGTTGATGGAAAAGGGAGCGGACGATCCAAAACCACGCATCCCCGTACCTAAGCCGAGGACGCCCTTCTGGGAAAGAGCGAGCGGGGTGCCGTGGCGGACCCGGGAGGAACGGATGAAATACATACATGATCAAATACATTCAGGAAAAGCTCCAGGGATTCAAGCGTATGGATAGTAACACCTAATTTTTTTTCCCGCACCTAAGACTGCAGTTTTCATCTGTAAAACAAGAGTAATAGGTTTGGCTGCAGTTATGGGTGTTACTGGCTTTTTCCAAGAGCGCCGCTATGATGGGCGGAGATTACCAAGCACTACTACGAGGGGCTCTCTGCGACTCCAGGGACTCTCCTCTTTGTTTCGAAGTTTGACGTACACTTCATAATTGGAAGTCATGTATGTTATTTGTTCAGGTACGTTGTTCCTTTGTTCCGCAGACCCACGTTTGCTTTTCAGAGCACCTGGAGGTTTACAGGTATTGTGTATTTTCATTTTGCTGATGGAGATAAGACAACAATATAAGGAAATTACACTTAACGGTTTACATAACCCCATTAAAAGAAAAGGCTCTTCCTAAAATGAAACGAGAAAAACAAGATATAATCACATCTTTCTGTTACTGAGCACAAAAAACTGTAAAATGGGGTTTAAAATGTGTATTATTCCTCACATATAAAAACCAGTCTAGAGGAGTGGCCATCTTATTGTCTGACAAAGTACATTTCCAACTATATACTGGTTACAGGGTACATAGATCACAAGGACGTTACACTGTTTAATGTGTACAGATGGCCAGGGACTGATAAACATCTGATCAGGACCCTTTTTGAATTAATTGCAACAGAAACATCAGGCGTATTAATATGTGGTGGAGATATTCTGTCACGGTCTGCGGCAGGGGTGGGCAACTCCAGGCCTCGAGGGCCGGTGTCCCTGCAGGTTTTAGATGTGTCCTTGAACCAACACAGCTGATTTAAATGGCTAAATTAGCTCCTGCAGTTCTCCAGAGGCCTGGTAATGAACTAATCATGTGATTCAGGTGTGTTGACCCAAGGTGAGATCTAAAAGCTGCAGGACACCGGCCCTCGGGGCCTGGAATTGCCCATCCCTGGTCTGCGGGCAGACCGAATGGAGAATGAGTGGAGGACTCAGGTGTGGACACTGACGGGGAGACAGAATTACTTTAACGAAAAACGAGCCTTTATTTGAGGTCAGAGAGCATATAAAAATTAAGCAAACTGGTTGAGACCAGACTAAGAAAACTTATGAACAAACTATTACAAGGCTAGAGAGACTGTGAAAGCTATGGACGCTGAGAATACTATAAAACATGAGGGACACTATGAAGTCTAAACCTAGAGATGGGGAAGGGAACCCAGACGACACCACACTGAACACAGGAAGACTGAGGGTTTAAATACACACACGAGGTGATCAGGGGAAGTGGAGACACGAGGAAAACAGCTGACTGGAATGAACATAATGACGCCACAGTGGAAGCGAAAGCTAAGTACATAGAACATGGAAACAAGACTTCCAAATAAACAGGAAACATTATGAGACGCAGACATGACATAAATGTAACCAGCACCACAGAGACATGAAGCAGGACAGGTAGACATGAAGCATGACAGGTAGAAATGAAGCAGGACAGGTAGACATGAAGCAGGACAGGTAGACATGAAGCATGACAGGTAGACATGAAGCAGGACAGGTAGACATGAAGCAGGACAGGTAGACATGAAGCAGGACAGGTAGACATGAAGCATGACAGGTAGAAATGAAGCAGGACAGGTAGACATGAAGCAGGACAGGTAGACATGAAGCATGACAGGTAGACATGAAGCAGGACAGGTAGACATGAAGCAGGGAGACTTAGGGGAGAAGAAAAAGGATCTGCAAGGCAAAGGACTAACACAGCAATCTAGGCATCGTAGCACTTAATAAGGTGAACTAAACTCGAACCTGAACACGAATAGAAAACAAAATACAATAAAACTCAAACACTGGGTCACACGACCCAGTACTGTGACATATTCACTTGAATCCGTTTCTGGACATGTCCAGCAAAACTAAAGTGTCACAATCAGAAGCTCTATATGTTAAAAAAATGCTTAAGGAATAAGGTCTGTGAAGGTTCTCAGTCATCCAGGTCATCGTAGTCAAAGGAGCTTGCAAAGAAAAGCGTCTGGACTTCTTTAAGTTACTTGAAGACGTTTCACCTCTCATCCGAGAAGCTTCTTCAGTTCTAAGGTCAAATGGTGGAGAGTCCCAGATATAAACCTAGTGGGAGTATCCCCCCACAGAGGGACAAAAGGACCCCCTGATGATCCTCTAATCGCCTGAGCCAAGGTGTGAAACTGGGTGTGGGTCCCAATCAGCCAGAGTTTCGGGTGAGCTCATTGTGAAACCTGGCCCCACCTTATCATGCGAATTCCTGAGGTCAGATGGCCCAGGATGTGAGTGGGCGTTAAGGCGTCTGGGAAGGGATCTCAAAACTGGATTATAGCTGGCAGAGAGTTGGTGTCGTAAACCCCCGCCTCTGTTCAAAGATGGTCGCTCACAGTGGACATAGATGGCTTCTTTCACTCCTCTTTCAAACCATCTGTCCTCTCTGTCCAAAATGTGAACATTGGCATCCTCGAAAGAGTGTCCTTTATCCTTAAGATGCAGATGGACTGCTGAGTCTTGTCCTGTGGAGGTGGCTCTTCTGTGTTGTGCCATGCGCTTGTGAAGTGGCTGTTTGGTCTCTCCAATGTAGAGGTCTGGGCATTCCTCGCTGCACTGTACCGCATACACCACATTGTTAAGTCTGTGTTTTGGCGTTTTGTCTTTCGGGTGAACCAGTTTTTGTCTGAGCGTGTTGCTGGGTCTGAAATGCACCGGGATGTCATGCTTGGAGAAAACTCTCCTAAGTTTTTCTGATACACCGGCTACATAGGGGATGACAATGTTGTTGCGTCTGTCCTTCTTATCCTCCCTCGCTGGTGTCTGGTCTTCTTTTCTGTGCCTCTTTGCTGACTTTAAGAACGCCCATTTAGGATAGCCGCACGTTTTGAGTGCTTCCTTTACATGTGTGTGTTCCTTCTTTTTTCCTTCAGGCTTAGAGGGAACATGTTCTGCCCGGTGGTGTAGGGTCCTAATTACTCCAAGTTTGTGTTCCAAAGGGTGATGGGAGTCAAAGAGGAAGTACTGGTCCGTGTGTGTGGGCTTCCGGTAAACTTCGATGTTGAGTTTGCCGTTCTCTTCAATGTGCACAGCGCAGTCCAGGAAAGGCAAACAGTTGTCCTTTGTGTCTTCCCTGGTGAACTTGATGTTTTTATCCACAGCGTTAATGTGTGCAGTGAAGGATTCCACTTCTTGTGTCTTGATTTTGACCCAGGTGTCGTCCACATATCTGTACCAGTGGCTGGGTACTCTTCCTTTGAAAGAGCCAAGAGCCTTCCTTTCCACTTCCTCCATGTAAAGGTTGGCTACAATAGGTGACACGGGGGAGCCCATGGCACAGCCATGTTTTTGTCTGTAAAAGCCTTCGTTGTATTTGAAATATGTAGTGGTGAGGCAGAGGTCTAACAGTGTGCAAATCTGATCGGGTGTGAAGTTGGTCCTGTCCTCCAAGGAGCTGTCTTCTTGTAGTCGTTTTCTGACAGTCTCCACGGCCTCCGTGGTGGGTATGCAAGTGAAGAGAGAGACTACATCAAAGGACACCATGGTTTCATCTGGATCCAGGGTAAGCTTCTGGACCTTGTCAGTGAAGTCGGTGGAGTTCTTGATGTGGTGTGGGGTGTTCCCCACAAGAGGAGCAAGGATGGTAGCAAGGTGTTTAGCAATGTTATAAGTGGCTGAGTTTATGCTACTGACTATGGGTCTGAGTGGGACAGCTTCCTTGTGGATTTTAGGAAGTCCGTAGATGCAGGGTATGGCATCCCCTGGGTAAAGGCGGTGATATGTAAGGCGGTCAATAATTTTGTCCTTTTCAAAGTCTTGAAGGCAAGCTATAACTTTCTTTTTGTAGCTGCTTGTGGGGTCTCGCTTTAAGGCTTCGTAGGTATTGTTGTCACTGAGGAGAGTAGTGATCTTTGTATGGTAATCTGTAGTGTTTAGGACCACGGTGCATCTTCCCTTATCAGCTGGTAAAACAGTGATGTTGTGGTCTTTGCTCAGGGAAGCGACGGCCTTCTTTTCCTGTATTGTGAGGTTGGATGGAGGGACTTTGGCACTGGAGAGCGTGGCTGAGACTTTCATCCTGATTTGCTCTGCTTCTGTCTGTGATAATTTATTAATCCGTATGGCAGATTCTGTGGCTGTGATGAGGTCCACTATGGGCAACTGTTGTGGAGAAATGGCAAAATTGAGTCCTTTGGCTAATACTCTCTTTTCAGGTTCAGTGAGATTCCGGTCTGAAAAGTTCTTCACCCATTTCTCCTGACTGACTTCAGGTGTGTTTTCTTCTCTGGGTTGTGTAGGTTCAGGATGAGGAGTGTGTGTTTTTGAAAGCAAGGTGTGAAATTTCCTGCGTTGTCTTTCTTTTCCTTTAGAGTGTTGGGCCCGCTGAGCCTTGTCCACAAACTTGTAAACCTCTTCTAAGATTGGAGAGGGTAGAAGGATTTCCAGTTCCTGCAGGGTCTGGCTGATCTTGATCTGGAGGGCATCTATGGTGAAATGGACCTGTCTTATCCTTTCACTTAAAAGGTGATTTTGTGCTCTCTGTAGAATCAAGTCTGCTCTGTATCCCCTGACAGTGGATCCAAGGCGCAGGCTCTTAGGAACAACTCTGCTTTGTCTACATCTTAGGTTGAAACGGAGATGGTTCCTATAATCCGCTAGTTTCCTTGATTCCCTTTCATACTCCCGCACCAGTTGAAGGGTGTTCCTCCCAAAATGTACGGCAAGATCAAGATCAGCCAGACCCTGCAGGAACTGGAAATCCTTCTACCCTCTCCAATCTTAGAAGAGGTTTACAAGTTTGTGGACAAGGCTCAGCGGGCCCAACACTCTAAAGGAAAAGAAAGACAACGCAGGAAATTTCACACCTTGCTTTCAAAAACACACACTCCTCATCCTGAACCTACACAACCCAGAGAAGAAAACACACCTGAAGTCAGTCAGGAGAAATGGGTTAAGAACTTTTCAGACAGGATTCTCACTGAACCTGAAAAGAGAGTATTAGCCAAAGGACTCAATTTTGCCATTTCTCCACAACAGTTGCCCATAGTGGACCTCATCACAGCCACAGAATCTGCCATACGGATTAATAAATTATCACAGACAGAAGCAGAGCAAATCAGGATGAAAGTCTCAGCCACGCTTTCCAGTGCCAAAGTCCCTCCATCCAACCTCACAATACAGGAAAAGAAGGCCGTCGCTTCCCTGAGCAAAGACCACAACATCACTGTTTTACCAGCTGATAAGGGAAGATGCACCGTGGTCCTAAACACTACAGATTACCATACAAAGATCACTACTCTCCTCAGTGACAACAATACCTACGAAGCCTTAAAGCGAGACCCCACAAGCAGCTACAAAAAGAAAGTTATAGCTTGCCTTCAAGACTTTGAAAAGGACAAAATTATTGACCGCCTTACATATCACCGCCTTTACCCAGGGGATGCCATACCCTGCATCTACGGACTTCCTATAATCCACAAGGAAGCTGTCCCACTCAGACCCATAGTCAGTAGCATAAACTCAGCCACTTATAACATTGCTAAACACCTTGCTACCATCCTTGCTCCTCTTGTGGGGAACACCCCACACCACATCAAGAACTCCACCGACTTCACCGACAAGGTCCAGAAGCTTACCCTGGATCCAGATGAAACCATGGTGTCCTTTGATGTAGTCTCTCTCTTCACTTGCATACCCACCACGGAGGCCGTGGAGACTGTCAGAAAACGACTACAAGAAGACAGCTCCTTGGAGGACAGGACCAACTTCACACCCGATCAGATTTGCACACTGTTAGACCTCTGCCTCACCACTACATATTTCAAATACAACGAAGGCTTTTACAGACAAAAACATGGCTGTGCCATGGGCTCCCCCGTGTCACCTATTGTAGCCAACCTTTACATGGAGGAAGTGGAAAGGAAGGCTCTTGGCTCTTTCAAAGGAAGAGTACCCAGCCACTGGTACAGATATGTGGACGACACCTGGGTCAAAATCAAGACACAAGAAGTGGAATCCTTCACTGCGCACATTAACGCTGTGGATAAAAACATCAAGTTCACCAGGGAAGACACAAAGGACAACTGTTTGCCTTTCCTGGACTGCGCTGTGCACATTGAAGAGAACGGCAAACTCAACATCGAAGTTTACCGGAAGCCCACACACACGGACCAGTACCTCCTCTTTGACTCCCATCACCCTTTGGAACACAAACTTGGAGTAATTAGGACCCTACACCACCGGGCAGAACATGTTCCCTCTAAGCCTGAAGGAAAAAAGAAGGAACACACACATGTAAAGGAAGCACTCAAAACGTGCGGCTATCCTAAATGGGCGTTCTTAAAGTCAGCAAAGAGGCACAGAAAAGAAGACCAGACACCAGCGAGGGAGGATAAGAAGGACAGACGCAACAACATTGTCATCCCCTATGTAGCCGGTGTATCAGAAAAACTTAGGAGAGTTTTCTCCAAGCATGACATCCCGGTGCATTTCAGACCCAGCAACACGCTCAGACAAAAACTGGTTCACCCGAAAGACAAAACGCCAAAACACAGACTTAACAATGTGGTGTATGCGGTACAGTGCAGCAAGGAATGCCCAGACCTCTACATTGGAGAGACCAAACAGCCACTTCAAAAGCGCATGGCACAACACAGAAGAGCCACCTCCACAGGACAAGACTCAGGAGTCCATCTGCATCTTAAGGATAAAGGACACTCTTTCGAGGATGCCAATGTTCACATTTTGGACAGAGAGGACAGATGGTTTGAAAGAGGAGTGAAAGAAGCCATCTATGTCCACTGTGAGCGACCATCTTTGAACAGAGGCGGGGGTTTACGACACCAACTCCCTGCCATCTATAATCCAGTTTTGAGATCCCTTCCCAGACGCCTTAACGCCCACTCACATCCTGGGCCATCTGACCTCAGGAATTCGCATGATAAGGTGGGGCCAGGTTTCACAATGAACACACCCGAAACTCTGGCTGATTGGGACCCACACCCAGTTTCACACCTTGGCTCAGGCGATTAGAGGATCATCAGGGGGTCCTTTTGTCCCTCTGTGGGGGGATACTCCCACTAGGTTTATATCTGGGACTCTCCACCATTTGACCTTAGAACTGAAGAAGCTTCTCGGATGAGAGGTGAAACGTCTTCAAGTAACTTAAAGAAGTCCAGACGCTTTTCTTTGCAAGCTCCTTTGACTTAAGGAATAAGGATTGGTACGTATGGAAGGAATATACTGTTTTTTCACATTCCCACCATATGTATTCAAGACTGGACTATTTTTTTATGTCACACTTTGATAAGCATAGGATTGTAAATTGTGATATAGGGCTGAGAGATATTTCGGACCATGCAGGCGTGTACCTGACACTCCATTTGCACTCATGGAGGCTAAATGATGTAAAATTCAAAAACTTTGTAAATAAGGAATTTAAGGAATACATGGACTATAATAACATGTTTCTCCCAGTATTTTATGGGATGCAGCGAAGGCAGTTCTTAGAGGGAAGCTAATTTTGTGGTCCTCATATAAAAAAAGGAAAAAGAGAAGTATCTAAAAGACCTCACTACGAGACCGAAACACCTACAATCAGAACATATGAAAAGTAACAATGATGACACCTTATCACAAATGAAAGAAACACAACACATATTAAATAGGTTATATGATGACCAAATAGAGAAAAGGGCTAAATTCATTAAGCAGAATTATTATGAAAATGGTCCCAAATCCAAGAAACTCCTTTCGTGGAGGATACGGAAACAGCACGCTGACAGATTTATTCAGAAAATTAAAAACCCAGCAAATGATAAGATATGACAAGAAAAGCATAAAGAATCTTTTGTGACCTATTATACCCAACTGTACGCAGAACCCACCATGACAGATGTGCCCTCTGTTAATGCATTTCTTTCCTCACTTGATTTACCATCGATAGGAACAAAATAAAAGATTAACACAAACAATAACTGCGGAGGAGATTAACCAGGCCGTTTCAAATAAGATGGCTGGTGAGGATGGCTACCCGGCAGAGTGGTACAAGCAGAGATCTCGTAACCCCTCTGCTGAGGGTTTGCTTTAACCATGTGCTTACAGGGGGGAGATACCCCCATCCTGGAAACGAGCAGTTATTTCAGTAATTCCCAAACCGGGTAAGAATAAAACAGAACGTGGTTCCTACAGACCCATATCAGTCTTGAATATTGACTACAGGATATTTGCAACACTATTAGCTAAACAGTTGGAATTTATAACTTCAGAACTAGCGGATACAGATCAAACAGGCTTTGTTCGAAATAGGCAAACTCACGATGATGTGAGGCGGGCCCTCGTTCTAGTAAACAAAATGAAAAATATCAAATCAGTAGCTGTCTGACTGTCTGACTGCTGGAATGATCTTTATTTGGTTTTAGAGAGATTTGGTTTCAACAGCCAAATCATCAGGTTCTTACAGTCTCTGTACAACTCGCCCACTGCCAGGATTAAAATTAATGGTGATTTAACAGATGCACTACAACTAGAGAGAGGCTGCTGCCAGGGATGCCCTCTCAGTCCCACTCTCTTTGCGCTATTCATTAAGCCTCTGGCGCAGGCTATCAGGACATTAGAGGTGTAATAAGTAATGATATAATGTATGAAGTTGGTCTGCATGCTGCTGATGTTCTCATAATGCTAACTAACCCTGAAATCAGCCTAATCTTCTTTCATTATTGGAAACATTTGGCATATATTCCAGATATAAATTAAATTTACAGAAAACTCAGATTCTCTTATGTAATTACCGACCATCACAAGACATTCAAAAGATAGCCAAGTTTAACTGGAGTAACACCTCTATAAAATATCTAGGAATCTATATACCCACGGATCTATCCCACCTCTATGAATGCAGTTATGTCCCACTGACGTCAGAAATTAAGGCAGACCTACAGCGCTGATTATTGCCAATGAATATGCACAATCGGATAGATATAATAAAAATGAATCTTTTGCCAAAGCTTCTCTATTTGTTTCAGGTGCTGCCTATTCACGTACCCTGCAAGCAATTTAACGATTGGAATAGGACGATCCCTAATTTTATCTGGCCTCCCCCCCAAAAAAAACAAGAATAAAGTTTCAGACATTACAACAACAAAAGGACAAGGGTGGATTCGCTCTGCCATGTCTTGAGGACTATCACAGGGCTGCACAGTTGCGAGTGATGATTGGGTGGTCTGATCCAATGTGTAGGCTAAATGGAAGGAGATAGATCAAGCCTACTGTGAGACACTGCTTCAATCACTGCTTGGAGATCAACCACTTATTAAAAGACATATAGATGCAGACCTGTTCCCAGTGCTGATGAAAGTGCCCATAGAGATATGGCATAGGATACTCAAATATGAGAAACCTGAAGTGCCTGATTTGGATTTTGCACTTGCAAACATGGATAAGAGATTTATACAGTGGTCACATAAGGGTATAACAGGCTACTGGAAGATCGCAGATAAAAATGTACCAAACGACTACCAGCAACTCCAGAGAAGATTTTATTTGGAAAGACGGGATTTCTTTGGATAGCTCCAGCTGAGGCACCATTATGACAGAAACATAAAATTCCTAGAAGAGGAGGCGGGCTGTGTTAGAATCTTCCTTGACTCATGTAAGGCGAAGGCGCCAAAGAAGCAGATATCCAGATTATACAGATGTTTACAAACATGTAGGAATAATGACACAACGTACATCAAAGCTAGATGGGAAAAAGAGGCCGAAAAAATAATACATGATGACAACTGGTTCAATATATGTAAGGCTGTGGTAATGGCCTCGAGCTCAGGTCTATGGAGGGAATTTGCATGGAAAAACATGGTGTGTTTTTTTGTCACGCCTAATGCTAAGAGTAAACAAAGTAAGGACCCCCACAAGGCTCGTGTTGGAGGAACTGTGATGTGTATCTGCAGGACATTTTCATATTTTTGGGGAATGTGCTAAGATAGTCCCCTACTGGCTAGTAGTGATTACAGAAATCAATACCATGATGGGCTTGAACTCGCAAACGGCTAAACGTGGATCCACCGTCATTTTTGGACTGGATAGGCATTACCAAGGAAATTTACACAATGGAGAGACTGACTATTTCATTAAGACCTGCTGCTGATAAATTTAAGAAGTACTGGAAAAAATGGGACCTTTACCTGAATGGAAAAATATTGTAAATTCTGGTACCAAATGTATCATTGCTGTAATTCACCTGTTTGATTTGATTGTACCTTAAATGGATGTTTTCGATGGATGGATCTTTTTTTTTTTAATGCGTCTCTGCCAGCCTAGATGCTCTGCGCTTGTTAAGCGTCTGAATGTTTTGGAAAAAAAACCCAAAAACTACCAATAAAAATAAAGTGTTAAAAAAAGAGAGGCATCAGTCCGTCCGAATCTGCGACAACATCTCCAGCACCATCAGGCTGAGCACAGGAGCTCCTCAGGGTTGGTCCTCAGCCCTCTGTTGTTCACTCTACTGACACATGACTGCACTGTCCTACACAGCTCTAACCACATCAAGTTTGTTGACGACACAACCGTGGTTGGACTCATCAGCAGCAACGACGAGTCAGCGTACAGAGATGTGGTTCAGCAGCTGGTGTTCTGGTGCAGCGAGAACAGCCTGTCGCTGAATGTGTCACGGCTGGGGCAGCAGTCGTGTGGTGTTTGGAGAGGAAGGACCCAAGTTGCAGACAATGGTGATGATGCGAGTGAGGTTTATTGATGACGGGTGACAGTGACACAAAGCGGTGATGAAAATTACAAAGTAAACTGAACTGGGAAAGCTAGTAAGCTGACCTGAAACATAACACAAAGGGAGGACACGAGGCGAGCAGCAGAGGCACGAAGTAACACAAAATAACACAGATGAGCCGACAAAGAGCAGACTGACACCCACTATACACACACACAAGGTAATCAGGCAATGACACACAGGAGGGGAGCACAGCTGATCCTAATTCACAAGACGACAGGAAGACACAAGCTGACAAAGTGATAACAGACAGACCTTCAAAGTAAAACAGGAAATTCACAAAGACAAACTCAGGGACACGAACAAAGCACGAGGGGAACGACACAGGAAACAAACCTAGAACTGGAAACCCTGAGAATGAAACCTACATACTAATAAAGACAACCATGAAGAAATTCAACATCAGATCAGCTAATAATAATAATAAACATAACGCCAGACATAAAACGCTGGGTCAGCGACCCAGCACCATGACAGAATATGGACAAAACCAGGACTCGCTCCACCCACACACCACACCCGCTCCACACATCCGTGGTTCCACGGAGACTGTTAACAGCATCAAGTTCCTGGGAGTTCATATTTCAGACGACCTCACCTGGACCACCAACACCACCTCCATCACCAAAAGCATACATATATATATATATATATATATATATATATATATGACAAAAATGAATGACCAACAAAACATTTTTCTCCTTCATTTCTGTCACACAAAGCTGTATGAAACGTTTCTCGCGGTTAGTATCATGGTTGCTAGGCAACCTGAACAGCGCGACGAAGGCTAGACCGTCCCATTTCACAAGCCTCTCACTTCTCGTACTTATAGTACGCACCGTACGTAGTACTCGTAGTGCGTGTACTTCAAGCGTGCAGACCCTGAATTGGGAAACAGCCACTAAGTACAAGAGGAGAACAGGGCAAAGAGGAAACACCTGGGAAACACAGCTGGCAACTAATCAGACAGACGGGACGGAGGAGAAGCAAAACAGAACATGAGGCACACAAACAGCAGACTATCAAAGTAAAACAGGAAGTACAGGGAACACACTCTGAGACGCAGACTGACTAAACCCAGGGAGCAGAAGGAAGAGAGCAAGGGACGAGAAGAGGCTGACAGAGGGGTTCCTCTGCAGCCTTTTTGAGTGTTGATGCAGGTTTTATCCATTGTGTTTTCCCACCTTGTTGCACATTTAATATGCTGTTCAAATCTGGGGAATACTGACCTTAGGTCAGCATGGTTGAAGTCCCCAGCTATGATGTGCACTGCATCAGGATGGGAGTTCTGCCTTGTGCAGCTCATCCATGGCTGAGTTAGCATTAGCCTCAGGAGGTACATACACTGCTGTTACCATGACGGCAGTAAACTCACTATGTATGTAGATGGGTCTGCATTTCACAGTCAAATATTCCAAATCCGGGGAACAGTGGCTGTCTATGTAACCCAGTGTTAATTTGGTTATCTGATATTGTGTGATATTCAGTATATATGTATATATCTATATTGGGTGTTCAGTTATAAAATGTTCTTCAATGAGTTTGAGTTTTTTTTTTTTATTGCTATTGGTTTGCGGCTGCTTTACGACAGTCGACTGTGGTAGTACATCCTAGCGGGAGGGGCTATGAGCTCACGTGGCTTGTAGCTGTGCCAGAGAGCAAGCTTGGGTGAGCTAGCGGGGAATATCTCCTTCTGCAGTAGCCTTAAAAAAAGACTATTGTTCGTTCTCCTGCCAGGTAAAAATCTGTTTCGTATGTATATTATACTATTCCATGTGTTATCATGTGTTTGCTATGATGTGATGTGTAGTAATGGTTATTAAGGTGCTAATCGCTAATCGGGGATAAGCTAGCAAGCTCGACAATTAGCCGCTATGCTAAGCGGACGTTGGTAGCCAAGTTCGTATGTCACTATGGGGTTATGAGCTCACGTGGCTTGTAGCTGTGCCAGAGAGCAAGCTTGGGTGAGCTAGCGGGGAATATCTCCTTCTGCAGTAGCCTTAAAAAAAGACTATTGTTCGTTCTCCTGCCAGACGCCTCGCTGCTGTGCTGCCTTACTGCTGTGCTGTCTCGCTGGTGCCATTAAAGGACAAGCGGCTGCCATCCATTCATCCATCCGGACCTTGATTATTTGGACCGAAGTACTCACACACACGCCCGCACTCAGTGCCATACACTCTCTTTATTTTGCTGGCCAGCTAACACCATTGTTTTTTTTTGTTTTGTGTTTTTTTGCATTCACAAAGACTATCCAAAGACATTTTGGTTATTGTCAAATAGACACTCTCTGATTACGGACTGAGGAGGTTGTGGTGTTACAACCCCAGGACTGAGAAAAAAGACTTTACATAATATATTCACTTGTCTCCTGGTTAGGAGAAGTGACTATTGATGGAAATATTCTTTTCTTCTTGTCTTTGTTTACATTGTATCCCAGAGAAGTTTTAAGTTGTTCAGGTTGAAACATTTGCACTTAGTCGGTTAAGTTTCCTTTGATGTATCAGTGTCAAGCTGATGTTCAAGAGGGTATGTTAAGGACAGATGTGCTCCAGTCCATCAATCCTTTAAAGTGCTGGACACCGATGGTAAATTGCCATCAGACCCTAAATAAATTGTCCTCTGCTGTTATCCATATTGCTTCACTCATTCTTTGGTGAGTAGACGTATTGGTTACAACTAAAAGTAGTAGGAAAAATTGGCGCCCGACCAGGGACTGGAGCGCATCACTAACTTTATCCTGAAGCACATGCACAGACATCCGTGAATTCATCTACTGCTTTGCAGAGAGAGACAATGGAGTTTTGTGACAGGTATGGTTTTGATCCAGAGTACACTGTTTTGTTAAAAGGGGCTAAAGCCAAGATTAAACTACAAGAGGTGCATAGAGCATTCGCTTTGCTGGATCACGTTGTCAAAATTCAACAAATAGATAGTCTCCCTGACACTATTTTGTGTCAGTTCACTGAGTCCATTACCCCAATGCTCTTAGATGGAGAACATTCAGCAGATGGGGAGTGTTGGGAGGTTATTCAGATAGATGAGTACTGTCCTCAGGGACCTGACAGTTTTCACCTGGCGCATGATGTGGTCCCCCTTGCTCGAGCAATTGATGATGTGACTGCTAGTTTCAGAGAACAAGTAAACGAACTGGCATTAGCATATAATGTGAGCCCCATGACTTTAAATCAGGCTGCAGTGAGCCACATGTGTGGGAAAAATGATACATATAAGGGGTTAGCTACCTCAACTCCTGCCTTGGCAGTTAAAACTCAGTCCACACCCGGTCCCAGGTCAACTGCCGCCTGTGATGATGGCCATGCGTCCAAGGCTAAACAGGCACTTGATGTGGACTCCCTGCTTGTTGATCCTGTGCCAGCGGAGATTCAGAGAGTTATCGTGGAGCACATTGTAAAACATGACTCGCCCATGCACACTCCCTCTGCTTTTGAGCTCCTCTCATTTTCAGGAAATTCTCCAAAACCCCCTAATGAGGTAGAGTACAGGGTATGGCGACTTAGAGCTAAACAGGTACTAAATGACTCTACCCTTTCCGAAGGGCAGCAGCGCCGTGTTTTCCTCGATAGCTTGGCTAGCCCTGCTTTGAATGTGGCCCTTTCTATTGGGTCTCAAGCACCACCAAAAGACTACCTCGATGAGCTCGACAAGGCTTATGGCAATGTCACTGGAGGTGAAGAGCTGTATATCCAGTACCTAGAGACTCATCAGAATAGTGGAGAAAAGGCATCTGATTACTTGTGCCGACTCCAGACGTTGCTGCAGGAGGTAGTTGACGGTAACGGCATACCTAGAAGTGATTTTGATGTTCAGCTACTAAAGCAGTTCCTCAGAGGTTGCTGGGATGACTCTCTAATTGCCACTCTGCATCTAAAAGAAATAGTGGGATCTGCACATCATGTTATTCCCACTTTCTCAGAGCTGCCTTTTAAAATCAGAACGCATGAGAAAGAGAGTCAATTAAAAGAAATGCGCAGGAGACGTTACATGAGCGGCACCTCAACTAAAGTGCAGGCTCAAACACTCGTAGCCACAGAAGACTGCAGGCCTTCTGGCACACCTCCCACAGCTCTGGATGCTTGTACCAGAGAGCAACTGGAGGAGAGAATCAGGCAGCTAGAAGCAGAGCTAATGAACAGCTCATCTGCAGCAAATTCTCAATCTCCCAAAAGTGATAAAACTAGGCACAAGCTATCGCACAGAACCAAAATCCACAATCCAGCTCCACCAACTCCTGCTAGGCTACCTGGTGATCATAAAAGGGTTGGGAAATTTTGCTATAATTGTGGGGAGGATTCACATATGCTGCCACAATGTTCAAACCCAACCAATGCCATATTAGTGCAAAAGAAATTGTGTGTAAGGCACAGTCCTGAGCAAAGCCAGTGTTCAATGGCTCAACGACAGAATAGTCCACAGTCCAACTTGCCTTTAAACCAGTAGGAGCTCCTGCTGTGGAACGAGCAGGAGCTGATGGTCAGAGCAGTTCCAAGCCTTCAAGCCAGTGCATGTACGAAGCCCCAGCTCCAACGGTGCCTCCCCAGTTTCCCCAGGGTCTAATTGGGGAGCCTTGTGATGGTTTAGCATGGTTAGATCAAGTTCCGTGTCGGTGTTTAATTGACACCGGGTCCCAAGTGTCAATAATATCGGAGTCATTCTATTCTCGCTATCTTTCTCATAGAGAACTGTTCTCTATAAAAGAGGTACTAGACATCGAAGGTGCGGCTGGACAAAAGGTACCATATGTGGGGTACATTGAGGCTAAAGTTCAGTTCCCTGAAAGTGCTTGTGGCACAGACAAGTGTTTCAACATCCTAGCATTAGTTAGTCCAGATCAATCATACAATGATAAGTTTTCTCTTCTGGTGGGCACAAATGTGTTAGGTCCCATGATACAGGACTGTCAAAAAAAGGGTGGAGCAAAGTTCCTGCAGACTCTACCCATTGACACCAACTGGGTCATGGCATATACCGAATGTTTCAAACAGGCTGACCCCCATGGAGACGAGGTCAAAGCCCTCCGTGTTGCACTCTCCAGCAAGGTACCGGTGCATTTGAAACCAGGTGAGGTGTATACTTTGAAAGCCATCTGCCACACTAAGCCTGGGAGCGATAAATTTCAAGCGCTTGTGTGTAGCTCGGAGGCCACACCCACACCAGGGGGGCTTATCATCTATGACCAGATAGTCGATGTAAAACCTATGTCCCACTGTAAGTTTAAAGTTGCGGTCAAAAATGCCTCTCTGTATCCTGGAACAGCTATTGCTGAGTGCTCCCCCATTGATTGGGCAGTTCCTGTTGCACTCTCTGATCTGAACCCCCAGCCCAAAGATGCTCCTCTGCAGGCACATTCCCTGCTAGCTTCTCATAGCGAGTACGGTAGCCAATCTGCTGTGCCTCTTGGCCTTGATTTTGGGGACAGCCCGATATGATCACAATTTAAAGAGCACATACAGGCTAGAATTGTCAAAGAAGCATCAGATGCTTTCTCGAAACATGATCTTGACGTTGGTAGTGTGACGGGGGTCAGTCATCGCATTGAGTTAGAACCTCATGTCCCATTCAAAGAGCGGACGAGACGTGTTTCACCCGCTGATTTCAATGACTTGAAAAGACACCTCCAAGACCTTTTGGCAGCAGGCATTATAGAGGAGTCACATAGCCCCTATGCCTCTCCAGTAGTGCTTGTTAGGAAAAAGAATGGGGAACTGCAAATGGTTGTAGATTATCGGAGACTAAACAACCTCACCAAAAAGGATGCATACCCATTGCCTCGTATAGAGGAGACGTTCACGCTGCTCTCTGGTTCAAAATGGTTCACTGTTTTAGATCTCAAGAGCGGGTACTATCAGCTTGAAGTTGAGCCATGTGATCGACCCAAGACAGCATTTACAACGCCGTTTGGAACATGGCAATTTCGGAGGATGCCTCAAGGCTTGACTAACTCCCCTGCCACGTTTCAACGGACCATGGAGAAAGTGATGGAGGGAATTAACCTCCAGGAGGTTGTTGCATTTCTAGATGACCTTATAATCTTCTCCAACTCACTGGAAGAGCATGAAGAGCGGGTGATGAAGGTCCTTAAGCGCATTGCTGAGTTTGGTCTGAAGTTATCCCCTTCTAAATGCAAGTTCTTCCAAACCTCCCTGAAATATCTGGGGCATGTAATATCTGCCCAGGGGATCCAGCCTGACCCAGACAAAATTACTGCTGTGAAAGACTGGCCATGTCCACAAACTGCCAAAGAGCTTCGGTCATTTCTAGGTTTCACGGGGTATTACAGGCGGTTTGTGAGGGATTATTCTTGCATTGTCAGGCCTCTCAATGACTTGTTAAAGGGAGAACTAGCCCCCAGGCATAAAGGCCAAAAACATTGGCCACGAACAAAGTCACCCTCACTTGGGGCAAAATGGACCCCTGCCTGCGAGGCTGCTTTTGGCCTTATTGTTGAAAAACTGATTTCAGCACCTGTTCTGGCTTTCACCAACTGGCAGCTCCCGTACGTACTACACACAGATGCCAGTATGTCAGGCCTGGGGGCAGCATTGTATCAGGTTCAAGACGGCCAGACTCGAGTAGTAGCTTATGCTAGTCGTGGCCTCTCCAAAAGCGAAAAGAATTACCCTGTACATAAATTAGAATTTCTCGCCCTCAAGTGGGCAGTAAGTGAGAAGTTCCATGATTATTTGTATGGGGCTAATTTCAAGGTGCTGACTGATAACAACCCTTTGACATATGTGTTGACCAGTGCGAAGCTTGATGCTACAAGTCACAGATGGCTTGCTGCTCTGTCGCTTTACAACTTTGACATACACTACAAATCTGGCCAACATAACACTGACGCTGACGGGCTCTCTAGGAGGCCTCATGGACCCTCAGAGGAGGACGAGGAGTCCCTGGAGACAGACAGAAAAATCTCCAGCATGCTGGAATGTGCTAGCTTGTCCCCTGAGGAGTTTAAAGTTCTCGATGGGGAGGCAATGAGTACTGTGTGTAAGCGTCATAGTGTCAATGTCAACACGATCTTAGGTGAAGGCACACAGACAGTCGACACTGTAATCCCTGCCGTGGAAACACTCTTGTGCAATGACAGTGCGGTTCCTGATGACCTTGAGGATCCGGTCCCCATACCTGGCCAGTCAGCCCTACCAGGGATGTCTATGGTGGACTGGTATCAGTTAGAGAGAAATGACAGCTCTTTAGCCCGCATCATAGGCATTTTAGAGACTGGGGATGAGACTTTTGACAGAAAGTCTGAGGAACCTGAGGTGGTTCTGTTTTTACGGGAGAAATCCAAGTTACTTCTAGTTGATGGGGTGCTATACCGTAGAGTTTTTGATCAAAAGGGGGAGGCCTTCCATCAACTTGTCATCCCTAATAGCCATCGAGAGAGAGCCTTCCAAGGTGTTCATGACGAGACAGGTCACATGGGTATTGAGAGAACCTTAGAACTGGCTAGAGCGAGGTTTTACTGGCCAAAAATGGCTAGCTACATTGAGAACAAATGTAAAACATGTGAGAGGTGTGGGAAACGAAAGGCACGAGTGCAGAAAGCTTCTAAACTTGTCAACATCAAAGTCAGTGGTCCCCTTGAGTTAGTGTGCATAGATTTTCTGACAATCGAACCCGATTCGAGAGACACCAGGAACATCCTAGTACTAACTGATCATTTTACAAAATATGCACAGGCATATTCCACGAGAGATCAGACAGCGAAAACGGTGTCCACAGTGTTATGGGAGAACTTCATCAGTCACTACGGGTTTCCTCGCAGAATCCATAGTGATCAAGGTGCTTGTTTTGAATCTGAAATAGTGGCAGAGATTTGTAAACTAGCAGGGATTACAAAGTCCCTTACGACACCCTACCATCCACGTGGAAATCCAGTGGAAAGATTCAACAGGACTCTGTTGGACCTCCTCGGAACTCTGGAGGATAAGAAAAAAGAGGAGTGGAGGAAGTATGTTCGCCCCCTTGTACATGCTTATAACTGTACAAAACATGACGCAACTGGAGAAGCGCCCTTCCTTCTGATGTTTGGTAGAGAGCCACGCCTTCTGATTGACCTCTGTTTTGGACTTAGTCCACGTGGCCACAGCACCAGAACGCATATTCAGTATGTACGAGAACTAAAGAGTAGGCTGAAGTATGCATACGACCTAGCCTCAAGGAATGCTGAGAAGAGACAATTGTTGAACAAAAGACGCTGGGATGCTAAGGTTACTGCCCTTCCATTGGAAGTGGGTGACAGAGTCCTGGTAAGGAATCTGAGCCTCAGAAAGAAACACAAAATCTCTGATAAGTGGGAGCCTATTGTGCACATCGTTGTTAAGCAGCCGGATGAGTCTATCCCAGTTTATGTGATTAGGCCAGAGGATGCAGAGGGCAGAGAGCGAGTTCTGCATCGTGACATGCTTCTTCCCTGTGGGTTCCTACCGGTTAACCTGCAATGTGACAGTCAGGATGTGCTAACCAGTTCGGTTCAACCTCTCATGAGAGCGGATGCAGGGAGCACCACAGAAGAAACTCAGCTGGAGGAGGAGTTTGGGCAAGACGAGGAAATAAACTTTACATCCAGCCAATTTCCTGACAATGACTTGTTGGCGGATCAAAGGCATGTTCTGGGAGAACAGGAGGCGTCCCATCCACAGTATCCTCTGAATCCTGGGGCACCTGAATTCATTCTAGATCTGACAGGATCGGAGACAGCAAACGCTGAGGAGGTGCTCAGCCCAGCCCCAACATGTGGTAGGCCACAAAGGAGGAGAGTGCCACCGGCTTACCTCAGTGACTATCAGGTCGGCTACAAAGTCGATTGTAAGCATCACAGTTTCAATGCGCCGATGACACTTGCATTGCTCAATAACTTTTTCCTGTCATTACAGCAACAGATTGCTAGGTTAGTGCAATCTCTGTCAGGTGATAGTGACGGGGACGTCACACTTTAAGCAGGGGTGGATGTAACCCAGTGTTAATTTGGTTATCTGATATTGTGTGATATTCAGTATATATGTATATATCTATATTGGGTGTTCAGTTATAAAATGTTCTTCAATGAGTTTGAGTTTTTTTTTTTTATTGCTATTGGTTTGCGGCTGCTTTACGACAGTCGACTGTGGTAGTACATCCTAGCGGGAGGGGCTATGAGCTCACGTGGCTTGTAGCTGTGCCAGAGAGCAAGCTTGGGTGAGCTAGCGGGGAATATCTCCTTCTGCAGTAGCCTTAAAAAAAGACTATTGTTCGTTCTCCTGCCAGGTAAAAATCTGTTTCGTATGTATATTATACTATTCCATGTGTTATCATGTGTTTGCTATGATGTGATGTGTAGTAATGGTTATTAAGGTGCTAATCGCTAATCGGGGATAAGCTAGCAAGCTCGACAATTAGCCGCTATGCTAAGCGGACGTTGGTAGCCAAGTTCGTATGTCACTGTGGGGTTATGAGCTCACGTGGCTTGTAGCTGTGCCAGAGAGCAAGCTTGGGTGAGCTAGCGGGGAATATCTCCTTCTGCAGTAGCCTTAAAAAAAGACTATTGTTCGTTCTCCTGCCAGACGCCTCGCTGCTGTGCTGCCTTACTGCTGTGCTGCCTTACTGCTGTGCTGTCTCGCTGGTGCCGTTAAAGGACAAGCGGCTGCCATCCATTCATCCATCCGGACCTTGATTATTTGGACTGAAGTACTCACACACACGCCCGCACTCAGTGCCATACACTCTCTTTATTTTGCTGGCCAGCTAACACCATTGTTTTTTTTTGTTTTGTGTTTTTTTGCATTCACAAAGACTATCCAAAGACATTTTGGTTATTGTCAAATAGACACTCTCTGATTACGGACTGAGGAGGTTGTGGTGTTACAACCCCAGGACTGAGAAAAAAAGACTCTTTACATAATATATTCACTTGTCTCCTGGTTAGGAGAAGTGACTATTGATGGAAATATTCTTTTCTTCTTGTCTTTGTTTACATTGTATCCCAGAGAAGTTTTAAGTTGTTCAGGTTGAAACATTTGCACTTAGTCGGTTAAGTTTCCTTTGATGTATCAGTGTCAAGCTGATGTTCAAGAGGGTATGTTAAGGACAGATGTGCTCCAGTCCATCAATCCTTTAAAGTGCTGGACACCGATGGTAAATTGCCATCAGACCCTAAATAAATTGTCCTCTGCTGTTATCCATATTGCTTCACTCATTCTTTGGTGAGTAGACGTATTGGTTACATCTACAGTCTTTGTGTTTTTGCACCAGCTTTCATTGATGTAAACCCCCTCCTTTGTTCTCACCGGGGTGGCCGTTCCTGTCATGACGGTGGACGACATTGCTGCAGACAAAGCATGTTGAAGTGCAAATTTCTCTGAAGAACATTTAGACAGCCCTGTGAAATACTCTGAGAACACAGTCTGGTAAGATGAGACCAAAATTGAACTCTTTGGATGCCATAACACACACCAAAGGAACTGCATATCAACCCCAAAACGCCATACCAACAGTGAAGTTTGGAGGTGGGTAAACAACATCATGGTAAAGACGCTCTCAATTAGTTTCAATTGAAAATCTCTGGAAATAACTAAAGGTCAGACTTCATAGACGGGCCCCGTGGAACCTTCAGGATTTGTTGTTTGTGTGAAAGATTGGTCCAAACTCCCACCTCAGCAAATCATACTTCTAGTTTCTCTGCACATGAAGCATGTTGATGCTTGAAGGTGGCACTTTTATATGCCAGCCATGTGTGGCGTTGTTACCGACATCTGGAGAGAATTTCAATAGCAGATTTAGAAATATATTTATTTTAAAAACATTGATATGTTCAATATCTGTTTTACCAGCTGTACCTCATTAACAAAGAAATTTGTAAAATTTTAAATTAGAAGGTTTTAAACACTAATGGTTTTTATACTTCCTGGGAGCTAAGCTAAAGCTAGCTAGTGTAGCAATTGTGGGTATTATTGTAGACAAATTCTTCATGGAAGTATTTGTATCCTTTGCCCAATTTGTTGCCTTTAGTGAAAGAATTTGGTTCTACGGTCTTCACCACATGAGTGATAGCGAAATCTGCTAATGTAGTCAAAAGCGCTCTTTACATTACCTGCATCTATTTTCTATTGACAGACTGCAAAACAGAAACGAGTTTGCTGTCAATGATGTGGTTTGGTTTTTGTGAAAAAGGCAGAGCTGGTCACATGTCATGTGAATGTCAGGCGTGCAATAGCACAATTGTTTCTTTTCATCTTTCCTATGGGGAGTGTAATTTGCTTTAAAGCACACTAAAGAAAGCATGTTTAGAACAGAAACCATCATTTTCAGTTAGACCAGTGTGAAAATGCACTTTAAATGAATGACAAGGTTGTTTATTTTTTCCTTCATTTTTTCACATTTTCATGAACAAGATCTATAAAAGTATTGTTTCAGTCTTATACTGGAATCATTGATAGATGACCCTGGACAGCCAAGAGATAAATTCTTTATTGTTATTGCAGAGAAAACACAAACAACAGCATTTACTAATCTGTTATCGTAGCAGTGTTTTTATGGGTTTTATAGTACAGTCATAAATACCATTAAAAACACTCATGTACAGTCCAATCATAAAAGACAACAACTGTAAAAGCAACAAATAAGACCATTTATAAATCCATTTGTACAGTAAAGGAAGGGGGGGTGAAGGGGGACTGTTCAGTATGTGCATGGTTGTACGGTAGAAACTATTCCCCACCCTGGTGGTGCCATAGGTACAATCCGTTTTATTCAAAAAAAAGTCATCTCCCTGCTCACATCAAGCCTCATCTCCATATAATATAACGTATAATATAACATGCCTTTTTTTTAAATTTCTAGATAGTGTTCGGGTTATGTATTGTTGGCAGATTAAACATGTGACCCTTCCATCTCGATATCTGACTAATCAGTAACATCAGCTGGTTATAAACTCTCATTACACCAGCTAATGTTAGCTTAACCCTTTAAAGCCAGTCGGAGCGGGCACGCTCCGTTTTGCGCAACTACTTTTAAATCCTTGTAGCTCTGCAACCACGTAAGCTAGCGCAATAATTTTTTTTGCTTTGCAAAAACTGCATAAAAAGCACTTGCAGCAACACAAACATAATATTCCAGAAACACGCTTTGCCGATCCGATCAGCTGTTCATAACACTAGTTATAATGGACGTCAGCGTGAACTATCGCATGTCTGCCATGACCTGCCCAAAACCGAAAGTGACGTCATTTTCGCGGAAATGTAGTTTTTTACCATCAGGGCCTCATGAGCCTTTACTGGTGTTTTTAAAAGTTATCTTTGACTTTATGACTTTCTGTGTCGTTTCTGGGATGCTTAGGACTCATATTGCACTGCTGGAAATAGTTTATTTTGATGCATATGCTGCTTTTTTGCAAATTTGCACTATAATATTTATTTTTGTTTTTCCTGCAGTATATAAAAATTGGTGTATTTCAAAAATAAAACTATGAAGACACTCAAAATAAATTTCCTGTGGTGGGAAACTATTTTGTGCAACTTTTTTGTATTTACAGTTTTGAGGGATAAGCCTCTTAAATCTCTCTAACTAGAAATATATGTTAAAAAAACAAAAACGATTTTCAATTTTTTTGTAGTTTTTTGCACTTTCTTGCAATTTATGTAATTACTATGCACTTAATGCAGACATATTATTAAAATTTGGGCTATAATGGTTGCATTGATGTATAGCAACTTGAAATGCTCCCAAAAATGGCTCTACAGCATGTAAAAATATAATATAAGCTCTGGCGGACTTGGTTCTATGGTAGGTCTTAAAGGGTTAAATTCAGCATATCCTCAACAACTCACCTCAGTGTTCCTGCCATTGGACAGACGTGAGTTTTACTGACTCTTCTGCTCGTACTGGACTCCTTTCACAAAGTTTTACAGCCTTCTCCATTGGAGATGGGACAAATATGGGACAAAATACATGGACAGTCATTAAATTGTAAACAGTGGACTTAGAGCCCAAACTAAAAATAGGTGAATAGCGGCTAAAGTTGAGAGGAAAACAATTAGTATAGGCCAATTAAATATTTTCAGTTGTAATGAGAATGTGCTCAACAACTAAATACTTGAAATGATCTTGTTCTCTGATGTTTCTCTGTTTGCTAGAAGAGATAAATGTTCCTTTGCAAATTGTTTTGATTCTGATAATTCTAGCATCTAGTCTGAATCTGCAAGGGTGATAAGTAGAAGATTGTTATGGCGGGTTCGCCAGAACCAGGTAAATGGGCCCGAAAGCAGACGCAGCACGAAGGCGAGGGTAGAACGTGAAGACAAAACTTTATTAACAAATAGTGCCTCTTGATTAACAGAGTGAAACTGTGAACCAGTGTGTTGCAAACATGAATAACATGAAATAAACATGAACTATGATATCAAAACACAAAGTTATGCACTGAAATGTCAGACGGGGGTGTGAACTATGAAACAGGAGCAGTCTCAGGGTATAGAGCGTCGTGGCTCGGCCAGTGGAGATCAGAGACACTAGAACACAAAGAGAGTAATGTCAGAGATGTGCTGCGATTGGTCAGGTAAGAAAAGGTGAGTTACTTTGAGTGTCTTACAGTCTTTGCAGGATCGAACCTGGCGTGGAGGGGAAAGCAGTCAAAGTGTTCGGGTGAGTTTCCGGAGGCAGGGAGTCCAGAAGGGAGCGTGGTTCGTAAATTCTTTTTCTGTGGCGGGGAATATATATATAACGGTGTACAGAAAGAGTTGAGTGCGCACGGGCAGAAATGTTGAGAGCGCGAGCAACACATTGCGAGCGAGCGCAGGTGCAAAAACTGAGCGAGAGGGGCTGCTATGTGTGTGTGTGGATAATAGCAAACACAGACGGAAAACAACACGGAAATACATTTTTTGCACGCAGCAATCAGTTTTGTTCACTCAAATTCAGCTTTTCTTCGCTCAAAATAAATTTCTCCTCAAAATGCAACACTTGCACCTGCAAACTTTTTTACGTGCGCTCAGACGTGGCACAAAAATAACGCCATAGCATATGGCCTTCCTAAACATTTTTATTCTTGTGTATATTGATGACGTAGACATCATCAGTATGGACATAAAAACAATCACGTTTTTCCAGGACCCTAGAAGAACACAAGATTCATCTTCTCCAACTGTTAGAAAGACTCTTAGATACCGTGTGTACATAGATGCTAAAAGTACCCGGCACAGGCGCCATCTGTAACCTTTCTGAGCTTTTTGTTTGACAAATTAGTTGTTGGCGGGCGTTGCGAAAAACTTCCTCAGCTTTGACAACTTCTAGCTTTGCTTCATCCAAAACTACACTCAGGCACCACTAACACAACGGACCTCCACAAAAATAGCTTTGACTTAGTCCTCAGAAACAGACACAGTCTTAAAGAAGGAGAAATTAATCTTAGTGTCTATTCTTGTCCAGCCTGACCATAAGCTGCAGTTCATTGTGGGGATAGATGCGTGAAACTCAAGGGTCAACACACTTTCTATCAACATTTGGGTTCTGAAGGCAAGTGTTGACCCTGTGTGATGGCTGCACTTACAGCCACACAGTGGTAATACCCACCATGTTAGTGTAGAGGCTTATAAGTAACATTGCATTCACATTTCTTTCTTTAAATATAGGAATTAATTTACAGGACAATAAATAACTGGTTTTGGTTTAGAGTTAATTCACATATCCACATAACACTGCATTCTAAAATAAGTGCGCACTAGTGATGGCCCGCTTGAAGCTGACACTCCGGTGCGTGTGTCAAAAAAATCAACACACTGCTTCAGAAGCACTGTGTCGAAGCTTGATTCGTTTGGCCAGAGTCACGTGATCAGTGACGTCCGAAGCTTCATTTAGAGCCTAACTGCTTCGGTGTCTGATTCAATGGTTTATAAGTAAGTGAATCATTCGCGGGATTTGTGGTGTTTTGATGGTGACAGATAGCGAACCAGTGATCATTCCACTGAGAGACTTGAAGCCAGCCAGGAATAGAGGAGGTTCTGTTGTGTGGGAATATTTTGAGTTGATTTTGGTCAATCCGGTGGGTTTTCCAGCTTTGTGTTCTGGCCGTTTGCTTTTGTTTTGTGCGTGTTTATTTTATCTTATAATGGGAAAAAACTTAAAATGTCAAAAATCTGCTTCCATAATATAAATATCATTAAATAACTTTAGAAAAACTTCCACTTGACTCTTTACATGTAATGTTATAAAAATATATATTTTATTGTTTAATTAATCTGAAAATGTTAGTCTGCCAAATGTGCAGCAATTGAATCTATTTATTCTCTTTAGCTGATAGTTTGTGGGGCCCAGGTAGACTGTATAACTGCATCTCTACCAGTTTCTCTGCACTCCAGCCTCCTCTGTGCCATGTGAAGGGATTTTCCTTAAGGCAGGAGAAATGATCTCCACGAAAAGGAGCAGGTTCGGCCATCGCACAGTGGAACAAATTCTCTTAAAAATAAAAATGAAAAAGGGTTACTTTAAATGCATCATGTTTTTAATTTACAAGTTCATAAGCATTTTCCCTTTCCATTTCACAATCAATTCTACCCCCAGGTCAAAAATATGTCTAGGAAAATTTCCCTAATATAATATTATTTATAAATATACCCGTCTAGCACTTGCACAAGTGCATGGAGGCGGGACCTCACAGCAGAAGCATACTCCATAATGTGTTGTACATTATTATATGTATATTATATGTAATGTGGTATTTTTCAATTATTGTAACCAACATCAAGAAGTCACAAGCAAAGAAAGACCACACCATGGTGCATGTTTGAACAAGGAGAGTTTACTGATCAAGATTATTTATTAAACAACTAAACCACATTTTTTTAACCCCCCAAAATACACGTTCAAAGCAACACAACGGAGGCCCAATATCAGACAGAATTCCACTCTGTAGAGTGGGCAATCATAATGACGCAGTTGGTTTTATTTTGTGGATTCAAGCTGCTCTTCATATTTTTGGCCACCAGATGTCACCAGAGAGGACTGTGTTGAAAAGCTTCAAATAATGAACCGTTTTTCAATACAAGCTTCAGTGCTTCAGAAAGCTTCATTTGGCCATCACTAGTGCGCACATTTTAGTTTACACTGTTATGTATGATTAATCTTTTGTTTTCTGAGTTACCTTAGTTGCAGCTGTTCCAGTCCCTTGATTAAGGAGCCAAGAGGTGGAAAAGGGGCGGAGCGACCTTTAAAGGAAGACTGCAAATTGGTTCATAACTCGGGACCATGGGGGGAACTGGAGTTCATTATGTTAGGTTTAGTTAGGTTTTGTGTGTTTTACCCCTTCTTGTGTTTTTTGTGGGCTGATCAGCAACTATTTAAGTTTCCCCTTTGTCTCGTTAAGTGAGGTCAGTTTGTTTGTGTTATCAGTAGTGTTGTCAACTTTGAGTAGAGTTCTGTTATTTTGACCTCTTTTATGGGCCCAAGATTTTGATTCTTTTTGCATGATTTGAGCCATCTCTAGACCCAGCAGTCTTAGCTAATTATAGGCCAATCTCCAACCTTCCTTTCATATCAAAAATCCTTGAAAGAGTAGTTGTCAAACAGCTAACAGATCATCTGCAGAGGAATGGTTTATTTGAAGAGTTTCAGTCAGGTTTCAGAGCTCATCACAGCACAGAAACAGCTTTAGTGAAGGTTACAAATGATCTTCTTATGGCCTCTGACAGTGGACTCATCTCTGTGCTTGTCCTGCTAGACCTCAGTGCAGCGTTCGATACTGTCGACCATAATATCCTATTAGAGCGATTAGAACATGCTGTAGGTATTACAGGTACTGTGCTGCAGTGGTTTGTATCATATCTATCTAATAGACTCCAATTTGTGCATGTAAATGGAGAGTCCTCTTCACACACTGAGGTTAATTATGGAGTTCCACAGGGTTCAGTGCTAGGACCAATTCTGTTTACATTATACATGCTTCCCTTAGGCAGCATCATTAGAAGACATAGCATACATTTTCACTGCTATGCAGATGACACCCAGCTCTATCTGTCCATGAAGCCAGATAACACACACCAATTAGTTAAACTGCAGGAATGTCTTAAAGACATAAAGACCTGGATGGCCGCTAACTTTCTGCTTCTTAATTCAGATAAAACTGAGGTTATTGTACTCGGCCCTGAAAATCTTAGAAATATGGTATCTAACCAGATTCATACTCTGGATGGCATTACCTTGGCCTCCAGTAACGCTGTGAGGAACCTTGGAGTCATTTTTGACCAGGACATGTCCTTCAACGCACATATTAAACAAATATGTAAGACTGCTTTCTTCCATTTGTGCAACATCTCTAAAATTAGAAATATCCTGTCTCAGAGTGACGCTGAAAAACTAGTTCATGCATTTATTACTTCCAGGCTGGACTACTGTAATTCATTATTATTAGGAAGTCCTAAAAACTCCCTGAAAAGCCTTCAGCTAATCCAAAATGCTGCAGCAAGAGTACTGACGGGGACTAGAAGGAGAGAGCATATTTCTCCTGTTTTGGCTTCCCTTCATTGGCTTCCTGTTAAATCCAGAATTGAATTCAAAATCCTGCTCCTCACATACGAGGTCTTAAATAATCAGGCCCCATCTTATCTTAATGACCTTGTAGTACCATATCACCCTATTAGAGCACTTCGCTCTCGCTCTGCAGGCCTACTTGTTGTTCCTAGAGTATTTAAAAGTAGAATGGGAGGCAGAGCCTTCAGTTTTCAGGCCCCTCTTCTGTGGAACCAGCTTCCAGTTTGGATTCGGGAGACAGAAACTATCTCTACTTTTAAGATTAGGCTTAAAACTTTCCTTTTTGCTGAAGCATATAGTTAGGGCTGGACCAGGTGACCCTGAATCCTCCCTTAGTTATGCTGCAATAGACGTAGGCTGCCGGGGGATTCCCATGATGCATTGAGTTTTTCCTTTCCAGTCACCTTTCTCACTCACTATGTGTTAATAGACCTCTCTGCATTGAATCATATCTGTTATTAACCTCTGTCTCTCTTCCACAGCATGTCTTTTATCCTGTCTTCCTTCTCTCACCCCAACCGGTCGCAGCAGATGGCCGCCCCTCCCTGAGCCTGGTTCTGCCGGAGGTTTCTTCCTGTTAAAAGGGAGTTTTTCCTTCCCACTGTCGCCAAAGTGCTTGCTCATAGGGGGTCATATGATTGTTGGGTTTTTCTCTGTATCTATGAAGCGCCTTGAGGCGACTTTTGTTGTGATTTGGCGCTATATAAATAAAATTGAATTGAATTGAATTGATTTAACCAATTATGTTTTTTGGGTTAAATAAAAAAATCACTTTTTTGGACTTTAACCTGTGCCTAAGTTTCCTTCACTGCTTGGTCCATCACACCCTGCACCTTATTTTCCCAACATCTAACATCCGCTGAATGGAATTACAACGTGGGGACAGCCAGCTGATAGCGCTGGAGGGGGACACACATCTGTTTGTTATTAGGACTGATAACAGGAACCGCTTCTTCAGTGGAAACAATAATTATAAAAGTAAAAAGACATTTGATCCTTGGCTAGAATTATAAATGTGTTCACGGTTGGCTCGGTTAATAACTCAGCTCAGATAGCTCAGCAAAGCTCGCACCTCACTGTGACGGCTGGGGTTGATGCTGGTCTAGCTGCTCTAGGAATAAGTGCGGATACAGGGTTCGTCCTGGCTACCCTCACTCTAGCAACTGGGACAGGCACAGAGTGCTCAGTCACTGGAGAGGCCTCAGGTAGAGAAACACAACAAAGTCTGTGGGAGGGCCGGATTAGCAACAGAAACAGTCTCAAAATAAGTAGGACAGAAAAAGTCTGAGGAAACCAGCTTGGCAACGCAAACACCAAGAGGAGATGCCGCCTCCAGGGCCGAAGTAGATGTTCTCCTTCGGGGTTAACTCCTTTCACTTTTATAGAGTAGTGAGGCAGGCAGAAATTAGTGGAGACGCCCGGGGAGACTGAAGAGATGAGGCTTTAAAGGCAGTGCTGCACATTTTAATACACAATGTATAGGCTGGAGCCAGTTGGAAACCTGCCAAAACATTGGTTCTTTAGTTGAGTGTGCTAGGAGGAAAAAGTCCAGAAATGCTAAGAGCTAGAGCTGGGGGCTTGGACAGAACAAAGTCTTCTATGATGATTAAATGCATCAGCCTTTTAAAAATGTCCTTGGTGTTGATCACATGTAGACAATATTTCTTTAGTTTGGAAACTTCCTCCAAACTAAAGAGCAGGGTCCCTGGTTTGGTTGCGTCCTTCTGTCATATAACACTCAAAGCAAAGGCAGAAAACCATAAAAATAAAACAGGAAATAACTAATACTGAGACAGAGACTCAAGCATCTGAACTTGACACAGAGGCACAAACAGGCACCAACAAACCTGTAGTCAATGAAAGCTAATAAAGGAACTAAAGGATTAGAATAACCAAAAGCTCGTAAGTTCAAGGGAACATGAAATGAAACCATTAATAGTGGACTACAGAGCTCAATTCAAAAAGAATCACCCAAAATCCCACCAAAAATTTAAAAACTTTTGATTTAATCAATTTAATCAAATTGTTGTTTCCCCGCTGTGCAGATGAATGGCGGCCATAGTTGCTTGTCCTACAGTGGCCACCGTAGCCAGGAATCCGCAATTGAACTGGGAGGCGTAAGAAAACAGAGCTCCTGAAAAGATGTCAGTCTGCACTGAGATGGTTGGCATCAGGGACTCAGTGAAGGAATGTGTACAGTGTAAGTGGTTAAGCCATCCTGGTCATGTTGTAACTTGTAACTCTTGTCTTCTGTATTTCTCTGAGTCCAAGATAATAACTTCAAGAACTGATTATTATTCACTGGCTCTTTATTGGTTCATCTGATAATTAGATGTGAGTTAAACTTTTAAAATAATATAAGTTTAATCTTACCCAAAAGATTAATTAGTTTATTTTTATTTAATTATTTGTCCCAGTGGCACTGGGCCACATTTCTAGCTACCATGGCGTTGTGGGTGGCCAAGACTAAATGTATGAGGGACTAAGGTGAAATGATGATTCAGATGTTATCATGTTTAGTTTAAAAGACACTGTGTGAGTAATACTTTTACACATTAAAATATTAACAAACTATGATAGAGGTATACAGGTGTTTTCTTATCCATCACAGGCTTCATCCTAATGTTACTGTAAACTTTTGTGATGTGAACTGTAGGATTCACAGTGGACAGAGTCAGAATCAGCATACTTTATTAATCCCTAAGGACATTATGTGGTTTATAGTTGCTCCAATCCAGTAACAGTAACAGAAACAGACTATTTAACAATACAATATGTTACAGATTTATGAAGTTAAGGAATAGCATAATATATACAAATCACTCAATAATAAATATCACGGATTGACGGAGGTGATTGTAAATAAATATCAAGAATATTGACAGCAACATTACTGAGTAGAAAAGAGTGTGCAAAAAGGATGTAAGTATTACAGTGTTTACAGTGTATTAGATGGAGGAGTTGTACAAGTAAAGTAAGTAAGTAAAATTTTATTTATATAGCACATTTCTAGATAGAAATCACAAAGTGCTTCACAAGATATAACAGATTATAAAAAGAAAAAAAACAAACAAGATACAAACAGTTAGCAAAAAGCAATTTTAAAAAGATGTGTTTTTAGCTGTTTTTTAAAAGTAATCAATGAATCAGCGGATCGTAAGTCCTGAGGAAGGGAATTCCACAGTCTGGCGGCCACAGTAGCAAAAGCTCTATCACCCCTAGTTTTCAGTCTCGTATACTGAGTGACAAGTAGGCCCTGACTACTCGACCTCAGAGACCTACTAGGGGCATAGGGCTGTAAAAGTTCAATAATATATGGTGGTGCTTGTTGTTGAAGAGCCTTAAAAGTTAAAACCAAAATCTTAAAATGGACTCTAAATTTGACAGGAAGCCAATGTAACTGCATAAGCAACGGTGTTATATGTGAAAATTTAGAAGCTTTCGTCAAAAGTCTTGCTGCAGCATTCTGAACGATCTGCAGACGCTCCAAAGAACCTTTGTTTAAACAAGTAAACAGGGAATTGCAATAGTCCAGTCGTGATGAGATAAAAGCATGAATAACAATCTCCAGTTCGGTATAGGATATTATAGAGCTCAATTTAGAAATATTTCTTAAATGATAAAAGCAAGACTGAACAAGAGATTTAACATGACTATCTAACGTAAGAGCAGGATCAAGGATAATCCCTAAGTTCCTGACAGATGGTTTTACAAACGTTGAAAGAGGACCAAGAGCATTTATTATACTGGGTATATGTCTATCTGGGGCACATAAGAGGACTTCGGTTTTATTTTCAT
Organism: Perissodus microlepis; assembly: GCF_051167445.1. Classification (NCBI taxonomy): domain Eukaryota; kingdom Metazoa; phylum Chordata; class Actinopteri; order Cichliformes; family Cichlidae; genus Perissodus; species Perissodus microlepis. The sequence continues at coordinate 37,295,943 of NC_140477.1, forward strand.
TTAGTTGGAGGAAGTTTTCAGCCATCCAGCCTTTAATGGTTTCCAAGCACACATTTAAAAGCCGCAGCTTAGAAGCCTCTTCCGGTTTAAAAGATATATAGAGTTGGATATCGTCCGCATAACAATGGTAACAAATATCCTCAAAAGGGCTCAAAATGTGCTGGAGAGGGAGTAAATAAACTAGAAACAATAAAGGCCCCAGCACAGAGCCTTGTGGCACACCAAAAGACAAGGACGCAGAAGATGATCTATACTTAGAAACTGCCACAGAAGAATATCGTTCAGAGAGATAAGAGGAGAACCATTTCAATGCAGTCCCAGAGACACCAACCCAGTATTTCAGCCTGTTAAGTAAAATATGGTGGTCAACAGTATCAAAGGCCGACGTAAGATCCAATATTAAGAGAACAGAACATTTACCTGCATCGCTTTGTAACAAAATGTCATTAGAAACTCTAAGAAGGGCTGTTTCAGTGGAATGAACTTTATGAAAGCCAGATTGAAATTTGTCGAAAATACTATATTTATCTAAAACTGCTGTAAGCTGCTTAGCCACGATCTTCTCTAGAATCTTAGCAATTAACGGAATTTTTGAGATTGGTCTATAATTGCTAGTGAGAGATGGGTCCAGCATAGGCTTTTTTAACAAGGGATGTATAACAGCAGTTTTAAAATAGGCAGGGACTATGCCCGAGGCCCAAGGAGGTATTAATTATAGTAAGAATACAGGGACCAGTAGAGTAAAAGACATTTTTGAATAATGATGCAGGTAAGAAATCAAGAGAGCAAGAGGATAATTTTGTTGCACTAACTATTTTTCCCAGCTCTGGTAGTGAAACAGGTGAAAAACCTTCTAAAACAACAGGCCGAGCTGGAGTGGGAACTGACAGCGCAGATGCTGAAAAAGACAAGTTTTTCCTTATGTTGCTAATTTTTTCTAAAAAGAAAGCAAGAAAAGTTTCACAATCTTCAACAGAAGAAATAATGGCAGCAGGTGGAGCAGGAGTAATAATATTAGTAATAGTATCAAATAAAACTTTAGGATTACCTCTGCTCTTTGCAACCAACTGAGAAAAGTAAGCAGCCCTCGCAACTCTAATAGCATTGTTAAAGGAGGCTAAAAGATCCTTTAAATAAAGGAGATGAACATTTAAGTGGGTTTTCCTCCATAACCGCTCAGCTTTACGACAATTACGTTTTATAAGACGAATGTTGTCATTTAACCAGGGTACAGACTTGGAAACAGGCACAGGTCTCATTTTAATCGGACAGATTTCATCTAAGATCGAAAGACAATGATAATTGAATAGATCTATAGAAAAATCAACATCGTTTTGTGGGGATAATGTTAAATTAAAAGCATCAGAGAACTTCTGTGCTGAGGAGGAGTTTAAGGTGCGGGAAATAACTGTCTGATGAACAGGAGACATAGGCTCATAAAAAGACATATTAAAAAAGACACAATAATGGTCAGAAATAAAAATGTCCTTAGAACAAATATAATCAATATTCAGACCCAAAGAAAAAACAAGGTCCAGTGTATGGCCTTTGTTATGTGTGGGGCCAGATACATGTTGGATAAAATGAAAAGAGTCCATGATGCTGGTAAAACCCTTAGCAAAGAGGTCGGACTGATCATCAACTTGTATATTAAAATCTCCCACAAGAAGCAATTTAGACAACCTCATAGTAGAGGACAAAAAATCACTAAACTCAGCTAAAAACGAGCTGTTTGGGCCAGGAGGGCGATAAACCAACGCACAGTAAAAAGGATCCTTCTTTCCGATTTTGATAAGCTGCAGTTCAAAAGACAGAAAGTGTCCAACTTTCACTGAACGGCAGTTAAACCGGCTCCGAAATGCCACCGCGAGGCCTCCTCCACGACCAGATCCTCGAGGCTGGCAAATGACAGAGAAGCCATTTGGGCACATTTCAATAGTAGACGAATAATCCGAACCCCGTTGCCAGGTCTCAGTCAAGAACAGGAAGTCCAGATTTTTAGAAACAATAAAATCGTTAAGCACAAACGATTTATTCGTCAAAGATCGGGCATTAAAGAGCGCCATAGACAGCGGGGTGAAAACATTGTTGTTGGAAGAAGCTCGAGTTTCTCGAATTAAAGGGCGTAAATTCTCGGGATCAGAGCCTTCACGTTCATATATTCCACTCACCGAGGGGATGAAAGGCCAGTTGGCAGGAGAGTCTGGATAAACCCTTCTGAGACAACATGGCCTCGGAGAGCCGGGCCCCCTATATCCAAGTAGGGCCTTGGGAGACAGATTTCTCTCTGTATGGCTGTCATGTGCGTAGGCAACAGAAAACGCCCGACATCGCTTTCCAATCAGCCCCCGCCGCCAGAGGAGCCTAAACTTCACCTGGATGCCCGATCTCTTTCCTCTTCTTCTCCGTAGTCTACGGGGAACGCCGAAAACGCTGGCCGAAGATCCAGTCACAGGCAGAGGGTGGAAGGTACCAAAGGAGTGCGGGGGAAAGTGTGGAGAATGGAAAGTCCCACAAAAGGAAGAAGAAAAAACATCTTTGGCCGTCATTGACGAACGGATGGATAACAGCGTCAGACGATCGTAAACCAAGGCAGCCAGTACATCATTAAAACAGTTAAAAAACAGCAGAGTAGAAAGAAAAAACACAACAATAGAGCGAGACCAACTACACCCGGCAGCGGCGAAGCCAAACACAGGCGCCATCATGCCGGTGGAGACAAGGAGATGGCCATGGGCAGGAATGATTTCCTGTGTCATTCAGTGGTGCATTATGGGTAATCTCAGCCTCTCACTGAGCGTGCTCCTATGGCTAGCCAGCACGTCATGGAGTGGGAGGGAGGTGTTATCCATGATTGTCCTTATCTTGGACAACATCTGCCTCTCAGACACCACCCTAACGGAGCCCAGCTCCATCCCCACAACATTACAGGCCTACAGATCAGTTTATTTATTCTCTTGGTGTCTGTGACCCTCAACCTTCTGTCCCAGCATGCAACAGCATAGAGGATCGCACTGGCCACAACAGACTCATAGAAAATCCTGAGCATTGTCATTGAAAGACCTCAGCAGCCTCAGAAAATAGAGACGACTCTGGCCCTTCCTGCAAAGTGCTGTAGTGTTTTTAACCCAGTCCAGTTTATTGTCCATGTGTACTCCAAGGTATTTATTGTCCTCCACAATGTCCACGTTGACCCCCTGGATTAAAACAGGGGTCAAGATTTTCCTGGTCCTCATAAAATCCACAATCAATTCCTTGGTCTTTGCCACGTTGAGCTGCAGATGAGTCTGCTCACACCACGTGACAAAGGAGTCGACCACAGCCCGGTACTCTGTCTCATCATCCCTGCTGATGCATCCAACCACCGCAGAGTCATCAGAGAACTTGGTGAAGATGGAGGTCTGTGCAGTGGCTGAAGTCTGTGGTGTAGAGGGTGAAGAGGAAGGGGGAGAGAGCAGAGGTGCCCCTGTGTTGCTGATCACCTTGTCAGACACATAATGTGGAAGACGCACATATTGTGGTCTTCCTGTCAGGTAATCAACAATCCAGGACACCAGAGAAGCATCCACCTGCTACAGGACCTTTGCCCTGACACATGGCTACAGTCAGGATGGCAACCAGCTGAGTGTGGCCATTAGATGAGCTGCTGAGGTTTAGATCCTTGCACTATAAACTCTTCTTGGATCAGAAAATAGTTTGTTATTGTCCAAACATTTGTGTGATTCTACATGTTTGTTAGAACATAGTTGGGATGATCCAGCTAAAATACATTTTGTTTTCTGGATGATGGGACTTTTTCTAACGTCTGTTGCAGGTCCCGAGAAGCTCGTTTTTTCACATTGCTATTGAAAATGCTAACTGGAATTGCTGCTCAGTCAGCCTGTGGGTGACCTGACCAGTCATATTGGAGATCTCAGCTGTTCTGGGAAGAATGTGCTGGTAATTCCATGACCTCGTCTGTGGACTGTCCTTGTTTGAATCCTCACTTGACTACCAGTCTCTACTCTTCCTAGCAATAGAAGAGCTCTTTGTTCCCTTTGTACAGCATTACCCTCACCTGTGTCATCGTCTAAAAGAACAAAAGAACAGAATAAACACCTGGCAAAACCCTTAAACAGCTAAATGACATAAAGATTTTCCCTAGCAATCGTCAGTTTCCATTCTGTAGTCCTGCCTGACCGCATTTGATTCCAAGTAGCTTTTGGAGAAATATTTTATTTATTTATTTTTTAATAAAAATTATGCTGAAATGATTACTAAGTGTGTTCAATAAAGACATATACTCTTTGTATTATTAGTTTAGTAAGATTGTGTTTGTCCATGCCATGCTGTGTATTTTGTTCCTGGTTTGTTTTGGTTGTTTCTGCTCAGTGAAGCTAGCATGTAAACATCTGCAATGTGATTAAGGTATAAATGTTGCATTATTAACTGTCTGCTGCAGCTGGTCATAAGCTCTTTCTTTTCTCTTTCTTCATTTTCTGTCCCTTCCTCCAGCATCATGTCGGGTACTGAAGAGTACAGGAAGAAAAGAGACACACAGAACACGGGTGACACAAGTTAGTTCCACCACAGGAGTGATATACTATCTAAACTGCTGCTGTAAAATCGTTGTTCGAGCGGCTGAAGTCTGTCGGAGTTATTGCTTTTTATTGAGTGCATTTGATTACAGGGCTAAGATTGGACTGGTCAGTCTTTAAAACCAGATGTAAGAAGTCCACAGCATCTAATATAAATGCTCATACATTCAACCTGCGAGCACAGCCCGTTCTCACTCTCGATGCGTAATATAAGGATGATTTGACAAGTTCTGCGGCGTTCCAGAGGAACACGAAAGGTGACCGTCTGCGTTCTTATGCTAGTCAAAATGTTACACCAGTTGAATACAATGATTAGCTTGAATAATAAACAATGTTAATAACAACATTATAAACTTTGCTTTTTGGGTAAATTCTGGTTTGATTTATTTAATTTCTGCAGACAGAACTGTTACTGGCGTGTGAGAAGATGAGATAAAAGGCCGACCTCTGAAGACTTGCATATGCAAAAAAACAACACTTTCTCTTGACAGTAGTGTCTGCCCACATAGCAAAACTGGTATGGATCGGATCTGGCCCACACAATGTGCTTACACATGGCCCACATGCTGCAAACAATGACGGCCCTTTGGTGGCCCAGCACAAGGCCATGTGCAGACACACTGCTGGCCCTGTGCTGGCCCAGAACAGTTTCAGCTCTGGCCCCAGATGTCAGCCTAATGTGTACCTTTATCAAGCCATGTAATAACAACATGTGCATAATAGTGCACAGTATAAGTGCACAGTATAAGTGCACAGTATATAGTAATAGTGCAAAAGTAACAGGACAAAACTCTGTTCAGACAGTGAATGGACTGATTCTTATACAGCACTTTTCACTATCCCGCATTACTGAAAGTGCTCTATAGAACATGCCACATTCACCACATCACACACTTTCTCTAAACTGAGTGCTGCTTAACTACATTCACACTCTCGACATGCAGACTGGAGGAGCCAGGGATCGAACCACAAACCTTTCGATCAGTAGGTGACCTGCTCTACCTCTTGAGCTACAGCCATCCGGTGGCAAACATGAGTAAACCTCACTAGGTTTTGGTTAAAGTGTACACTCACAAACCTGCAAACCTGCATTTGAAACGTTGGCTACCATAGCAGTATAGTATTGCAACATGGCATTTGGGTCTTCTGACTAAAATAGGAACATAAATAGCGCCATCATTGCCAGACCTGGGCCACATCTGGGTGACATACACCCTGCCATGACACCAGTCAGTCAGAAGTGCCAGCTTGATGCCGGATCCGGGGAAGACCTGTTTTCTATGGGCCTGGGCCACATACACCAAACCACAATTGAGCCAGATATGGCATACCATCACATAAACAGTGCCATCTATGCCAGACCTGGCCCACATCCGGTTGATATACACCCTGCCATGACACCAGTCAGCCAGCAGTGCCGGCTCGATACCCGATCCGGGCCAGACCTGTCTGCTATGTGGGTTGTTATTTTCCTTTTCTTTCTCAGGCTTTCTGGCGTCTTCTGTGCTGTAACTGAATGACAACCGCTTGGTGGCTGTACCTGTGTGTCCTGTGCAGTCCAGGACACAGAGGTACAGCCACCTGGTGGTAGCATACTTTTTCACTGCTATGCAGATGACACCGAATACGGAGCCGGAACCTTTACTTATCACACAATTATTAAGCTCTAACAGCAATACAGCACGCAGCTCATGGAGCTTCAGCTCATCTTTCTGTATTTCCACCTGGTGGTGGAAATATTTAGTTATGTGTAAGTGACGTTTTGAAAATGGAGCAACACTACATATGAGCGGGCGGAGGGAGGTTTGGGGTCTTCACTCACCCCCGTTCTGTTAACCGTCAGGGCTGGGGGGCTGGGAGGAGGTGCTGGCCGTTGGATTGGGGTCTGGGATGCAGGGCCTCCCTGCTACTGCAGATAAGGAGGCGGCCTGCTTTCCTCCACCCCAGAGAGAAGGGTTACATCTCCTGGGTCCGGGTACGGTTTGCCCCTCTGGGAGCAGTGGTACCCGGACCTGCGATATAGAGTATGTTTGGGGAGTGTGATTGTGTGTACAGTGTCTATTTGTGTCTGTCTCCACGTCGGGTGAGTGCCGAGTATTTGGTTGTGTATATGGGGGTGGGAATGCACGTTTGTGTCCACGTGCGCCTGTTCGTCTGTGTCTATGTGTCAGCTTAGGTCTTAGACTCCACCTCTCTGGGAACATCTCAGGCTCTCTGAGGTATGGAGGCCTATCTCCCCTCACCACAGTTCCTGCCGTGGTGGCCGATTGGCGGGTCCTGGTGCCTGTGGCCCGGCTGGGCTCCTTCCGGGGGTGTCCTCAGGCCTCCGGCCTCTGGGCCTGAAGCTCGGTCCTCTTTGGCACAGCTGGCTGCCGGCAGAGCCCACGGGCACGTCACTGCAACCCCCTCTGGCCTCTGCTCCGTAGCTGCTGGGTGACCTCTCGTTTGGGGCTCTACTCAGCTCTTCCCAGGAGGGTGGCACGGTTGCCCCCCTGGTGGTCCTCCTCGGGTCCTCGTACTCTGGGGCCTCTGGATGTCTGGGGCCTGGATCTCCTCCATACCTGCTTCATACCCTGGGGGACGGGGCTATGGCTCCCCACACTCCCTAGCAGATCGTTACATGGAGAAACCTTTGGAATACAAGCGTGCTGATCCACACAGGTGTGCACACAGGTGTACACACGGGTGTACACACGGGTGTTCACAGACACAAACTACACCTTTCTTGGCTGCTGCCTCAAAGCACATTGTGCGCTGTCGATCTTGTGTGCTGCACAATAACATGTAATATTTAGTATCTACTGTTATCTATTGTTAGCTAGTTTATTGTGATGGTGCTGTTTTTATTATGTTGCTCTTTCTTGTTTGTTTTCTCTTCTGTTTTTTTTCTCCATACAGGTGATCCAGGTGTTTTGTTTCTTTTTCTTTTTCTTTCTCCCCCCCTTTCTCACCGTCTCTTCTCCCCTCCTCTATTTTTCTTTCTCTCCCTCTCTTTCTTTCATTCTTCCTCCCTGTCCTATCCCCCAGTCATGTCTCTCCGGTCTGTAACAACAAAAAATCAAATAAAATAAATACATAATTATAATATAAGTCAATCAAATGGACCAATATGGCAAGGCCATGATGATCCACTTGGTAAAATAAATCCACTTGGCATCTTTCTTGGCCTTCAGACAACAATTCTGATCCAAAGATCCACACGAGACAGGCAAAAAAAAAAAAAAAATGCTATGCTATAGTAAAGCAAGACCCAACGTGAATCTCGGCAGTACTGAGCCCGGCTGCATCTCATTCCTTGTTCTCTCCACCAATCTACTCTTAGATAGCTTTAAAGCTAAGCTTTTGAATTCATACAAACCCTCCCTTTATTATGCTGACTCAACACAGAGCATCATGTATCCCAATTTCCCGAGTGAAGAATAGATTTGTAGTCCATACTGTTCAGCCATATTTAGAGTGCTTCACACATGAGCACACAATGAAACCACATGAAACATAATTTCTGTTTTCCCGCTAACTTCACTGTCTGCTCCCTCGTTCTTCCTGTTCTTGTACAATCTCTCTTTCCTCCTCATTCAGCTAGAAGTTAGAACATAACAAAAATATAATCTTATAATAATTATTATGGGAGCAAGTCGGAGATCCACAATGGACAACAGGACAACACGCTGTTTATTATGAAATCCTCATCAGTGAATGTGGGCAAACAGAAGCTACAGTATTTGGTGAATTTGACCACGTCTAATCTTACCTGTTTCTCTTCACCCTGCTCTGTCCCTCTCTATCCTCCTCTCTCAGTCTTTGTGCCACCACCCAAAACTTAATTGTTAAAGTGAATAAAAGACAAACTGATTTACTACTAGGCTGCTGCTGCATACAGACAGGTAACATCATTTGAGTTGGTGTCACCTGGATCTGGAGCTGTGCTGTAAACAAACACTCAAGCCCATTTTGACCAAAATAGGAATAGTACAGACCAGGAGGATCAAATTTGGAGTTCTGCCTCCAAGCCAGAATTGCAGGAATGCACCACGTGTTGGCTGTTTCACTGCCCTCTGTGCCCCACTTTCAGCCCTGCTGTCAGGGCAAAGATTGAGGAGCAAATAAATGGACACATTAAAAATGCTTTGCCTTTAAAGGTGTGTTGGTGCTAAATATACCTCATAGTTATAAATATGCACTGCAGTCTCTTTGTTGACTTAAAAGTTGCTTTTCACATTGTGTGTTTTCATTAATTCCTGTTCACCACATTTCTTGACAGCTCTTGTGATCCACACCATTTTGCTTTCATTATTGAGGAAGGCTCAGATATTTTTGTTAGTATGTACAATCTGATTGTTAGATAAACTGATTGCATTCTGTACAACTGCATTTAAATTACATGTTGTTGTGTTTCTTTTTTTTCTCTCTTACACACAAAATGATATGCCGGTGCACTTTCACTGCCCTGTCTGTAACATGACAGTCATACAGCGTGGGGATATGGCAAGGCAATTATTGTCACGTCAGCATTAAGGACTGCTCCCCGCTGCACTCTCCGAGGAGCCCCGCCTCTCTCCCGCTGCTCTCTCCGTGGAGCCCCGCCTCTCTCCCTCTGCTCTCTCCGTGGAGCCCCGCCTCTCTCCCTCTGCACTCTCCGTGGAGCCCCGCCTCTCTCCCGCTGCACTCTCCGTGGAGCCCCGCCTCTCTCCCGCTGCACTCTTCGTGGAGCCCCGCCTCTCTCCCTCTGCACTCTCCGAAGAGCCCCGCCTCCCTCTCGATGTCTTGTCTCCAGCATCTAAACCATTTTCTGAATCTTCAGTAGAACATTCATGTGCTCCTCCCTCTGTGCTGAATGAAACTGTGGCTTGTGGAAAGTCCATGAAAATGAAACGGCCTCACTGTGGGCTTAGTCTTCTTACAAAAACACTTCAAGGCTGACATGATGAGGAGGCATTCAAACAGGTCAATAGATGTTTGCCTGGCCTGTCATCTGCAGTGTTTGTGTAGAGGGACTTCTTCCTCTGTGTTTTTCAGTTTGCAGAGGACATGGAGCTCTTTTTAAAAGCATGTGACGAGCAGGGACTACAGGTCAATGCGATGTTTGACATTTAATGGACGGATGAAGGCACTGGCTGTTTGTTTGTGTTTTTATGTGTTGTTTGTTTTTCAGTGTACAGAATTCCAGTTAAACTTATTATAAAATGTTCACTTGTTTCCATACTTATAGTAAAAAATTTAAGTGTAAATGTAACATCATTGTTTATACTTGTAACTTCAGAGTAAAAAGCTTATTGTTGATATTAACAGTAATGTATTATCCTGTAATCAATAATATTTTTAGACATTTTACGCATTAACATCTCTGATCTCTATCCTGGCCATTTGGGACCACTTCACTTCTTCCGTTTTATTTTGACTGCAACACTGCAGTGGACCAAAAGAATGACACAGGTTTGATCTTAAGGATCTAATAGTTGTGTGTGTTTGTGCATGACATTGCAACGCAAACATGTATTTGCAAGATAGACTGGAATAAATTATGACGCATCAAATATTACACAGGCTGCAGTGAATTTCTGTTCATACAGACTATTGAGCTTTGAGTTTCCCAGTCAAACTTAGCTTTGACACACCTGCTAAAAACACTCTTACTCTTGTACATTTCATAACAAGACACCATAGCCAAAATACGGTTATAGTCAAAAAAATTCAAAGCTGCAGCTGCAGCACAAACAGCAACAAACACTGTTAGTAAATGTGTACTGGAGTTTCTGCAGGTGCAGAAAGTGCTGCTGCTGTAAGTAAGACTAACAGCTTCCTGATCACTTATATTTCTGGAAAGATGGTAAGAAGGGAATTACTGCTCATTTCTACAATCTCCCAGATCTTGGAATACAAGCCTTTGTCTCATGAAAACCACTTCACAGTATTGGGAGTCCACTAAAACCTACAAATGAAGAGTGATCCTGGAAGAAATAGGGCGCACACTAGTGAACCTCAACAATTGCAAGACAGCCTTGTCCCCGATGCTCAGATGAAAAAATAAATAAATAGGAAGATTTATGAAACCATTAGGACTTTATCACCTTTTATCTGAAAAGTTACTGGTAATATATATGACCTAACTGGCATTTAAAGCGTAAAAAAAGAATGTAGATAACATTTTGGTTTTGATGAAAAGGACTGGAGCTAATTTAAAGAGTCAAGTCGGTAAAAGTAGAAAAATGTTTTAATAAATATACATTTTACAGCATTTTGTGAACATACACAAAAGTGGCCATTTTTGGCAACGAACAAGCTAAGAGAGAGTTTTATATTTTTTGCTCTCCTTGAACAAAAATAACAGTGCATAATAATCAATGTTGATGTTAATCAAGTAAATGCCCCAGACTACTAATGATACAGTGGCCCCTCGTTTATCGCTGGTGTTATGTTCTAAAAATAACCCGCGATAGGTGAAATCTGCAAAGTAGCCAACTTTAGTTTTTTACAATTACTACAGATATTTTAAGGCTGTAAAACCCGTCACTACATGCTTTATACACTTTCCTCAGACAGGCATGAACATTGTCACACTTTTCTCTTTTCTTTAAACACTCTTAAAGTTCAAACCTTCATAGAAACATAAGTCCAGTATTATAAAATGAAACCGTGCAAAACGTTTCATCGGCATTGTTGTTTGTTGAGGAGAAAACTTACAAACATACAGTGCAGCACTTCAGAGTCACGCAGCTAGCGATCGAAGATTTATATAAATTGGACAAGCTAAAGTCATTCTGTGCTGTACAGCAGCAGTCCCCAACCTTTTTTGCACCACGGACCAGTTTAATGTCAGACAATATTTTCACGGCCTTTAAGGTGTTGCGGATAAATACAACAAAACAAAATGACACGACCAAGACAAAAACTGGTATTTTGTAAATATAATAATAAACGCGAGTTCACTTCTTAATGCTCTCTGGTTGCTATGGTAACGCGTAAATAGTTCTTTCAAAATAAGACACACGACTACAACACAGGAAAAGACTCAGGGAAACCGACTTAACGATAAAATCCCTGAAAACCATACATTTCACACCCGAACCTCAACTCTTGGCCCGGTACCAAACGATGGCCCGGGTGTTGGGGACCGCTGCTGTACAGGAGACACGGCCATAGATTAATTGACAATGGTCTCCTGCAATCAGAACGCACAACACAATGTGCTGTAAAAAAATAAATAAATCAGCAGAACAGCGAGTCCGCAAAAGGTGAACCGCGTTATAGCGAGGAACACTAGACAATAGTTTCCAGTAGCACTGCTGAAATATGAAATGGGGAGTTTTGAGGTTGTCTTCAAACATGTGCATTGTACCAGAAAAAGGTGTTTGAAGGATTAAAAATGTAAAAAGTAATGACTATTTTATATTTATGAAAAAACCTTTATGCAGAAAAAGTGGCAAAGAAACAAAAACATTTTTGAGCACGAACAAGCTGAAGGGATGGTGATTTTTTTTAACAAACCCAGAGTGTTAAAAAAACACTTAGAACCAAATTTATTTATCAGCAGTATCAATAGTAACAAAAATACAATTTAGTTTTCACTGTCAGACCAGGAGTGACATGTTTAGCCGCATGTTCTCCTTAAATTGCTGGCTGTCTGAGTGGTGTCCCAGAAACGATGTGGGCTTCATAGATAATAGGCAAACCTTCTGAAGGAAACCTGGTCTTGTTAGGAGAGACGGCATCCATCCCACTTTGGATGGAGCAGCTCTCATTTCTAGAAATATGGACAAATTTATTAAACCCCCCAAAATATGACTATCCAGAGTTGGGACCAGGAAGCAGAGTTGCAGTCTTACACGCCTCTCTGCAGCTTCTCTCCTCCTGCTACCCCCCCAAAAACCCATCTCCATAGAGACTGTGTCAGCTCCAAAACAGACAAAAAACAAACTAAAAACCAGCAACAAACAACTTAAACATAAACAATCACAAAGAAAGAACAATACAGTATCCACATCTGAACCAAAGAGTAAAACAGTGAAATGTGGATTATTAAATATTAGGTCTCTCTCCTCCAAGTCTCTGTTAGTACATGACTTAACCCTTTAAAACCGGTCAGAGCGGGCACGCTCCGTTTTGCGTAACTATTTTTAAATCCCGGTAGCACTGCAACCACGTAAGCTAGCGCAATAATTTTTTTTGCATATGAAACCGGAGGAGTTGTACTTACATCTTATGCCATCAGCTTGTCCTAGGTCACAGTTTCCTTCCACATATAGCTTTGCAAAAACTGCATAAAAAGCACTTGCAGCAACAAAAACATAATATTCCAGAAACAGGCTTTGCCGATCCGATCAGCTGTTCATAACACTTCCTACGTCCATCAGCGTAAACTATCGCATGTCCGCCATGACCTGCCCGAATCCGGAAGTGACGTCATTTTCGCGGAAATGTAGTTTTTTAACATCAAGGCCTCATGAGCTTATACTGGTGTTTTTAAAAGTTATGTTTGACTTTATGACTTTCTGTGTCGTTTCTAGGATGCTTAGGACTCATATTGCACTGCTGGAAATAGTTTATTTTGATGCATATGCTGCTTTTTTTGCAAATTTGCACTATAATATTTATTTTCGTTTTTCCTGCAGTGTATAGAAATTGGTGTATTTCAAAAATAAAACTATGAAGACACTCAAAATAAATTTCCTGTGGTGGGAAACTATTTTGTGCAACTTTTTTTTATTTACAGTTTTGAGGGATAAGCCTCTTAAATTTCTCTAACTAGAAATATATGTTAAAAAACAAAAACGATTTTAAAATTTTTTGTAGTTTATTGCACTTTTTTGCAATTTATGTAATTACTGTGCACTTAATGCATACATATTATTAAAATTTAGGCTGTAATGGTTGTATTGATGTATAGCAATTTGAAATGCTCCCAAAAATGGCACCACAGCATGTAAAAATATAATATAAGCTCTGGCGGACTTGGTTCTATGGTAGGTCTTAAAGGGTTAATAATGGATCAACAAATTGATTTACTCTGCCTTACAGAAACCTGGTTGCAGCAGGATGATTATGTTAGTTTAAATGAATCAACACCCCTGAGTCATTCTAACTACCAGAAACCTCGAAGCACAGGCCGAGGGGGAGGTGTGGCAGCAATTTTTCACACCAGCCTATTAATCAACCAAAGACCCAGACAGACTTTTAATTCATTTGAAAGCCTGATGCTTAGCCTCGTCCACCCCAGCTGTAAAACTCAGAAACCAGTCTTACTTGTTATCATCTATCGGCCACCTGGGCCTTACACAGAGTTTCTGTCTTATTTCTCAGACTTTTTATCTGATTTAGTTCTCAGCTCAGATAAAATAATTATTGTGGGTGATTTTAACATCCATGTAGATGCTAAAAATGACAGCCTCAACATGGCATTTAATCTGTTATTAGACTCAATTGGCTTCTCTCAAAATGTAAAAGAACCCACCCATCACTTTAATCACACTCTAGATCTTGTTTTAACATATGGCATAGAAACTGAACATTTAACAGTGTTTCCTGAAAACCCTCTCCTGTCTGATCATTTCCTGATAACATTTACATTTACAATAATTGATTACGCAGCAGTGGAGAGTAGACTTTATCACAGTAGATGTCTTTCTGAAAGCGCTGTAACTAAGTTTAAGAATATAATCCACCCACTGTTATCATCTTCAATGCCCTGTACCAACACAGAGCAGAGCAGCTATCTGAACGCTACTCCAACAGAGGTCGATTATCTTGTTAATAATTTTACCTCCTCACTACGTACGACTCTGGATACTGTAGCTCCTGTGAAAACTAAGGTCTCTAATCAGAAGTACCTGACTCCGTGGTACAATTCTCAAACACGTAGCCTAAAGCAGATGACTCGTAATCTGGAGAGGAAATGGCGTGTCACAAATTTAGAGCCTGGAGAAATAGTTTGCTGCTTTATAAGAAAGTCCTCCGCAAAGCCAGAACATCTTACTATTCGTCACTGATTGAAGAAAATAAGAACAACCCCAGGTTTCTCTTCAGCACTGTAGCCAGGCTGACAAAAAGTCAGAGCTCTGTTGAGCCAACCATCCCTTTAACGTTAACTAGTAATGACTTCATGAACTTCTTCACAAATAAAATTTTAAGCATTACAAAAAAAATTACCTATAATCATCCCACAGATGTAATATTATCTACAACTACTCTTAGTACCATTGATGTTAAGTTAGACTCTTTTTCTCCAATTGATCTTTCTGAGTTAACTTCAATTAGAGCACTTCGCTCTCGCTCTGCAGGCCTACTGGTTGTTCCTAGAGTATTTAAAAGTAGAATGGGAGGCAGAGCCTTCAGTTTTCAGGCCCCTCTTCTGTGGAACCAGTTTCCAGTTTGGATTCGGGACACAGACACTATCTCTACTTTTAAGATTAGGCTTCAAACTTTCCTTTTTGCTAAAGCATATAGTTAGGGCTGGACCAGGTGACCCTGAATCCTCCCTTAGTTATGCTGCAATAGACGTAGGCTGCTGGGGATTCCCATGATGCACTGAGTTTTTTCTTTCCAGTCACCTTTCTAACTCCATCCATCCATCCATTCGCTTCCGCTTATCCTTTTCAGGGTCGCGGGGGGCGCTGGAGCCTATCCCAGCTGTCATAGGGCGAGAGGCGGGGTACACCCTGGACAGGTCGCCAGTCTGTCGCAGGGCCAACACACAGGGACACACACATATTATGGGCGTCACAGCAGCCGTGTGAAGACAAACGTTGGTTGAGAGCAGAGAGAGCGAGTGTGATGCAGCGTTGCAGAAAACAGACATTTTATTGGGCATGTGGATTTTTTTACCATGTTTTTTTGTATTGTTTGTTTTTGCTGTTTGGTATTTGACGGGTGGCTGTAGCTTAGGAGGTAGAGCAAGGCAAGGTTGGTGGTGTGATACCCCCCCACTCTGCATGCCATCCTTGGGCAAGATATTCACTTATTTGTACATAATCTGTTCATAACTATTCCCACTTTTCATACTACCCTTACCTGTAGATAATCTGCTCCTATTGCACTTACTGCTCTTGCACTTCTGATTAGATTCAAACCGTATTTCGTTACCCTGTATTTAGACATGTGTAATGGTAATAAAGTTGAATCCTAATCCTAAATTGCTCTCCGATGCATCCATCATAGAATAAAGGCAGTGCTTGTGTGAATGGGTGTGAGTGGGTGAATGTGGCATGTTGCATTAAGCGCTTTAGGAGAGTAGAAAAGCTCTATACAAGAATCCGTTCATTTACCATTTGCTATGTCGTGTCTGGGATTACCATAATGACTGTAATATCACTGAGCACAGAGTTGATGCTTTCAGGAACCTTTGGAATCTTTTTCGATTGCACCAATGGTTCAAGAGTTACAGTAATTTGACCTAAAATCAACGGGAGCAGGCATGCTCCCAATGGTTCACGCAGCATGATACGATAAATTCCATGTAAAAACCACCAAAACCTCTGTAGCCAAGGAACCAATCATTCACCAAAACTACAAAGTAACTGAGGAGTGACAAATACTCCACCCCAAACAATGGGCCAAACAAGGAGACTGAACCAAAATGCCCTCTCAACAACACACTGACATATTAGGTGTGACAGTCCTCAATTCTCCAATAAGACAAATCATCCAATTAGGTAGCTACTGTCAATCACAAGACTTACCCTGTTCAAACAGTTTCAGCTGAATTGATGAGCTTCACCCAAGTGTGCAGAACATATGGCTGTAGATCTGTAGATCTAGATTACAAAACCAATCACTGACCTGTGATGGAGGGTGTCCTGGTGCCTTATGCAAAAATGATAAGTTGCATTGCTGCTATAACAGTGAGAGGCTGCCTTTGTTTGATTCCCTTTGGCCCCTTTTTTAATGCAAACCACGACAGCTGACGACTGTGACATAAAAGTAATATTCAGCCTTATATTGCCTTAACTAAAATTCAGAGAAGTTTTACTTGCTTAACATCAGTAACTGATTAACTCTTTTTAAAGATTTATTACTCGGCTAGTTTGGCTTGATCATGTTTGACAGAGTAGACTTTGATCAGGAGGCGACAGCTAACAATGGCTCCACAGCACTTTCCTTCATGACGCATTCTGGGAGCAGTGGGAGACTCACAACTCACACCACAGGTCGATTGTGTTGTCTAGTTAAACGACATGAAATCACATACCTGATGGAACAGCAGTCCAAAGACATGCAGAGAACTTAACTACTTACCATTACATCTCTGCACTTTTTTACACTGTGCACTCAAAATGCTGAACTACCTCGTTCACCCGAGCAGCTTCTCCACGTAAGTGCTTTCTACCTTTGGTGCACAGTCATACTCTGATGGATGCATCGCAGAGCAACTTAGGGTTAGTATCTTTCCCGAGGATATTTGGCATGCAGACTGGAGCGGCCAAGGATCAAGCCTTCCAATTAGCCGATGACTAAGTTCTTGGAAATTCTCTAAATTACATGCAAAGAGGCTTTCAAGCAAATTACAAGGATGCCATATAGTTTACAACATATCTTAACTGGACAAATCCTCAGATAAACCACTTCAAAAAACTGCCGACGTCATTAAAAGGGCAATATAACAGAAGACTGGTTAGACGCCAAAACAGCAGGCATATTGCCAGGCTCGTGGATATTGTGACCACGGCTTAGTTGATATTAGCTGCACCGAACAAGCACAACTGTCAAGATAGACAGGATAGAGATAAGACACTGAGTTGGTTTAAGATGCAGTTTATCCACAACATAAATGTCTGCTGTATGAATGGGTGAACGAGGTGTGTTGTACAAAGTGCTTTAATGGCTCAGGTTGAGTAGAAAAGCACTAAATAATAACAGTCAGCAGTATGGCTGCCAGTGATCATATGGGAATATTTTACGCAGTCTAATTTTAAAGAATCTGATTTATTTGATCAACACATCAAGGCATGAATTCATCAGACACTTTAAGTAAGTAAAGTTGATTTATGAAGTTAAATAAACAGACAACACAAAAGGTTAAATGTAGATAAAAGTTTAACATTAAAACAAAACTCAGCAGGAATGTTTAAACAGAACCGTTTACAGCTGTAACAATGTCAGCGCACAATCTTTAAATATATGCAGTAGTTTCTAAAGTAGTGTTCTTTAAATGTTATATTTATTATTTTTTATTTTACTTAAAAAATGTTTAGCAAGGAAGTGAAAGTGAAATAATGAAGAATTCACATTGATAGGCATCATAGTTTAATATTTTAATGTTATTTTAATGTTGTTGTATGTGTACTGAGTCAAAGTATACCAAATAATCATGGATATGTTCATGTTACTGAAATAATGTTTTTAATGATGTCATTTTAGTCGTGTTAATGTCAATTTCCCAATAGTAGAAGCGAATAGTGACGATGAATCACGTTGCAATAATAACCCTGCTAACAGGGCTGCAACAGCATCCTTTTTAATTCTATGGGTGCCAGATTAAAAAAGACTAAACTGAATTATTTATTGATAAAAAACATTTATTTCAGCCACTGCTTTTTATCGTCACATTCGTTTTGTTCTAAAAACAATATTCCTTTGTCAAAAGTTCCTTCACTGTCACTGTTAGGAAAATACACATTACAATATATTACACCATATGTCTCTACAAATCCAATATGTACAGTATAAAAAACAATAGAACGAAACGTCTCATGAATTAAAGTCAAAGCTAAATAAATTAAAGCAGTTCATCATTCTTCACTATGCATGTTGCTATAAAGCATCACTTGTAAGATATTCGATGCTTTTAGTCTTTGATCTTCTTAATCATCATCTTCTGACTCTGGCATTATAACTTCGTTTGTGCTTCTGAAGCCTGTGGGTGAAGAAGGAACTCGTGTTACAGGTTGTTTCAACTTTTTAGCACACTATATTATTAACCCTCTTGAGGCAGACGTTGCCGATTTGAAACAGTTATAAACTAACAACCCCACAAACATATTTTATGAGTCTTTTTTACTCAGAAGCACCACTGCAGGACTTGGTTGTGCATTAGCAACAAAAACTTAATTTGAGCCTGAGAGGGTTAAAAGTGTATTACTTATTTCATTTACAAGAGACTAATATGCCCATAGGAGGAATTCAGGTGAGACAACACTGAGTGACAAAGACACATTGAGGCAGGAGGCTGTGGAGGTTGCATGAGCTGCTTTTACCAAGGAGACTGTGATTCAAGCCTTGTATGTAACTTTCTATTCAGTTGCAGGATGAGAACATTTAGCCAACTAAGGTGAACGAATGAAACTCAATGAACTGAAGCAACGTTGTAAAGAAGAGCGAGAAAATAATTCCTCAGGTCACACTACAGTGCAGTGACTGACAAAACCCTTATTAAGTGAAAACTAGAGATCAAAATAGTTTAAAGTAGTTTAAAAAGGTTGGAAACAGACCCCACCGAATAGATATAAATATAAGAAGTACAAAAATAAAATAAACAAAGACAAAATTACATTAGACTGTATTTTTAATGTATTGAAACTAATAATAGGAAAGATAACAACCTGTAAACTGATATTAACAATGAAACATAGTTGGCATGACGACCATGCCCAGAATGTATAAAATGAATAAAAGGAAATAATTCACACGGAAACCTTTTAAATAAAATAGAGAGATGCATAAGGTACATTAAGGCTGTGTCATTGTTCAGCCAAGGAAAGTGTGTGAAAAGGTAAATGTCTCCAGCTTGGGAAAGGGTGAAACTGCAGATCACCCGAAGCCCTTGATGGATACAAAATAAAATATAAAATATATAATAATAAATTGCTTGGTTCGTCACGCAACAGAGAGAATGAATGTGACTGAAGGTTGGATCTGAGATGAGACAAACAGAAGACCAGTCTAAAAAGTAGGCACAAACCTGTTCAGAGAAAAGCAAATTTGTACAGATTGGATGAATTCTAAATGATCTGTTTGCTGAGTAAGATGATCCTAACTATTAAATTGGCTCAGTAGTAGTATAGTGGTATACACTAATAAAATACTGTAATATACTATTGTTATTATATAGAAAGAAAAAGATGATAATATTAATAATGACATAATATTAATAATAAGAAGCAACCTAGTCAGTTATGATGTGAGGTGGATGATTGTTATGAAGTAATCTGCATCAAGCTTAAGGTTTGCTCAAACTCAGTATAATGACACATGAGATGAAGAAAATAAAGAAACTATCTAAACTAATTACGTGCATAGAGGCACTTAACCTGCTTAAACATCTGTCATTTATCTTAGATAAAATATTACTGAGATATAGAGCACACCCATAATAACAACTAATAAGCCAAACCCTGTAGACAACAGCTAAAGCTACAGGATTGAGAAGCTGAATTAAATACGTGGACACCGCTAAGTTGATGAGCATGTTACACATTTTCTTTTATTTTTATTTATTTGTTTTAAGAGCAGAAACTGCATTAAAAGCCAACACATGCAGCTGTCTGTGAGCTCAGTTTTCCCCTCACACTTCTGCTCTGTTTCAGTAGCAGCATTTTTCTTTTTGTGTCCTGACTCATGTATGTTTCCTGTTTTGTTTGATTATTTTATTTTGTTGATTTGGAAACAAATTCGTGACCATACTTGTGGATCACAGTGACACATAGTGATTAGGCATATGATTTACAAATGGCTAGTTTTAGAACTGTGAGCAATTCAAAGTTTAAAAAAAAAAAATATATATATATACAAAAACCCTAACTTCAAAGTTTGAAATGTGTAAGATGTGTGAGATGGGTGAATTCTTTGAAAAACTAGAAATTATCTAAAAATGCATTAAGTGAAAATGTAATGTTGCATCTATAGAGAAGAAAGAAGAAGCATTCAGTTATTTAAAAATAGGCATTACAGACAGATACAGTTTTAGCACTGCCTGACTATGATAAGCCTTTCTACTTACGTGTAGATAGAGGAGCAGGTTATATGAAAGCTGTGATAACACAGGCATTTGGAGAAAAATAACGCCTGTTAACATTCCTGGTGAAATTTAGACTCGTGTAAATTAGACTCTGTAGCGTCAGGCCTGCCTGCATATGCAAGCCTATGCAGCCGCAGCAGAGGCAGTAAAAGAGTCGGCTGCACGTATGCAGCCATATGTGCATATGAATTGCACGCAGGCCAAAATATAAATATATACACTGACAGCCAGTTTGTTTTTTCAGCAGTGCACCACTTTGCAAAAATTTGGCATAACAGAGGTATGGTTACCTCTACGGATAACCCCGTGCAACACGGCAGCTTATTAAAAATCTTATTGGAAGTGATCAGCTTGCCAAAACAATTGGCACTTTGTAAATGTGCAGCACATCAAAAAGACAATTTTATTATCACAAAAGGAAATAATTTTGCAGATCAAACAACAAAGCAGGCTGCACAACAAACGATAACGCTTCTAACATCCGAACATTGTACACAAATACCACTTGATGTACTAAAAACCGAACAAAAAGCTGCAACGATCACTGAACAGAACACGTGGCTGAAATGTGGAGCACAACTGAAAGATGACTTAATGGTCTGTGATGGAAAACCAATACTACCAGTGTCGTTACACAGGACAGCGGCTGTAGTGACACATGAAGTAATACATGTGTCAACAGGAGGGAAATATAGTATAGATAAACAATACACACTTTTACACTATAAATTTTGAAACTTGTAAATTTGTAAGAACATGCCTATTCTGTCAAAAACGCAACTCACAAGGAAACTTAAGACCTAAGAGAGGCCAGTTCTCCACACCATCCACATGGATTTTATTGAATGAATGTCAAGGATTAAAATATGCCTTAGTGATCATAGATGTGTTTTCAAACTGACCAGAGATATATCCAGTGAAAGCAGAGGCAATCTCCATTGCAAAATGTTTATGTAATCATTTTATTCCAACATATGGTATCCCTTCTCTGATAAGATCAGACAATGGGACACATTTTGTCAATGATGTGATCAGTAAGGTCTCTGAAGCACTAGGATTCAGCATAAGGAATCACTGTGCTTATCATCTATGGAGTGCAGGGTTAGTAGAGAGAACTAACGGCACCATAAAACGGAGACTCAGAAAATGCCTGGTATAGATACATATATAATCGCAAAGAAGACAAAGATTGTTATATATGCTCACACATGCCTGCTACAACACAGCATGCTACATTATATGGCAGACTTATGAACATCATTCAAGTGACATGCGCAGCAAGCTTTGCCAGTCTAGGTTATCAATATTTAGGAATTGTCCTAAACCACAGCGACCTCCTGACTATTGGACTATAGTTTTGGACTGTTTTTAAATGCATCGACCAGCATCAACAAAGAACAAAATCAGGAAATTGATGCCATGAGAATAACTGTTATGCAACACAGAGTTGCCCTGGACATGATCTTGGCAGAAAAGCGCGGACTGTGTGTTTTGTTTAATATAACTTGTTGTACATATATTCCAGACAATGTGCATTCTGATAATATGACAAATACTCTACAATTACTTAGAAACGTTCAACAGGCACAGGTAACCGATTGGGAAAATTTACAAAGTAATTGGTGGGATTGGTTTATGAGCGGCTCATGGAGAACATTGATGTTTAAGGTTTTGATGTTTATTGGCCTAATACTTATCATGTTTTGTATCTTTACTACATGCATTATTCCCTGTGTAAGAGGAATGGTATCAAGAATGATATCCTAATCTCTTGTTGCATATGTCACTGTGCCAGACGAGGAGGAAGGAGAAGACGATGAGTATGAAACTAATGTGATGAATGATTATGTTTGAATGATACACATTTTATGACGACCAGACCGAAAGCACTCACAATGTAGGGTCTGTGTCTGAAACACATTGATGTATCTTTTTAATTTCAGCTACAAACAGGAGGGAATGATGAAAGATTTTTAATTTTGTGATTATTGTTTAGTTGTAGCTTCATTTAAGATAGGAGAGCTTGTGAGTTGGAACCACCACAGGAAAGGAAAGTGGAACCAGATGTGAAGAGGAATGCGGTGACATACGATACTACCTCCTGAGTTAACGGTCTCCCCCCTCTCTCACTCTCCTTTTAAGGAAATGTTTAAGTTTCTATACATACCAAGCTACCTCCTGTTTCAGCAGATAAGCGAACAGTTTTCCTCCTATCATGGAAATGTTTTTGTATACTGAACATACCACTCCTACTTCCTTGAAAGCTCACTTGGAGTATAAATAAAGAATGCGCTGAGAGCCCTGGGCGGTTTTTCTGTCACATCTGTTGTGCGCACTTTGAAAGCAGAGCAGACCGCCCATGCGCATGTAAAAAAATTAGATATCTGAGTGTGACTTCATTTGCCTTTCTAATAATTTTCTCTTCACATATATATATATATATATATATATATATATATATAGACACACACACACACACACACACACACACACTGCATACAAACATTGAAAAGCACAGTTTGGGGCTGATACCTACATTTCTGTCTCTGCTCCTCAATCTGCCAGCGAGGTGATGAACTGTGACTGATGTTATTATCTGTGCAATAACACACATTTCTTATAAGTTTGATATTCTGTACATATTTCCAACAGTAAGATGTCAAATACTCCCTGAATATTGTGTTTGTTGCTCTTCTTTACCTTCTCATAATCAGACTTTTTTGGAGTAGGCTCCGGATGTTTCTCCAGGATGTGCAGCATGGCGTCATGCAGTGTCAGGTAGAACATTGAAGACTGAACTTCATCATCAAAGAAGCTACAATCATGGAGTTTCTCCAGGATGTAAGCTGCAACAGAAGGTCCAAATATGGTAGACAAACATACAGCTGAGTATGTGACAGGTGTTTAGGTTAGCATGGTAGGCTAACATGATTACTAAACTAATACAGACAATACGTTAGTACTTACGGTCACAGGCCACAATGTAGACCTCGACCTCAACTCGGATCAGCTCTTTCAGCAGCTGCAAAGAGAAATGAATTAAACAGAGCCAGAGTGAAACATCTGCTGCTGCTGCATGAATACAAACGCACTGCTCTGAGTCCCTTCAGTCCAGAGATGTCTAAGAAGGAGACGGCGGCAAAGTCCAGGACCAGGCTGTGAATCTCAACTCTGGGAAGCACAATGTTGGCCGGAAGCTCGGCGTTCCAGTCGATCCGGGCAGGAAAGTCTTTGAAGTCAGTCGGTTGGTCCAGCTCTTCCATGTTGCTCTCGTCCTCTGATTCATTTATGGGTCCACACGAGGTATTCAGGAGGCCGATCTGTAACAGCGAAATATGTTTTCTATGTCAGAGACTTCACCACACGGGAACACATTCCAGCAGGAACTGCAGGAATGTGTTTACAATCAAGATATGGCTACTGACAATTTAAATAAATAAATAAATGATAAATGGTATATATATGATGGTTTTTGTCCATCGAGCATCAAGGTTCATACTGAACGTGTCAGTTATTGTCAAAGGTTTTTGTTCTGACTGACTCTGTAAATATTTGTAAACCACACAAAGTCACACATTACAGCCTCACACCACAAGTGAAGCTGGACTCTGCACCATCTGCTGCTTTTCTCACATCACTGTTTGGGTTTTTGAATTTTCTGAAAATGTAAATCTGCCATGATGACATCAATCGAGTTAAATGACCAAAATAACTTCTCACTCTGGTCAATTTACTCACTGTCGGTGTAAAAATGAAACGTCTTGTTAATGTGTCGACACAGGCAACATTTGTGCCGTTACTATCAAACCAAGCTCAGCCTCGATACTCACAGATGTCCACTGCAACTTGCCCTTCTTCAGAAGTTTCCGTATCATCCTCACTGCTTTATTTCTCTTTCTCAACACCCGTAATGGGTTAAACCCGACCTGGGAAGACATACAGTAAGTGTGTCATTTATCGTATCTGCTGATCAGGTCAGAGATAAGTTTATCTGATGTGTTTTATTGTGTTTGAAAGAATAAGAGGCTTTGTTGAAAACGACATCAGCCACATTGTACATTAACCTTTTTATTCTTTTACACTCTGAAGCCAGATGTGACTTACAGCTTCCTCCAGCTTGTTCCTGAAGAACTCAATGTTGGCAAAGAAGATTGGAGATGGCATCCTGAAGATCTTCACTCCTTCTGGCTCGTATATCTGCAAAGAGTTTAAAAAATCCTCCTGCATCTCTTTCTGTCTAGTTGAGTCGGACTGTTGGCGTGGATGTGAAGAAGAAACCAGTCAGTAAACGGCTTTTACTGACAGTGAGTCCTGCTATTCTTTTTCAAAGTATCATCCCAACCCAAACACCAAGAAGCAAGTAGAGTGGCAATCATTCCTAGTAATGCAGTAATCTTTTGTCTAATTATGATGAATCAGCACAAAATATCTTTCAAAATTAACTGGTGGCTCAAGCTGGCAGGTACATTTAGCTGATCGTTAAAGGATTTCACCTCAGGATTTTCAACTAAAGTAAAAGGAGTTTTAGAGACACGTTAAGAAGAAAATTCATTATTTTGAGAAAATGAGAACATTTTGAGATTAAAGTCTAAAAAGTATTTTGAGAAAAATGTGAAGATTACAGTTGTTTCAAGACAAAGTGCCACAGCTGCTACACGCTCCACAAAACGTTTTGTGCTGATGAGTCCGTGAAGTCGTACCTCAAAACTGGTTTTAGTTACAAGGAAATGATTTCTCTGTCAGCACAGACACACAGTGTGCGTCTGTCAGCACAGACACACAGTGTGCTGTAAGTGTAAAGATGGTGCAGATCTGAAGAACGTGGAAGACTTTGTACAAAGTGTGATTGTCTGTCTGTGGGCTGCCTGCCAGTGACAAACTACACTCACACTTCCTGTTGACATTTCGTAGGTTTTCAGTTGTAATTAGTAACATCGTAACAAGTCCTTTATGTTATT
Organism: Perissodus microlepis; assembly: GCF_051167445.1. Classification (NCBI taxonomy): domain Eukaryota; kingdom Metazoa; phylum Chordata; class Actinopteri; order Cichliformes; family Cichlidae; genus Perissodus; species Perissodus microlepis. Next base: position 37,321,424 of record NC_140477.1, read on the forward strand.
ATCAAACTGCAACACTTCTTTCCACATGCAGTGCACATAAGGTAAAGTACATCTCTTTCAGTTCAGTTGAAACTATCTTTCCATCCTAGGTTTCCATAAAAAGTTTTGCAATGTAAATAATGATAATAAAAATAATGACCTCACACTCTAATCCAAATGCCTGAGATAATATCCCGACAGCTGTGTAAATATTTGAAAGGTAAACTGAAGCCACCTGAGGGGCCACACGCTAACTCACGCTGATGTAGTCCTTTCGGTCTTTGTAGATATCGGTGCCCCTGATGTTGGCCAGCAGACTGCAGCGAGGACTGAAGCAAACAAGCAAACATGACATGCTAACATGCTCACAATGATGACGATACAACGATGAAAGGTTTGATGTAAACTACTGTATCATTTACAAGAATCAGAGTTACGTGTTTGTACTTGCTGTCGGGGTCATTTATCTAACAGCTGACAGAATAAAAGCCATCATTTGAACCTCGTGACAATAGCGTGATGAAATAACAACAGTAATCAGTTACATGATCACATTGTACACCAAATACTCACAACTGAGTCCTGAGGATGACACTGATCAGCTCCACACCGAGGCCGACAGCCAGTCCCAGATCCAGCCCCAGCAAGAAGGCACCGATGCAGCTAGCCAGCCACACCACCTTGTTGTGGTAAGAAACATGTTGTTTACTAACAAGGAGGCCACGTGTCCTTTCTTACAAAATATAAACATGGTCTTTAAGAGTACTGGAAGTTTGTGAGGTCTTACACAGTCGGCTTTGTCCCTCCTCCACAGATATGGGATCTCTCTGAACTGCATCAGACTGCCCTTCAGGTTGACGATGATCACGGCGCCCAGCACGGACTGTTAAAGCAGAGGGCCAGAGATCGGCTTTCCCAGAGTATAGACAGCATGTCAGAGGCACAGGGAGGTGTACATACCTTTGGTAGGGGCTCCAGTAGGAATCCAATAGCCAATGTGACGATCATCACTATGACAGCTGACAGTAAACCAGCTACCTGAAAACGACAGAAGAGGCAGAGGATTGAAAAACAAACGTGATGGAAATCAGATTCTGTGAGTTTGTGCTGATTTAAAAAGGACTTTATCAGATCAGTTGATTGATACACGTTCTCCTCTAAACACTAGAGGTCACTGTTGGCTGGCCTTTCTATTGGTCACTCACTGTGAATTTAATGCATTTGTGTGACTGTATGTCAGAGCGACGAGCCGCAGCTGAAACTAGCAGTGTCACAGGAACTGCTGTCAATTCATTTGCAGTTAATCACAGAGTCTCTATGAACGTGTATAAACAGAAGAGAATGGACAGATTCTGTAAACTGATATCATGCAGTTTGTCATATTTAAATGTTTTCCAGGGATTCAACAAATGAATTGTAGTGAAAAAGCAAAGATTTCATTATAAAGATTTTCATTGTAAAGATACTTCAAACGTTTGTGTTACGAAATTGGACTTCAGTTTCAATATTATTCAATACAGCTTTATTTATACAGCACCAAATCACAACAACAAACCTCACGGTGCTTTATACTGTAAGGTAGACCCTACAATAATACAGAAAACCCTGCCTGACATGGACAGATCCGGGATCAGCTACATTAGGTTACCTGAGTTTTCCCTCCTGTGCTCTCCTGAACTGCACTCCTAGAAAGAGCTGTACTCGCTGCAAAAGACCTGAAGGAAGCTCCAAAGATGTTGCTGACTCCAAAGGCTATCAGCTCCTGTAGCCGGGTCACAGAGATAAAAAAATCACACTGACGTCCTGACACGACTTTAACCTACATGTGGCTGAGTTGTTACCCACCTGGTTTCCATCTATGGTGTAATCATGTTTTATAGAATAAACCTTGGCCACAGAGAAGGCCACAGCAAAACCCACGATGGCTATAGGAAACGCTTCCACTGCTGTTTCTTGGAAGATCTGCGGGTTTGGGGCGACTGGCGCCTCGTACCTGAAACGGTACAAGTCTGTCAGATTATTGTGTCTCTAAACATGGACACGCTCAGGTGGATCAGCCACAAGTGATAAGAGGAACAATTCAGAGCCAGAACTCAGACCGTTACCTTAACATGTTGGACCCTTAGCTAAAGCGTAATATTATGTTTCTGTTTCAAAATACAGGCTCATGGTTCTGGGTCACTCTGACCCAGCATTTTGACCTTCTTGTATTCTAGTAATATTTTGTATTATGTTCAGGGTCATTCATGGTCGTAGTTATTCTGAGTGTTCTTGTTTAGTTCTTGGACTATTCGGTTCCCCTTGTGTCTTTGTCCTCTGTGTCTCTCTCTCGTGTTCATGTCTGATTTGTCTCGGCTGTGTTCACTGTGTGTTTTCTGTTCTCTGGACATTGTGCTGTGTATTTAAGCCTCCGTCTCCCTCTTTCCCCGCCGTGTGTTCTGCCTACCAGCCTGTTTAGTTTCATTACAAGTTTAGTTATTTTTGTATTTTCTGATGTTCAGCAATAAAGCTGCCTGTTGAGTTTCTGTCTCGCCTCCATGAGTCTGCGTTTGGGTCCTCAAATCAAAAACATATTTAATTTTGGCCAAAGCAGAAAGAGACATAACATGTGTAAAGTTTGCATGTTGCATTTTAGAACTATAATGTTGTGGAAGTGGTTTGACCTCTCTTTGACTGCCTTTCTGATTTCACACTTTTACAGGCTCCAAAACAAACTGTTAGCTTTTAGCTATTATCACCTTATAAACTTCTTATGTACTTGTGAGTTATGCACAGTCTCAGGATATTAAAACAACAGTATAATATTACAGGGGAAGTTTGTCATTGATAACTCCTGCTGCTGATGTTCTGACTCTTCTACAGCAAAGATAAAACAATCGACAGGTTTTACTGTGAGCTTGATGTATTCTTACCCTTTTGGTATATAACCAACAACATCAATGCCATATCTTGTCTTAAAGTCGAATGCATATGAAACTCCACATGCAATAACAGTCTGTGAAAGAAATGACAAATGATTATTCACAGCTATTTACTCTTTTAAATACAAAAGTCAGAGAGCATTTATTAACTGCAGGTGTGAACCTGTGACCGGTATCTCTCGCTGAAATCTTTTTCTGGCCCATAAATGAACATTACTCACTTTAATGAGTGTTATTCACCTGCTGAGTACAGTCGTTACAGTGAAGAGCCAAAACCAGTGTAATAAATATCAGTGTTGTTGTTTATGGAACCAACAAGCCTTCAAAGAGATGCAAAAATGTCAGGAGTCGTGCAGTGTTGCTCACCATGACGACCTCTATGGGGATCGGCACAGGCAGCTTGGATTTAAATCGGTCATTTATCTCCTTTACGATGAACACCACCACCATGATCACGATGGAGATCACCACATCACAGACATTGGTGGAGGTGATCTTGTTAAAGATGATCTCCAAGGTCTGAAGAATGAAACCAGCAGATAAACAACCTGTTGTGATGAACAGAGCAAGCTTCAAGCTGGCCTGTGCTTACATATATGAGTGACAGCGGCCCGCTGATCCCTGGAACTTCCAGCCCCAACACAAACTTGAGCTGCGACACCAGAATGTGGATCGCAGCAGCTGTGGTGAAACCTGACACAAGTGTGTCGGAAAGGTACATGACAACGAAGCCCACCTGCAGAACGCCCATCGCAAGCTGCCAGAGACAGGAGTCACAAACAGATTCAGTCATTTAGATTGAAAAACCCAACATGATAAACATAACAAAATAGTGTATTATTAAACTGCGAGTTACCAGAAAAAGAAAAAAGGTTTTTTGAATTTCTTTTAGGAATGAAAACCCTGTGACGTCCCTCTGTGTACGACTACATCAAGGTTAACAACAGCTGTTCATCTGAATGTGCTGCTTGTTTGATTAGCAGATCTGGTGTTCTCATCCGTAACATAAACAGCTAACACACAGTAAAGTACCACTCTGTGTGATTAGTATTACAAAAATAGCCTTAAAGTACCGATAAGAGTCCACTTGGGACCAATGAATGTTTACATTGTAAACTGCAGTCCTCTCAACAGTTATAAAAGTAACTGCCAGTTTTCTGTAAATCACATAATTGATGAAGTGAACCATCTACTAAACAGCATACTTTACATATAACTTATATATATTTCAGCTACTTCATGTTTCCCTAAAGCACAGCTGTCAGAGCACACAACAGGAAACACCCAGGGAGTGCGAGCCTCTGCCTGCTCACTCTCTGGGCAGTTTGCTTTCAAGAGAATAATGCTGTATTTTTCATTTATAACTGTAGTTTCTGGTGCAGTGAAAAATCAGATTTTGTGTAGCATGACAGATCCTGTCTTTGATTACACAATTGTTACGCAGGAGTAACATGAATAACTTGAGTTTATTACATAACTACTTTCTAACTACTGTAACTAGGCTGCTTATTGTTCCTGCCATCACTTTCTTTAAAGACTGAACACAGCTTGAAAGAAAGGCGGACGTGAAATGCAAGAGTGAGATTCTAGGTCAAATATGACATGATCATATATCCTCATTGCTCTGTGACTCTCGCTGCAGGTAATAACTGCTCCTGTATGGAGCTTATCTTATCCCACCTCAGTCCAAAGCTAACAAACCTAAACATAGTAAGTCCATCTATGAGTGCCTCTTATGCTCACTGACTGGGATTTAGGTTTTGTTTCACCTATTCCAAAAAAAGAGCACAGCCTTCTTGGTGCGTCCAGCTAACCATCGCCTTAAATGGATAAATGTGAGAGTACAATCAATATTCTCATGACTTTTAAAATGTCAACCTACTTTTCAGTAGCCGTCAGTGTTTTCATGCTAACACTATTATGCTACATTTGCTGCTCAATAGTATTTTTTGATGGAAAGATGGAGCGAAGTATGCTCCTTTGAAAGGCAGAGCTCACAAATGAAGTTGTGATGAACGGCTCTCAAGGAGCCTTATTAAAAAGGACGAAACACAACATCTGTTTTCTGTCAAGGACACAAAGCTTTTTGTTGTTTCCAAATCACAAACGTATGTTTGAGATCCTACAGGTTTGTGTTTGATCCTCAGAAAGCATGCTTGTTGACAAGGTGACTCAGTTGTTGACTAGAGCAACTTATTGGCTGTGGCGAGCCGATTCACCTGCATGATACCGGCAAGGAAGGTGACAGAAGAGGCCACCAGCACTCTCTGCTCGTCTCTGGTCAGGCCTTCAAACCCCGTGATGTTGAACGCCGGCCCCTCGTCTGGGACCAGCCTGGTGACCACCGAGCCAATCATCAGACAGAGCACTGGAAACGGACCTTCAGGGAGACAGGAGGATGGCAGATATACTTACACTCTAACATTTAGAGAGCAGCTATATAGAAATGGACGATGGCCTTACCCACTGAGATGTGTCTGGAGGTGCCGAGGAAAAAGTAGATGATAACAGGGAAGAAGGCGGAGAAGAGCCCATACCAGGGTGGCAGAGAGGCCAACAAACAGTAGGCCAGCCCTGCAAGACAGAAACACTCAAAGTATTATTCACATTTATATCATAATGCTCCTGTTCATTTCACTGTACAGTGTTGTGTCCTCTAAAGAAACGTGTGCCAGTAAAACCAGCAAGAATCACTTTTATTCTCTTTTACTTTTTTAAAATAAATTAGGTATATAATGCTTAAAGGACCCTTTAATTTGCTTTTACATATTTTCTTTCTTATACTGTTACAATGTTACCATGCTCATATTAAACATGGCCAAAGTTTCAAGACACAAGGCCGGTAACACCGGAGCTCCTTATCAATGCTCGGGCAATCATTCTCACATCATTTTGCATGATGTGAGAGTGATATCGCTAACATACTCATCTCACACCAACAGCTCTGACTGTGAGCACGAAACCCCCAAATCTGCCAATGAAGAGCAGCCAATTCCAAGAAAGTTGGTCCTCGAAGAAGAACAGAAGAGCTGCCTTAGTACGACTCACCTTGCAGGACAGCCACCAGTCCAGTGCTGACACCGGACACGATGTCACCCAGCAGCCATTCTTTGAATCGGTACGCTTTCATCCAGCCGATGACTGGGAGAAGAGACAGAGCTGTGCTCTCGGCTCGTTTAGCGTCACATCTGAAACGATAATGAACCAAAACATATGGTGTTAAAGAGAAACACTAGAGTAACGACTTTTTGCATTTTATGCTTCACAAAATTGTTTGAACTGGTTACAAAGTACAAATATCGAGCAGTCTTGTATCCTTTTGTTGTTGTTTTTCAGTAATCTTATTTACTTGTGTATTTAAACATCTTCTACCAACCTAGGATTAGGATTTTACAATCAAAATATATAAAAAGATTATGAAGAAATATTCAGCTATTATATTATATTATATTATATTATATTATATTAAGCTACTATTATATTCATTATACATTAATTAATATTACATAAACACTGGCCACTGACTATGTCAATATCAGTTGCTCTGCAGTGTTTTAAGTCATCCAGGATTTAGTCTTGTAATTTATTTTCTCTGTTTTTTAAATAAACACACTCATCCTGTCATTTTTCTCTCACAACATAACAGAAACTCTTCCAGGGCAAGAAAAAGAGGTGAAAATCAGAGTAAATAGGCTGTGACCATAACTGGAAATGGGTGAATGGTGAATCATCAAGACCAGCATGTACAGATGGAACCATTACCAAGTCTGAAAAGTTTAACTTATGAACTTAATAAGTGTCTGTTAATCAGATGCATCAGTGCTAGCTGTTCTGCTTACTGCGCCTGGCACACTGACAAACAGAAGTCCAGGCAAATTTATTTATAGAGCACATTTAAAACAACAACAAGGTGCTTTGCATTTAAAGTAATGAGAAGAGATAAAAAATGATAAAAGTTAAGAAAAAGAATCATAAAATGATTTGAGTAAGAAATAAGATGAATAAAGTACAAACTCATACAGATTTTAAAGCTAAGGAATAAAAGTTTTCCGCTTCCGGTTTTGAAAGTGTCCACAGAGACGGCCATATGTGACATTAAAATAGATAAAGCATCACCTCTGTCTTTGTTAGAATTACAGCTGAAAGCAAAGGATCTAAATACTTTTATCTCTCGTTCTTGTACACATACCATTGATAACTGTTAAAAAGGAAAAAAAACACAAAGCACCAAGTGGATAAATAGCCAACAGCTGTTCATGCTTATAATCATAGTTACAGTGTAGAAGCACAGGCCTGCCAGTGTGTCACCATTTTAAACACCCAGTAAATATCATTTTTCAAACGTCTGGACATCAGTGACAGTCTTCATGTCACAGATCAGTTACCTCGGCCAATAGCTGCCCTAACCCTGTTTGCATGCTGCACAGATGCTGCAGGTTAGAGTTTCAGACTTGAAGCTAATGTAAAATGTATATTTTGTACATATGGACTGAGCACCAAAGCTAATGGTAATCTAAGGATACACAGATCTTTTACATATAAACACATAATGTTTTTCTATCAGGTAAAGTGTCTCGTCAGACCTTAATCACTATAAACGTAACCTGTGTAAACTGAGCCCAACAAGCTTGAACCTTTGTTGATGGAAATAAGAGCAGCTGCTGCTGAAATCACCACAGTTCATCAAACCTTTGCAGAGTCGTCGTTTGGAACGTAGGTTTGTATTCAGTGATCACAGCAACCAAACAGAAAACACAGCAAACAGTCTGACATGTTGCTTACGTGAAATATTGTTTGATGTGGTCCAGCATAGTTTTGCGGTGCCTGTAGATCTTTTCATGGTCCTGAGCGAAGGACTCCTCCGAGTACAGCGGCCTGGTCACCACGTACTGCTGAGCTGCCGGGCGCATCATCTCGCCTTTGCTGCTTCCTCTCTGTGTGGCTCTGAGGTCCATTAATCACATCGGGTTAGCAAAAGGATCCCGTCCTTCCTTTGAACATCACTTATCAAAGCACATTAACAGAAAACAGCAAAGGTCCAGACCCCCAAATACAAGACAGAGCACATAAGGCAGGTCAGAGCGTGCGTCGTCCCAGAGGGTGAGATTGTCAGGTTGAAGAAACACCAGAGAAGTTTGGTTTGAGTTTTAGCAGTCCTCACTTCCCCACAGTTCCCTCTTTACTTTCCAACACGTACGTATATGCAGAGCAGCTCGTCCTACGTACCTGAGAGCGTCCCAGTCTGTGTCGAAGCTTCCACCGTCTCTTCCTCCTGCTCCAGATCCTGGAAATCAACTGGGGTCTCAGACGGTTGTGCCACCAATAAATACCATCTCTCCCACTTATCACATTGTAATTATTAACAGCAATGACGATCATGTCATTCTTTCAAGTAGGATTACAAATGCTGGATGTCTGCCTTGACCTTTGTTCTCACTGATAACCCGCAACTTTTAGTAGCTCGAGGATGTGGACAGCACAAACAGGATAGGATAAAACTCAAGTAGCATGTTAGGAGGGGACACAGCTTTAAAGGTTGTTTGTGCCGTGCCTTTGTGCACCTGGTGTGTGTGCTGCAGGAAGCAGGTTTGTCAGTATCTAAAAAGTTAAACCATGCTCACACTGTGGCATTAAAGTTAAACATATTACATGTTCACATGTGTGCAGCTTTAAATCAGCAGGGATGGAGAGTCATTATAAACTGGGTTAGAAATTACAATGAAACCGTTTTTCTTCATGAATGTGTTATCTGTGTGCATGACCAGAACAACATGGCTCAGTCCAGTCTTTCTTATGCCACATCATGCTGAATGATCAGCCACAGTGCAGTGGTCAAAACCCTGTGAATTACAATCACTTTCCACTCATTGGGCCTTATTTCTATCAGTAGACAAAACTGAAGAGTCGTCGTTGGTTGTTTAAGTTCACAATCAATGACCACATCGGTTGTGAACATTATAAATTCACATAACGGGTGCAAAGAGTTTTAAGGCGATATTTTAGAAAGTATGACACAGCTGATGTACATGAGTAAAAAACACAACAAAACCTTTCTGCACCTGTTTCTTGTTTTTCAGTCATTAAAGACACTCGCTGAATATTCGTCCCACCATGTAGAAAGAAATCATTGCACTTCATGCTCCTGATTGGTGCATTTCAGCAGGACAATGTGAACTGGGCCTCATAGCAGAAGGGCCTGTGTGCTGAGCTGACCGTCTGCAGTCAAGACCGACTAAAAACATTTTACTCATCAAATCAGTTCACAGATGTTTACTGACTGCTGTTAAAAGAACGCTACGCACTGGTAAACGTGGCCTTGTAACAACTTTTAAAGATGTTTTCCTTCCAGCAAATTCCAAATGACCCTGTGATTTTGTTAAAATGGGACATTGTAAACATTCGATATGTCTTCCATTGTAAATAAAACGGGTTTATGAGATTCATTTACATTTCACACAGCATGTGAACGTCTGTGGAATCGGCGTTGTGGTTTGTTTTAATCGTCAAGTCAAGAAGGTTTGATTTCCTCACACATGCGTCCCACGGTATTTCTCAAACTGTGCGAAGAGGCAATTTGTTCTGCTTGTTTCAAATGTCGTTGAATGTCCAGTAATTTATATCATAATTGTGCTGAAAGACAAGCTGTTTCTAATGATGATAAACTAGATTTGTAACTTGTAAAAGAAGAATGTGGTGGAAAAAGTCATAAATGGCCTGCCTGCTGCTTTATGTGCTCCTTATCTGTTGCTTATCACTCATAAGATAACAGCAGCGACAAATAAGGTGTAAATGTTGTGTCAGTCCAGTCTTTGTTGCAGAACAGCTCATAGTATTGTCCCAGATTTACATCACAATAAACAAACACCAGTGAATAAAACACTGTGTGCTTGATTTAGTGCTGCTAATAAAAGATGGAGACGATGTTCATGCAGAGAAAAGGCCTCTGTACTGATTGAACGAAATACTATCATTTTATTTCCTTCATTTAGAAATCGTAGTGATGAGGCCTGACATGCTGCTCTGTATACAGCAGAGCTAATGAGCCCTTCTGACTGCAGCTGGCCTCTCTGATGATCTGATCACGGTCTCTGCACTGAGCCACTGTCTTGTTTTAAACCAGAGGTGATCACGCTTCAGAGGCTGTCGTGTCTAAACTTTGGAGCAGCTTTCTGCAGCTTCAAAACTCATTTCCATGGTTCAGCTTCTCTTGAATCTTTTGCCCATTGGCCTTGTATGTGTGCAGGAGTGTGTAGTAATGAATGAAGGTTTGCATCTGCATGTATAAATATGCGCTTTTTAAAATCCAAACTGTTAAAATTGTGTAAAAAAGTGCTATATAAATAGTTATTTTTTACTACCACCCGAGACATCTCCAGTAGGACAAGATGATCTACCTGGAGCAGTAAAACCAAAGAGTTTGGATACTGTAGTCGACGTGAGGTCTGTATCTGACAACTGTGAGATTATAATATTATTTTATGCCATGTTAGACCCCTAATTAAAGATTGTGAATTATTATGTAGTTTTAGTTTGCATTATTCTCCTGAATTAGAAGAAGGCGATAACTATTGCATTTGTTAAACTGATTTGCATTACATTAGACTGCTGATTTATTGTGAATGAATGATATTGTTTATGATGCATTATACTGCTGAGTTATAAGAAATAGTGTTTGCAGAAAGTCATCGCCTTATTTGTCTGATTAGAAGAGAACAGAACATACTGGAGAGGTTTTCTGCCCCATCTCAGCAGGAGCAGATAAACAGGGAGCCAAGGTCGTAGCTTAGGCGCCGTGTGAGAGAAAGAATGTGAATGTTGAGGCTTTTATGATTAGGTGGGGGCCACTAGAGGCTATAAGAGTTTGATCAATGCTCCACCATTTTGAGATCTGATGCTGTCTGCGTATGGTGTCCATCTCCCACGCGTGTGATCATTAAAATCATCATTTGACTCAACCCGGCCGAACCAGTGTTGTTTTTGTGGTTTTTCCTCTTGTATCCATCCCCAATATTTGAATCCGTAACAGTTTGGGGGCTCGTCCTGTGGTATTGGGGTGGAAGTTGGAGGTTTGGACGGTCCGAGGTTGTCGAACGGACAGGCACAAGCCAGTGGTTTGACGTGAGTGGGCATAAGCCGGATTATACAAAGGTAAGGCACTACCTGTTGAATCTATTTCCAAAGTGTGCCAAATTGGACATGATAAAATTAAAATTCTACTCACTGAAATTACTGGTAGATGTCTGTTTTGATTTTGATGAAAAATCTCATGAGAACTGAAGCTGAAGTAATGATAATGAAAGGTTGAAAGTGCATTTAGAGCAGTTGGACTGCTGATTGAAGTTAAAGCAGTTGGACTGCTGATTGAAGTTAAAGCAGTTGGACTGCTGAGAAAAGTTAAAGCAGTTGGACTGCTGATTGAAGTTAAAGCAGTTGGACTGCTGAGAAAAGTTAAAGCAGTTGGACTGCTGAGAAAAGTTAAAGCAGTTGGACTGCTGATTGAAGTTAAAGCAGTTGGACTGCTGAGAAAAGTTAAAGCAGTTGGACTGCTGATTGAAGTTAAAGCAGTTGGACTGCTGATTGAAGTTAAAGCAGTTGGACTGCTGAGAAAAGTTAAAGCAGTTGGACTGCTGATTGAAGTTAAAGCAGTTGGACTGCTGATTGAAGTTAAAGCAGTTGGACTGCTGAGAAAAGTTAAAGCAGTTGGACTGCTGATTGAAGTTAAAGCAGTTGGACTGCTGAGAAAAGTTAAAGCAGTTGGATTGCTGATTGAAGTTAAAGCAGTTGGACTGCTGAGAAAAGTTAAAGCAGTTGGACTGCTGATTGAAGTTAAAGCAGTTGGACTGCTGAGAAAAGTTAAAGCAGTTGGACTGCTGATTGAAGTTAAAGCAGTTGGACTGCTGAGAAAAGTTAAAGCAGTTGGAGTGCTGAGAAAAGTTAAAGCAGTTGGACTGCTGATTGAAGTTAAAGCAGTTGGACTGCTGAGAAAAGTTAAAGCAGTTGGACTGCTGAGAAAAGTTAAAGCAGTTGGACTGCTGATTGAAGTTAAAGCAGTTGGACTGCTGAGAAAAGTTAAAGCAGTTGGACTGCTGATTGAAGTTAAAGCAGTTGGACTGCTGATTGAAGTTAAAGCAGTTGGACTGCTGAGAAAAGTTAAAGCAGTTGGACTGGTGATTGAAGTTAAAGCAGTTGGACTGCTGAGAAAAGTTAAAGCAGTTGGACTGCTGATTGAAGTTAAAGCAGTTGGACTGCTGATTGAAGTTAAAGCAGTTGGACTGCTGATTGAAGTTAAAGCAGTTGGACTGCTGAGAAAAGTTAAAGCAGTTGGACTGCTGATTGAAGTTAAAGCAGTTGGACTGCTGATTGAAGTTAAAGCAGTTGGACTGCTGAGAAAAGTTAAAGCAGTTGGACTGCTGATTAAAGTTAAAGCAGTTGGACTGCTGAGAAAAGTTAAAGCAGTTGGACTGGTGATTGAAGTTAAAGCAGTTGGACTGCTGATTGAAGTTAAAGCAGTTGGACTGCTGAGAAAAGTTAAAGCAGTTGGACTGCTGATTGAAGTTAAAGCATATGGACTGCTGATTGAAGTTAAAGCAGTTGGACTGGTGATTGAAGTTAAAGCAGTTGGACTGGTGATTGAAGTTAAAGCAGTTGGACTGCTGAGAAAAGTTAAAGCAGTTGGACTGCTGATTGAAGTTAAAGCAGTTGGACTGCTGATTGAAGTTAAAGCGGTTGGACTGCTGATTAAAGTTAAAGAAGTTGGACTGCTGATTGAAGTTAAAGCAGTTGGACTGCTGAGAAAAGTTAAAGCAGTTGGATTGCTGATTGAAGTTAAAGCAGTTGGACTGCTGAGAAAAGTTAAAGCAGTTGGACTGCTGATTGAAGTTAAAGCAGTTGGACTGCTGAGAAAAGTTAAAGCAGTTGGAGTGCTGAGAAAAGTTAAAGCAGTTGGACTGCTCATTAAAGTTAAAGCAGTTGGACTGCTGAGAAAAGTTAAAGCAGTTGGAGTGCTGAGAAAAGTTAAAGCAGTTGGACTGCTGATTGAAGTTAAAGCAGTTGGACTGCTGAGAAAAGTTAAAGCAGTTGGACTGCTGATTGAAGTTAAAGCAGTTGGACTGCTGAGAAAAGTTAAAGCAGTTGGACTGCTGAGAAAAGTTAAAGCAGTTGGACTGCTGAGAAAAGTTAAAGCAGTTGGACTGCTGATTGAAGTTAAAGCAGTTGGACTGCTGAGAAAAGTTAAAGCAGTTGGACTGCTGATTGAAGTTAAAGCAGTTGGACTGCTGAGAAAAGTTAAAGCAGTTGGATTGCTGAGAAAAGTTAAAGCAGTTGGACTGCTGATTGAAGTTAAAACAGTTGGATTGCTGATTGAAGTTAAAGCAGTTGGACTGCTGATTAAAGTTAAAGCAGTTGGATTGCTGATTAAAGTTAAAGCAGTTGGACTGCTGAGAAAAGTTAAAGCAGTTGGACTGCTGAGAAAAGTTAAAGCATTTGGACTGCTGATTGAAGTTAAAGCAGTTGGACTGCTGATTGAAGTTAAAGCAGTTGGACTGCTGATTAAAGTTAAAGCAGTTGGACTGCTGAGAAAAGTTAAAGCAGTTGGACTGCTCATTAAAGTTAAAGCAGTTGGACTGCTGAGAAAAGTTAAAGCAGTTGGACTGCTGAGAAAAGTTAAAGCAGTTGGACTGCTGAGAAAAGTTAAAGCAGTTGGACTGCTGATTGAAGTTAAAGCAGTTGGACTGCTGATTGAAGTTAACGCAGTTGGACTGCTGAGAAAAGTTAAAGCAGTTGGACTGCTGATTGAAGTTAAAGCAGTTGGACTGCTGAGAAAAGTTAAAGCAGTTGGACTGCTCATTAAAGTTAAAGCAGTTGGACTGCTGAGAAAAGTTAAAGCAGTTGGACTGCTGAGAAAAGTTAAAGCAGTTGGACTGCTGATTGAAGTTAAAGCAGTTGGACTGCTGATTGAAGTTAAAGCAGTTGGACTGCTGATTGAAGTTAAAGCAGTTGGACTGCTGAGAAAAGTTAAAGCAGTTGGACTGCTGATTGAAGTTAAAGCATATGGACTGCTGATTGAAGTTAAAGCAGTTGGACTGGTGATTGAAGTTAAAGCAGTTGGACTGGTGATTGAAGTTAAAGCAGTTGGACTGCTGAGAAAAGTTAAAGCATTTGGACTGCTGATTGAAGTTAAAGCAGTTGGACTGCTGATTGAAGTTAAAGCGGTTGGACTGCTGATTAAAGTTAAAGCAGTTGGACTGCTGATTGAAGTTAAAGCAGTTGGACTGCTGAGAAAAGTTAAAGCAGTTGGATTGCTGATTGAAGTTAAAGCAGTTGGACTGCTGATTAAAGTTAAAGCAGTTGGACTGCTGATTGAAGTTAAAGCAGTTGGACTGCTGAGAAAAGTTAAAGCAGTTGGAGTGCTGAGAAAAGTTAAAGCAGTTGGACTGCTCATTAAAGTTAAAGCAGTTGGACTGCTGAGAAAAGTTAAAGCAGTTGGACTGCTGATTGAAGTTAAAGCAGTTGGACTGCTGAGAAAAGTTAAAGCAGTTGGAGTGCTGAGAAAAGTTAAAGCAGTTGGACTGCTCATTAAAGTTAAAGCAGTTGGACTACTGAGAAAAGTTAAAGCAGTTGGACTGCTGATTGAAGTTAAAGCAGTTGGACTGCTGATTGAAGTTAAAGCAGTTGGACTGCTGAGAAAAGTTAAAGCAGTTGGACTGCTGAGAAAAGTTAAAGCAGTTGGACTGCTGAGAAAAGTTAAAGCAGTTGGACTGCTGATTGAAGTTAAAGCAGTTGGACTGCTGAGAAAAGTTAAAGCAGTTGGACTGCTGATTGAAGTTAAAGCAGTTGGATTGCTGATTGAAGTTAAAGCAGTTGGACTGCTAATTAAAGTTAAAGCAGTTGGATTGCTGATTAAAGTTAAAGCAGTTGGACTGCTCATTAAAGTTAAAGCAGTTGGACTGCTGAGAAAAGTTAAAGCAGTTGGACTGCTGAGAAAAGTTAAAGCAGTTGGACTGCTGAGAAAAGTTAAAGCAGTTGGACTGCTGATTGAAGTTAAAGCAGTTGGACTGCTGATTGAAGTTAACGCAGTTGGACTGCTGAGAAAAGTTAAAGCAGTTGGACTGCTGATTGAAGTTAAAGCAGTTGGACTGCTGAGAAAAGTTAAAGCAGTTGGACTGCTCATTAAAGTTAAAGCAGTTGGACTGCTGAGAAAAGTTAAAGCAGTTGGACTGCTGAGAAAAGTTAAAGCAGTTGGACTGCTGATTGAAGTTAAAGCAGTTGGACTGCTGATTGAAGTTAAAGCAGTTGGACTGCTGATTGAAGTTAAAGCAGTTGGACTGCTGAGAAAAGTTAAAGCAGTTGGACTGCTGATTGAAGTTAAAGCATATGGACTGCTGATTGAAGTTAAAGCAGTTGGACTGGTGATTGAAGTTAAAGCAGTTGGACTGGTGATTGAAGTTAAAGCAGTTGGACTGCTGAGAAAAGTTAAAGCATTTGGACTGCTGATTGAAGTTAAAGCAGTTGGACTGCTGATTGAAGTTAAAGCGGTTGGACTGCTGATTAAAGTTAAAGCAGTTGGACTGCTGATTGAAGTTAAAGCAGTTGGACTGCTGAGAAAAGTTAAAGCAGTTGGATTGCTGATTGAAGTTAAAGCAGTTGGACTGCTGATTAAAGTTAAAGCAGTTGGACTGCTGATTGAAGTTAAAGCAGTTGG
Organism: Perissodus microlepis; assembly: GCF_051167445.1. NCBI lineage: Eukaryota > Metazoa > Chordata > Actinopteri > Cichliformes > Cichlidae > Perissodus > Perissodus microlepis. The sequence continues at coordinate 37,337,024 of NC_140477.1, forward strand.
ACTGCTGAGAAAAGTTAAAGCAGTTGGAGTGCTGAGAAAAGTTAAAGCAGTTGGACTGCTCATTAAAGTTAAAGCAGTTGGACTGCTGAGAAAAGTTAAAGCAGTTGGACTGCTGATTGAAGTTAAAGCAGTTGGACTGCTGAGAAAAGTTAAAGCAGTTGGAGTGCTGAGAAAAGTTAAAGCAGTTGGACTGCTCATTAAAGTTAAAGCAGTTGGACTACTGAGAAAAGTTAAAGCAGTTGGACTGCTGATTGAAGTTAAAGCAGTTGGACTGCTGATTGAAGTTAAAGCAGTTGGACTGCTGAGAAAAGTTAAAGCAGTTGGACTGCTGAGAAAAGTTAAAGCAGTTGGACTGCTGAGAAAAGTTAAAGCAGTTGGACTGCTGATTGAAGTTAAAGCAGTTGGACTGCTGAGAAAAGTTAAAGCAGTTGGACTGCTGATTGAAGTTAAAGCAGTTGGATTGCTGATTGAAGTTAAAGCAGTTGGACTGCTAATTAAAGTTAAAGCAGTTGGATTGCTGATTAAAGTTAAAGCAGTTGGACTGCTGAGAAAAGTTAAAGCAGTTGGACTGCTGAGAAAAGTTAAAGCATTTGGACTGCTGATTGAAGTTAAAGCAGTTGGACTGCTGATTGAAGTTAAAGCAGTTGGACTGCTGATTAAAGTTAAAGCAGTTGGACTGCTGAGAAAAGTTAAAGCAGTTGGACTGCTGAGAAAAGTTAAAGCAGTTGGACTGCTGAGAAAAGTTAAAGCAGTTGGACTGCTGATTGAAGTTAAAGCAGTTGGACTGCTGAGAAAAGTTAAAGCAGTTGGACTGCTGATTGAAGTTAAAGCAGTTGGATTGCTGATTGAAGTTAAAGCAGTTGGACTGCTAATTAAAGTTAAAGCAGTTGGATTGCTGATTAAAGTTAAAGCAGTTGGACTGCTGAGAAAAGTTAAAGCAGTTGGACTGCTGAGAAAAGTTAAAGCATTTGGACTGCTGATTGAAGTTAAAGCAGTTGGACTGCTGATTGAAGTTAAAGCAGTTGGACTGCTGATTAAAGTTAAAGCAGTTGGACTGCTGAGAAAAGTTAAAGCAGTTGGACTGCTGAGAAAAGTTAAAGCAGTTGGACTGCTCATTAAAGTTAAAGCAGTTGGACTGCTGAGAAAAGTTAAAGCAGTTGGACTGCTGATTGAAGTTAAAGCAGTTGGACTGCTGATTGAAGTTAACGCAGTTGGACTGCTGAGAAAAGTTAAAGCAGTTGGACTGCTGATTGAAGTTAAAGCAGTTGGACTGCTGAGAAAAGTTAAAGCAGTTGGACTGCTGATTAAAGTTAAAGCAGTTGGACTGCTGAGAAAAGTTAAAGCAGTTGGACTGCTGAGAAAAGTTAAAGCAGTTGGACTGCTGAGAAAAGTTAAAGCAGTTGGACTGCTGAGAAAAGTTAAAGCAGTTGGACTGCTGATTGAAGTTAAAGCAGTTGGACTGCTGAGAAAAGTTAAAGCAGTTGGACTGCTGATTGAAGTTAAAGCAGTTGGACCGCTGAGAAAAGTTAAAGCAGTTGGATTGCTGAGAAAAGTTAAAGCAGTTGGACTGCTGATTGAAGTTAAAACAGTTGGATTGCTGATTGAAGTCAAAGCAGTTGGACTGCTGATTAAAGTTAAAGCAGTTGGATTGCTGATTAAAGTTAAAGCAGTTGGACTGCTGAGAAAAGTTAAAGCAGTTGGACTGCTGAGAAAAGTTAAAGCATTTGGACTGCTGAGAAAAGTTAAAGCAGTTGGACTGCTGAGAAAAGTTAAAGCAGTTGGACTGCTGAGAAAAGTTAAAGCAGTTGGACTGCTGAGAAAAGTTAAAGCATTTGGACTGCTGATTGAAGTTAAAGCAGTTGGACTGCTGATTGAAGTTAAAGCAGTTGGACTGCTGATTAAAGTTAAAGCAGTTGGACTGCTGAGAAAAGTTAAAGCAGTTGGACTGCTGAGAAAAGTTAAAGCAGTTGGACTGCTCATTAAAGTTAAAGCAATTGGACTGCTGAGAAAAGTTAAAGCAGTTGGACTGCTGAGAAAAGTTAAAGCAGTTGGACTGCTGAGAAAAGTTAAAGCAGTTGGACTGCTGATTGAAGTTAAAGCAGTTGGACTGCTGAGAAAAGTTAAAGCAGTTGGACTGCTGATTGAAGTTAAAGCAGTTGGATTGCTGATTGAAGTTAAAGCAGTTGGACTGCTAATTAAAGTTAAAGCAGTTGGATTGCTGATTAAAGTTAAAGCAGTTGGACTGCTGAGAAAAGTTAAAGCAGTTGGACTGCTGAGAAAAGTTAAAGCATTTGGACTGCTGATTGAAGTTAAAGCAGTTGGACTGCTGATTGAAGTTAAAGCAGTTGGACTGCTGATTAAAGTTAAAGCAGTTGGACTGCTGAGAAAAGTTAAAGCAGTTGGACTGCTGAGAAAAGTTAAAGCAGTTGGACTGCTGAGAAAAGTTAAAGCAGTTGGACTGCTGATTGAAGTTAAAGCAGTTGGACTGCTGAGAAAAGTTAAAGCAGTTGGACTGCTGATTGAAGTTAAAGCAGTTGGACTGCTGAGAAAAGTTAAAGCAGTTGGATTGCTGAGAAAAGTTAAAGCAGTTGGACTGCTGATTGAAGTTAAAACAGTTGGACTGCTGAGAAAAGTTAAAGCAGTTGGACTGCTGAGAAAAGTTAAAGCAGTTGGAGTGCTGAGAAAAGTTAAAGCAGTTGGACTGCTGATTGAAGTTAAAGAAGTTGGACTGCTGAGAAAAGTTAAAGCAGTTGGACTGCTGATTGAAGTTAAAGCAGTTGGACTGCTGAGAAAAGTTAAAGCAGTTGGATTGCTGAGAAAAGTTAAAGCAGTTGGACTGCTGATTGAAGTTAAAGCAGTTGGATTGCTGAGAAAAGTTAAAGCAGTTGGATTGCTGAGAAAAGTTAAAGCAGTTGGACTGCTGATTGAAGTTAAAACAGTTGGATTGCTGATTGAAGTTAAAGCAGTTGGACTGCTGATTAAAGTTAAAGCAGTTGGATTGCTGATTAAAGTTAAAGCAGTTGGACTGCTGAGAAAAGTTAAAGCAGTTGGACTGCTGAGAAAAGTTAAAGCATTTGGACTGCTGATTGAAGTTAAAGCAGTTGGACTGCTGATTGAAGTTAAAGCAGTTGGACTGGTGATTGAAGTTAAAGCAGTTGGACTGCTGAGAAAAGTTAAAGCAGTTGGACTGCTGAGAAAAGTTAAAGCAGTTGGACTGCTGATTGAAGTTAAAGCAGTTGGACTGCTTATTGAAGTTAAAGCAGTTGGACTGCTGATTAAAGTTAAAGCAGTTGGACTGCTGATTGAAGTTAAAGCAGTTGGACTGCTGAGAAAAGTTAAAGCAGTTGGACTGCTGAGAAAAGTTAAAGCAGTTGGACTGCTGATTGAAGTTAAAGCAGTTGGACTGCTGATTGAAGTTAAAGCAGTTGGACTGCTGATTAAAGTTAAAGCAGTTGGACTGCTGATTAAAGTTAAAGCAGTTGGACTGCTCATTAAAGTTAAAGCAGTTGGACTGCTGAGAAAAGTTAAAGCAGTTGGACTGCTGATTAAAGTTAAAGCAGTTGGACTGCTGAGAAAAGTTAAAGCAGTTGGACTGCTGAGAAAAGTTAAAGCAGTTGGACTGCTTAGAAAAGTTAAAGCAGTTGGACTGCTCATTAAAGTTAAAGCAGTTGGACTGCTGAGAAAAGTTAAAGCAGTTGGACTGCTGATTGAAGTTAAAGCAGTTGGACTGCTGAGAAAAGTTAAAGCAGTTGGACTGCTGAGAAAAGTTAAAGCAGTTGGACTGCTGATTAAAGTTAAAGCAGTTGGACTGCTCATTAAAGTTAAAGCAGTTGGACTGCTGATTAAAGTTAAAACAGTTGGACTGCTGATTAAAGTTAAAGCAGTTTGACTGCTGAGAAAAGTTAAAGCAGTTGGACTGCTGAGAAAAGTTAAAGCAGTTGGACTGCTTAGAAAAGTTAAAGCAGTTGGACTGCTCATTAAAGTTAAAGCAGTTGGACTGCTGATTGAAGTTAAAGCAGTTGGACTGCTGAGAAAAGTTAAAGCAGTTGGACTGCTCATTAAAGTTAAAGCAGTTGGACTGCTGAGAAAAGTTAAAGCAGTTGGACTGCTGAGTGAATTTAGTTTGATAGGGAATTGGTCATTTTGTGGGTTAGAGTCCCCATTGGTCAGACAGGTTGGACCTGCGTCAGTCATACACTTGTTCTGGGGTGTTGACTGTTGTTTCAAAGTATTATAAATTTTTCAAGAACGGCAGTTAGAGTCTGCTAAGAAGCGCATAGCCCGGAGGTTACGCTCTCTCCTGGCCGTGGACGCGCGACCTTGACCTGTTGGCGAACAGGGTTAGTTCAGTTTGGCTTGACTGTGGGGTACAGGGCATCCTGGAATAAGCTAGGAGTTAGAGTCTCCTTACCGTTTGGAACGGTATCTGCGCTTTTTTGGGCAGCAAAGGTTGGACCTTGGGTGTTGGACACTTTTAAATTGAGTTAGGGACTTTAGAGATGAGGCCAGAAACTGTTGGACAGATACTGGTTAATTGATCACAAAAAAGTTGGACTTTTTCGGTTGGACCCGTTAACTTAAATTTGTCAAAATTGTGTAGGCGCTAAATCTGTCAGGCCTGAGAGTGATTGTAAATATAAGACGTCTTTGTAATATAAAATAATAGAGCTGTGTGTGAGACGAGGCTGTGTGTGACGTCAGCGTGCTGCAGCGCTGTGAGCTATTTTTAGACGGTGTGTGAACATGCAAATGAGGTGGCTGCTGTGAAGCGCACAGAGGACTTTTGCTTCCTGTTTAGCGTGTTATTGAGTTTTATAATTATGATTTGCAAATACTGTTAAAGACCTGTAAATAAGACGCTGATTTTGCTGATTATAATATTACAAATAAAGTTTTGAATGACTACGGTGAATGTTTGATGTTTGGCTGGGTTTTGATATAGAAAAGACAAATCGTGCATGATTTAGACCGGCACTTCAGTCGGCAGAGTAAGACTGAGTGATAAATACAGCTGTGATTTGTTTCAGTTTTGTGGTGTGAAGCAGGATTTATAAGATTTTTTAAGTGGTTCTTGTTTCAGTTCAATAATATAAGCGGTTACATTTGATTTACTGTTGGTTTTATCATAATATAGGGTGTGATCAAGCACGAATTTCAGCTGTGTGTGTGACAGGAACTCTGCATGCCCATAAAAGGCAACGGCCAGACTGTGTGAATTATGCACCGAGAGAGAGAGAGAGTAAAATCTAGGCAGATGAAGCGAGTGGATGTTTTCAGAAAAGAAATACTAAGTGAATGTTTTAGTGTGTTAATACAGGTGGATTTCTCTCAACCTGGAAACCTGAGTACAGCGGCAAAAGGATGGATTAACAGAATTGGGACGACAGACAGGCCAAGCTTTGGCTCAAAAGTTTACAGCTTGACCCCAGCTTTGTCCCCACCCTGAAAAGAAGCTTAAAGGACATCTTCTCCTCCAGTTATCGGTTACCATCACTGGAAATTTGCAGGCAAGTTTTTGGCTGAATTGTTATTGGCACCATGTGTCCCTGAATCTCACAAGCAAGCTCTAACTCCTGGCTGTAGACATGAAATGCTGTTATTTAAGGTGGGAAATCAAAATTTGGGAAACAAAATAAAAACACACACACAACCAGAGAAATGTATGAGAAAGGCACGTGTTAGAGAAATGCCTCGTTTGAGAAAAAAGTTAAATTAACCCACCTACAAACGCACACACACGCAATGAAGAAACAGCTTACATTCATGAACACGTGAAGATTTTCCAGCAAGGTTAAAGCAGCGAAACTTAACATACACCTGTTGTTGAATGATAAAGTTTATCCACTACTAACAAATAAACTCTCTGGGTTGCAGGACAACAACTTAACTTCAAAAAAAGAGACACTGGTCTGACCAACCCGTGACGACACGACAAATTTAGTGGTTAAAATATTCAAATTGTGACATGTTTTCTGCTGATTGATTAATACAAGTGATTACTGAATGAAAGAAAATCCCTTTTTTGGGCTTTTAAACATGATCTTAAGAATTTTAACATGTACCTGTGTTGTCCTGTCAGCTTGGTGGGTTATGAGTTGATTATATGGTGAGAAAAAACAAAAAAAGGGGGAGAGAAGGCTGACACAGGGCCTGGCCCGGTGTTTCTCCCCTCTCTGAGTAACACAGCCAACACAACATCATTTTCCTGTTCGTCTGTTTTTGTTGTGTTTTGTTTTTTCTCTTTATGCTTGATTACAGGCTGCTTTGTCGGCCCGGAAAGCCGAGGCTGACCTGGACTCCTGCTCTCCCCTCTACCATCTTTGCTCTCCCCTCTACCATCTTTGATGTGACCCTGACCAAATGCTACAGCAGCTGGACCCACAACAACAACCTGAAAATGTCAACAGTGCTGCAGGAAAGCGATCTCATGCAGCGGAGACGGAGAGCGTTAAACCCAAGGCCCGTTTCACTACACGGGGGGAGATTTCCAGACAGCTTCAGCTGACAGAGCTCTGACGAGACGCCCATTAAGCCCAGATGAAAAGTGAGGGCGATTAAAAGAATGCTGACCTTAACAACTCTGCATTAAAACTGTGCAGGACAGTGACGGACCAACACAGATGATCGGGCAGCAAAAAGGGCGTGCCAGAGACAGGAGGAGTAACTGAGGTCAGGAGGCACCTCAGAATGGACAAAAGCACCAGAAGAAAATAAGCTGAAGGCACAGGTGTCGGGGCTCGGCCAGGAGCTGACCTCTGAGAAGAGCCGGACAGCAGAGCTGCAGAAGGCCGTGGAGCAAAGCAAGGAAAACATCAATAAACTTCAATCTGACGTGTACGGAAAAGACTCTGAGGTTTCTGCCCTCAGTAAGAGCTCAAGGCATCAGAGCAGAAACTGAGCATGGCTCAGGAGGAGCTGGCTGCTAATCCAACCCATCAGTCAGGCTTGGAGTCCCAGACACAGGACTTGAAATCAGGCCGGAGCTTGCTGGAGCAGGAGGTCACCAGACGGGACAAGAAGCTCCAACAGCAGGAGCAAACCCTGAAGGAGCTACAGAAGCAAAAGGGTCAAGTTAAGGAGGAGCTGGACAAGGAGAAGATGCAGGACACTGGAGAAAAGGACTGCCTCAATTGGGGCCAGAACCAGTATGGACAGAACTTTGAGCAGCAGCACCAATGGATGCAAACAGACTGAAATGGAGGAGGGCAGGACCCCAGGGCACGCCTCAGGCCGTGGTTTACCCAGAACACCAGAACAGGAAAGTGATGAACACAGACACACAAACACACACAAACACACACATCTACATACACTGATTCAGAATGAAGAGAAACACACATATGAACACACATGCACTCGTTGATTGAGTGAGAAATGACACACACACACACACACACACACACACGCACAAATCGAAATGCTGATTCAATTCACTGAGAAGTGATCCACACACACACACATGCACACGCTTGTGCAATGAAGAGTGATGCACACACACACACACGCTGCTGCAATGAAGAATGCTTTACTAACAAATGCTTATGCTGACACGCAAAATGCTGCACACAAACATCCAAATACAGAATCTGTTACAACAACAAGAAGCCATTGATTGTTTATTGGTTAAATGCGTTTCATGTCACCCAGAGGGCGTTTGTGTAGATTTAGGGGACAGGGTCTAAAGCAGTTTGGTTATGAAAACAATGTCTGTGCGTGATGTCTGTTTGTGGCACACTGAAAAAAAAAAAGAAAAAAAGAAAAAAGGGGCCACCCCTTGGATTTACGTAAGCATCTCGCGTGTGTTAACACAATTGCCTCAGGCTTTAAAGATCTGTACGAAATCCAACAACTCAATTTGTTCTCATTGAGATGACACGATACGATCTAATAAGAGTGGTTAGCTGCTGAACTCACGGAATTCACAACACCGCATAAGATTTCAAACTACAGGAAAATCACTGGAGTTATAAGAGGCAGACAGCGACACACACACCACATGCATGCTATTGCTATTTATTGTGGATTAACCTGTCAAGGGCAAGAACAAAAGAATTCTACATCAAATACAGGAAATCATAGCTTTCCTGTATTTCCTACATTGTTGGCATGCTGGTTAGTGCTGTTGCTCCACAGTAAGAAGGTCTTGGGTGCAGGTCCACAGTCTGGCTAGTTTGCAGTGGTTTCGCTCTGGGTGTTCTGGTTTCCTGCCACAGTGAAAAGTCATGCAGCTATTAGAGCTATGTTAATTGATGATTCTAAATTATCCATGAATGTGAGTGTAAACGGTTGTTTGTTTCTATCTGATGGCCTGGTCGGCTGTCCGGGGTGTACCCTGCCTGGTAACCTATCACTTCAGGGTTATTTCCCGGCCCTGCTGCAACCAGGATAAAGAGAGGAGGATGGTAGTTGTTGTAGACCCATTCAATTTTTATGGTAACCAGGATCTAGACTTTGTTGAACCGTATGCAATATGAAGACAACATGTAGTATTTAAGTGACCAAGTAGAATTTGAATAAAAGTTATTGAATAGTGTTGAAATAAACTGACAGAATTGTGAAGGATCAAAATATTCCAGGAGCTCAACTTACTCCATCTGAACATGTTTCAATCGTGTTTTATGAACACAAAATGCAGGTTTACTGAATATGAAAAGGTTGTGTTGATTTAACTCAGTTGTTTAAGTTTCTGCCAAAGCAAAACATTTGTGTGCAACCAGTGTCCACTATTGAATCAAGTAAATCCAACATGTTTTTCAGGGCAAAAAGGAGTTACGGTCCCTGTATTCCTACACAATATTGTCCCGGGAGGGAGAAAAACTTTCTGGTGAAGTTTTGGTTGATTTTTGGGTTTTGCTTAACACTAGGTTGATTTCATCAGTGAGGTTTGGATTGTTTTCTTTCTCTAAGAGAGAGAAAGATGGTTTTATGCTTGGACATGTTTGCAATGGGCCCCAGTATTTGTTATTATATGAGTATTTTATTGGTTACGTTTGTTTTTGCTTTTGTTACAGTGCACTGAAATAAGAACATCTGAGAGGTGTGATCCACCGGTGGTGATATTTTGGTATTTTGTGAGTTCCTGATTTAACAAATCAGCTCTTTAATCCAGGCCTGAGAGATTGAACTTTAAAGCGCTACATAACTGTGTGAATCAATTGCCTTCAAAAAGTTTATCAATTCACTTGAACCAAAATTACGAACACCCGGTGCTGCAAGAGTTAATAGTCTCAATACCCAAGGATAAGCAGAAGAGCATGACTGATATGATGAAACTGGGATTTTGTTACACTTAATTATTGCAAACACAACTAAAACTATAACTGAAACTAATCAAAACTAAATTGAAACTAAGGATTTTCAAAAAAATAGAAACTAAACTAAACTAGCAAACAATTGGTAAAAACTAATTACAACTGACATAAAATTGAAAATCTGAAGTCGAAACTAAATAAAAATAAAAACGAATGAAAATTGCAGAACTATTAAAACCCTGGTCCAGACTAAGATGGCGTTGGACATCTTCAGAGCGGAAAAGGGTTGGTGTGACCAAGGTGTGGTTTGGCTTGTTGCATGTATATTTCAAGTTGATATGGCTCTGGATGGACCAGTTACCAGGGCATGGAAGGAGGACGGACTCATTAAATAAGGAGAAGGAATTTTCTGGGGTTGAAGATCCTCTGGGTGAGTGTTTGACTAAAAGCATGCATAAAATAAAAGCTATTTTTTGTTATTGATTGGTAATAGATTGATAATTGGCCACATTTACAGCTGTATTGACTTGTTGTGGACGCAGTCTACTTCATGTTTAAGCACTCTAATTAACAGATTGAAAATAGAGACATTAAAGGAAGAATATGCAGCGCCACCCTGTCAGATGCCAGTGACGGTGGGGCTCAGTGATGAATCAGGCGAGCTGGATTCATGGCTGAATCAAAACAAAGGTTCCCCTGCTGTGGTCAGTGAGGGAAAAACAGGGGGAAATAAAATTAAAAGAGGCATTTATAAACATTTATTTGGGAAATGTATAAACAGGATAAATGGGGGTGTTTTACTGTTATTTTAGCATCAGCATTATTATTGCATCAGAATCATATAACAAGCATTGCATTAATGAGTTATTGAAGCTGTTGACATTACATTAACATTTGTATTACAGTGATTGTTATAACCTCAGGTTAATCTTCTATTTGCAGGTGTCAGAATAGTCGTATGATCTTTCATTACAGGTGTGACCATGATCATCTTTATACATATTGCAGTTTGTTGCTCATTATAGAGTTGTGCTCGAGTTAATAAGGGTTAAAAGCTACAGTCAGCGCGATGTCTGGCTGATCTATGGACTGCAATGACTTTGAGCATAGAAGGCCGCACGCGCTTACATAACACTGATATCATGCTTTTCTTTGTAATCTTTTATTCAGTTATATCTTTTGCTAACTTTTAGGTAGTGGCAGTTGATTAAACAACATTCGTTTAATATTACATACTTGATTCAGAGCATTACACACAGATCACCTTAACAATCTGCAAAACCTTGTAGCTGCAATGTTGTGTCTCCATAAGGGACAGTTGGCTCCAAGAGATAAGCGGGAGTCAGTGCCTGTCCTCGGGAAGGAGAGGATGTTCCTTTGCTGTGTCAGAAGTAGTCAACAAGTTCATATTGAAGTGAAGTTCATATTAATACAGGTTTTGTTTCTTGGCAATTCTGCGGACGCAGGCTCTGGGCGGAGCCAGGAGTTGAACAGATCTAACATGACAATTAAATTGATTTCATTCCCTAACACAGGATGACAGGACTGCAGCAAAGACACTGGATAGGAGAAAGTCTGATACTTTCTGAGATATGAGGTCACTAACCTTTTCTTTTAATTTTCTAGCGCCGTTGATTTGACACATGGGAATGTGTCAAAAAAGGGGGGAAGTTGAGTTTTAACATCAAACAAGGGTTATATGAACATTTTTATGACTTCATTTGTGTTTTAATAACTTAGGTACGGTAAAGCTTAAGCTAATAATGACCCAAAAGGTTTCCAGACTTTTTAGAGAACCAGTGAGAAGCATAAATCATTATTTCCATGTTTAAGCGTGAATCATTGAAATGAACTGAATAGCGTTTAGAAGATAAAAGCCTGTGTTCATGAGAAGCTGAGTACCACACTGGAGAGGAAACCGTGGGACGGTAGGCGGAAGGAAACACATGATTTTTGTGAAAACGGGGGACAGATGTTAGAATTAAAGACGGCTAATTTGTTTTTGATGTCTTTTATTAGAATGAGTGGTTTTAATCATTTTCATACACACCTTGCAAATGTGCTTATAATGAGTTGGCACTTGGTCTTTTGAAGGTCATAAGCTTCGTTCGGCGTGATGGTCCGGACTGATATATTGCAGGTATTGACTTTGAGTGCAGAGGGCTAAATGCAAACACGCTTACACACACATAGGATATGATTAGAATAAGTCCCTGGGACATTCTGGATATTCTAAACCAATTCTGAATCACCAGAAGGTCAGTAGATAACAACAGTAGATTATTAGAGCTAGGCAGAGAGGTGTTTTGGTTTTCTGTCTCTTACAGAGAAAGGAACAGACACCAGACGAGGTCACAGATATACGAGGATCCTTCGCAGCAGAGGCAGACACAGTGACTGCCGAGACACCAACTGGGTCCAAGTGTCATGGCGTTTGGGCTCCGATTAGTCACCTCAAAAGGATGGATCCCATAAACACAGCAATAACCATGAAGGGGTTTGCGGAAATCCAGGAACACCAGACCAACGAGGTTCGAGAGGCTCTTGGTCAAAAGGGGGACACGTTCCTGTTCCTTTTTCTGGGGGATACACAGGATACACAGGACCCGAGGATACACAGATCGTTGTTTGAAATCGGGGCAGAATAATCCCCTGATCTGTGCAACGACTGAAGGGTTATCTAACCCCTGAGGTTAAAGAAAGAAGAGCAGTGGATCACCCAACTGGAAGACACTGGTGGCTGCAGCAATAAAATAAAGGCTAAAAGCTCCTCGGACAGAGGTTCTAGTCTGAGTACGTCTGAAGGGTATAAGGTAGCACCAAGATAAAGCTGTGGGAGACCTGGGGAGTGTCATCTGTACCTGCTACTGTTGGAATAATAGTTTTTCTTGCATCTGAACTGTGCAAACTCAGAGGTCATCTCACATATGGTTCACCCAACAGGGGGACAAAGGGCCTGAGGGGTAAGAAGGAATGAACCCGGCCGCATTGGACTACAGGGTGTAGGTGAGCTCTTTATTCTAAAGAGCTCAACAGGGGGAGTGTGAGATTATAATATTATTTTATGCCATGTTAGACCCTTAATTAAAGATGGTGAATTATTATGTAGTTTTAGTTTGCATTATTCTCCTGAATTAGAAGAAGGTGATAACTCTTGCATTTGTTAAACTGATTTGCATTACATTAGACTGCTGATTTATTGTGAATGAATGATATTGTTTTATGATGCATTATACTGCTGAGTTATAAGAAATAGTGTTTGCAGAAAGTCATCGCCTTATTTGTCTGATTAGAAGAGAACAGAACATACTGGAGAGGTTTTCTGCCCCATCTCAGCAGGAGCAGATAAACAGGGAGCCAAGGTTGTAGCTTAGGCACTGTGTGAGAGAAAGAATGTGAATGTTTAGGCTTTTGTGATTAGGTGGGGGCCACTAGAGGCTATAAGAGTTTGATCAATGCTCCACCATTTTGAGATCTGATGCTGTCTGCGTACGGTGTCCATCTCCCACGCGTGTGATCATTAAAATCATCGTTTGACTCAACCCGGCCGGACCAGTGTTGTTATTTTGGTTTTTCCTCTTGCATCCATCCCCAATATTTGAATCCGTAACACAACCCAAAAGCTGAACTGAGCGTTCTTTATCTCAGTTTCATTTTCTCTGGAAAGGGTTCAATCAAAATTAAACAAATAAGCCTGAAGATGTCGACATAACAATCTGGTGTGTGCTTATAAAATCAGAGTTCTAGCACCTAATATTCTAAGGTGCGTGAAAAACAGAAAACCTGAAAAGTTTTTTATTGCTGCCACGAAACAAAACCAGAAACCATGAAACCAAACAGGAGCACACAGGCAGGATCTGAGGGTACGACGCGACACTGAGCACAGGAAAACACAGGGCGAATATACACAGGGTGGTAATCAGGGAGTGAGCAACAGGAGGGAGACACAGCTGGGAGAAATTGGACTAACGAGCCAGGGGAGCAGCAGAGCTGAATCACATGAGACACAGACCTTCACAATAAAACAGGAAACAAGAAACCACTAAACAAGGACGCAGACTGAGAGGCAGACAGAATATAACACATGCAACTCGAACTATACAAAACATGAGACACAACCAAGGAACAAATCCTTAAACATGAATAAACAGAAACCTGTAATTCTAATAATGGTCAACAATGCATCCGAATAAGAATACAATCCAAAATTCAAAATTAAACCAAACACGAGAACTCAAAATACTCAAAACTGACCCAGAGCTGTGACACTTATTGTCACATTTTAGTGAGTACGTATCTCCTCGGTATATTTCTGTCCAGTAGACTTTGAGTCCTTCAGTGTTTGGGCAACAGTGTCTGCTCTGACACTGCAAAGCCACAGGTTTGTTGTGGGAGTTACTGCTAAACCTAATCAAGTACTGTTGGTGCTGTAAGTTAACCAGAGAGCTGAAATTACAAACATGAAACTAAAACAACAGGAAACTCTGCTCTCTTTCGTCACATTTTGTCAAAATGTACATCGAAAGAGTCCAGAGTCGGGAAAAAGTCCCAGTTTCTCAGTTTTAATGAAACACTTGTGTTTTAAAGTGAGTAGAATAAAATACCTAATACTTACACGACACTTTCATTTCATAAGGAATAGTGACCCCCTCCATCTTTGGTTTAGATTTGAATATTAGGAGACGCAGACATACAGACACCTTTGTGCTTTCAGTTTGTCCTGGATTAATTAAATGCATTGTCATGAATCCAAACTGGTTAAAGTGATCCCAGAAAAACCAGTCACAGTGTCCTGTGCATAACTCAGAGTTGCTGGCATCAGGGCTGGGGTCATTTTTGCTCATGTAATCGAACCTTCAAGTCTAATCTAGCTCCCAAAACGTTGACTGTAGAGTTTCTGGGGATTTCCTTACCTGCACGATCGAGCATGCATCGAGATTCTAATCAAGCTCATTTTGAATTTTAAAATCTCTCCTAAGAACAAGACAGCGTGTTGTTTTGATGTGCATACATAAAAAAGCTTTAGCTCACAATAAACCTAAAATGTTCACTCAGCCGTGGAGTTCAGGATTGAATCTGAGCTCAAGAGTGAGGCTGCTCCGCTGTTGTAGGTCACACTTTTAATTGCTGCTTTCAACCCTGCTTTGTTGAGCCATTTGATTTCACTCAGGTAAACAACAAGGTTATTCATAAAAATAAATGTTCTTTCAGTAATTCTCCAGCAAATGATCATCCACAGCTCGACACATAAAAAGTGCTTTTATGACACAGACTTTAAACTCATTGTGGACAATAAATGGCAGCAACGGCTGGTAGTGAGAATACAGGCAGACAGAACTGACATGCTGATGGCAAAGATATCAGATAACTTTCACAGGAACAAAAGAAAGTGCAATCACAAAGGACTGATAACTGCAGCAGGGCTCTCAGAACTTCACCTTCCTGAAACTACGTACTGCAATGTCACCACGAATAATCATCCAGCTAGTAATGAGAGACTGCTATGACCCCACAGACTGGGATGTGCTTCTGAGCCCACATGGTGAGGACATAGAGGGGGCGACACACCGTCTGACAGACTACCTCAACTTTTGTGTGGACACGGTCTCCCCTGCTAAGACGGTACGGTGTTATCCTAATAACAAACCGTGGGTAACACAGGAAGTCAAAGCTTCTCAACATGAAGAAGACGGCTTTCAGGAGCAAAGTGAAGGAGGAGATGAAAGCAGCACAGCGGGAGGTGAAACGCTGCCTGAGGGAAGCAGAGGACACCTACAGGAGGAAGGTGGAGCATCACAACCACAACCATCACAGGCCACAACACCAAGGACAGCACAGTGGGGGGGGGGAGAGACTGTGGAGAAGGCAAACGAACTCAACAACTTCTTCAACAGGTTTGACCAGCCCACAACCCCCCCACCCCCACCTTTACTACAGAGCCCTCTCCCCACTCTCCTTCCTCCCTCGCTCCCCCACCCTTCCTGACACTATGACACCCCCCTCCTCCAACCCCTCTCTCAACAGCAGGACACCCCCCCCCCTCCCCCCCCCCCCCCTCCCAATCATCTCCCAGTGTCACAGTGGATCAGGTCAGGAGACAACTGAGGAAGCTTCGCCCCAGAAAGGCAGCAGGTCCAGACAAGGTGTGTCCTAGGATGCTAAAGGCGTGTGCTGCTGAACTTGGGGAGCCGCTACAACGAGTCTTCAACCTCAGCCTGCGACTGGGGAGAGTGCCCGCCCTCTGGAAGACATCCTGCATCGTCCCGGTCCCCAAAAAGAACCGGCCCAATGAGCTGAATGACTTCCGACCGGTGGCACTGACGTCACATCTTATGAAGACTCTAGAGCGGCTCTTCCTCAACCTCCTCCGACCACAGGTACAACATGCCCAGGACCCACTACAGTTCGCATAAAAGGTGGATGTCGGAGTGGAGGATGCCATCCTGTACCTCCTGCATAGAGCCCACTCACACCTGGATGGGGGAAAAGGCACGGTGAGGATCCTGTTTCTGGACTTTTCCAGTGCCTTTAATACCATCCGGCCCTGTCTGCTCCAGGAGAAACTAAGCAGGATGCAGGTGGACCCCTGCCTGGTGGCTTGGATCTCCGACTACCTCACCGACAGACCACAGTACGTCAGGCTAAAGGACATCATGTCTGACACTGTGGTCAGCAGCACAGGAGCACCACAGGGAACTGTGCTGTCCCCTCTTCTCTTCACCCTGTACACCTCTGACTTCTGCTACAACTCTGAATTATGCCACATTCAGAAGTTTGCAGACGACACAGCCATCATGGGGTGTATCTGGGATGATCAGGAAGAGGAGACAGAAGTCTGGTGAGGAACTCACAGAAGTCTGGTGAGGAACTTCGTCACATGGAGTGACACAAACCACCTGCAACTCAACACCTCAAACACATATAAGTACCTCTGGCTGTGGGTGGACAACAAACTGGACTGGTCATGCAACACAGAGCACCTGTATAAAAAAGGCCAAAGCAGACTGTACTTCCTCAGGAGGCTGAGGTCTTTTAACATCTGCAGGAAGCTCCTGAGGATGTTTTACCAGTCGGTGGTCGCAGGAGTCCTTTTCTATGCTGTGGTGTGCTGGGGGAGCAGCACAGCAAAGGAGGACTCATCCAGGCTGGAGAAACTGATCAGGAAGGCTGGCTCTGTGGTCGGCATGAAGCTGGACACTCTGGTGACAGTGGCAGAGAAAAGGACACTAAAGAAACTGCTGGACATTATGAACAATGCTGGGCATCCTCTGCACACGGCCATTAACAACCAGAAGAGCCTGTTCAGCGACAGGCTGCTTCTCCCAAAGACAAGAACCAACAGGCTTAAAAACTCCTTTGTCCCACACGCCATCAGACTGTTTAACTCCTCTCTGGAGGGGAGAGGGAGGGGAGACACCCGAGGGCCAGCGTCTGGTGGCCGGGCCTTAGTCCATGGGGCCCGGCTGGGCACAGCCCGAAAAGGGGACATGGGCCCACCACCCGCAGGAGGCGCCGTAGGGGTCGGGTGCATTGTGTGCCGGGCGGCGGCCAGGAGCGGAGGCCTCGGCGGACTGATCCCCGGCTACCAAGACTGGCAATTGGGACATGGCATGTCACCTCTCTTATTTATTCTATTTATCCCTTTGTATGCTCTGTATTTATATATGTGTATATTTCTGCTCACATTCTGTAACTTCTGTCGGTGCTGTGCTATTGGAAACTGAATTTCCCGGAGGAACCCACCCGCGGGATTAATAAAGTTTGATCTAATCTAATCTCTCTAATCGAATGCTTTCAGCTGATGCATGATGATCCACAGGTTTGCAGTCACATGAGGATGCAGAGAGTGTCGCAGTTAAAAATGTGTTTGTGATGCAGGTCATTCATATCTCCTCTAATCTTTATTACTTCACACAGTGAAGAAAGCACATTCACAAATTACCACAGAGGCCTGGGATGTACATTTAGACCACGTTTTGTCATGGGTGGTTGTGTAGAAGACTTGTGTGGCTGGTGCTAAAAATCATTTATACCTGCAAAGTCATGTTGACCCAAATTCATTCAAGGTTATTTTATCAAAACCTATTTAATTTATTTTAACATCAGTGTAAATTATAGAAAAATTCATTAAACAGCAACAACTAAACAAAACAAACACATCATACGATTATAACTTTGCGTACACTAACTAGATTTCAACCAAAGTGAAACAGATTTATAATAAACAACTAAAAAACTTTTATTATTTTATTAACATTTCTGGAGCTGATAAATTAAGCCCGTGGACAAGTGCACAACTCTTCAGCAACTTGAAGCTGACTCCATGTTAAAGCATCAACCTCAGTCAGCAGCGGAGGCAGCTGAGCTCCGTGCACTTACCAGGCTGTGTGCTCTGCTCGGTCCCAGCCAACTTCATCTTCTCCAGAACTTTCTGCGCTGTCTGTTCCTGCTTCACCTGACCCAGAGGTCGGCGCTCCACCGTCACATCCTGCTCCATCTGGTCCTGCCACGCCACCCTGGGCTCTCCGCCTTCGTCGCAGGTATCAGCCAAGCCCCCGCGGCGGGCTTCCAGTTCAGCTTTGTCTCCATTACAGACCTCGGCCACTGAGTCCTACCTTGTGGTCTGACTGGCCACCTAAAAGGCTCTTTGGTCTTATGGACCCCTTGAGCTTTTGGTTTTGGACTTTTGTGTTCCGATTTCTTTGTTCTGGAACAGCATTTCATCTCCACAGTCTCATCCCCGACTTTGTGTCCAGCCTGCACGTCCTTGTCTGAGTCTTGGTGTGCGTGTGACTTCCTGTTTCATCTCATGTGCTCATTTTTATATTTTGTGTCTCTTTGTCTCGGAGCGTCTGTGCAGTTCACCTCCCTCCATGTTCCACGTCCTAGTGTTTAGCATTTAGTTTAGGCTCGCCTTTTCTTAAGATCAGTTCCGTCTTCAAGTGTCTACTTTTGGATCCTCGCTTTAAACACATGACCTGTGCACGCAGATCATGACTCATTGGCAGGCATGAGGACAATGTTCAGGTTTCAGAGAGAGTCCAAAATGCCATTATCAACACATGCTATTTCCATCTTCACAGCACTCTGTCCAAGGGTTAGCATATTCATTTCATTGCCTTTGGACAGAGCCAGACATTCCTATGATCTCCTTCAGCTTTCTGAACAGAGAGAAAGGGGCCAGTCGCTTTTAAAACATTATTCCTTTATTTCCTTTATTTTGTAAGGAGTGCTAACTTTAAAATACATCTCCACTACATTGCTATGAAACCAGATGAGTTCATCTACAAATGGACCTGACAACTTTGACAATGACAACTATCACAAAAAGATAACGTCCAACCCAGACTGTAAGATAACAGTAGTGAGAATGTCTGTCTATGGGATCAGTGATGCTCTGTGAAACCAAAAGAACAAAAATGTTGAAAAGACAAACAAAAATAAGCAAACGAATAAAAAAGTAATAAATACATCATGAAGTAATTAAAATACAATTCTGTAGCTTTAAGTTTACATTTAAACGTGTGTATTTTTACAAATATCTTTATGTTAAATAAAAAGGTTTCCATGTGTCAAAAGAAAATGACCTAATAATATGATCATATAATGCTGTAATACAGTTCATCAGGCTCAAAAAGTCTGAGTAATAAAGTACTTTTATTACCTGAGTTTAGACTGAGTTTGTAATTGCATGTGAAAATTCTCCATAAAAACACAACATGCTGCTTTGAAACAGGTGACTGCTCATTTTCAGTTGTACCACCTCTAATATGAGTTTCTATGTGTAACTTTTTAGCAGAAACATTTCTGCTAAAAAGTTATTCTGATGTGTAAAGTACCTTTTTAAAAATATTGCAAACATGTTTTTCTATACCGTTAATTACAGATCCTATCAAGTTCAAACTGATTGATCAGTTATATAAAATCATCTGTGATTACTGGATAAAACATACTCTCATACTCTTAATAAAATATTAAATGTACTTAATGATGACATAATAGTGTTGTATAAGTTACCATTACTACATTTGATTTGCTACATTTGTCCTTATAAACATTTTTTAAATATATTGCTGCTATAAGACTGTATGACTGAAAACTAAAGTGAAATATTTGACCCTCGTCGATGCTGTTAAGTGACATCATAGACAATCTAGAATAATTCATTTAGTGATGAGACTGTAACAATTATCCGTCCATCCATCCATCTTCTTCCGCTTATCTGGAGCCGGGTCTGTCACGGACCCGGCTCTGGAGGACTCAGGGGTCCGTGAGCAGTGGTTGTTGTTGTTGTTGTTGTTACGACTATTATTTGGGGTCTGTGTCGTCTACTGTTCTGTCCACGTTTGTATGTAGAGTGCGTGTGTCTGCTTCTCTCTCTCCCCCTGGTCCTCGGGGCTGTTGACGGAAGCGCGCGTCGTGGAAGAGGCGTGTCCGGGCGACTGTCGTCATCGGGAGTCCCTCTTCGCTGTTGCCGGCCCACCTGCAGCTGATTACCTGACCAGCTGGTAGTAATCATCCCTCCCGGCTAGGAAGAGGTATTTAACCTGGACTCGCGGCGACAGTCGACGTGGGATTATTACTCCTGACCGGTATAGTCTGTGCTAGGCGTGTGGTCTTGGTAGTCGACTAGCGTGTGTGGCTAATTGTGGATTGTCCTTCTTCCTCCAGGAAAGTTGAGCGAAGAAGCGAGTTGGGGAGCACACACACTAAGGGAGCTACAGCACGGGATGCACTGGGAGCAAGGGATGAGCACCATTGGCAAATTACATCTCTGAGTTAATTGTTGGACTGACCTGTCTATTCACTGTAAATAAAGTGCATTGTGGCATCGCAGAGTCCTGCGTTTTGGGTCCTACTTTCCTCATCCCCACGGTCTGCCAGCCAGACCGTGACAGGGTCCTGGGGGCAGCAGCCTAAGCAGAGAAGCCCAGACCTCCCTCTCCACAGCCACCTCCTCCAGCTTGTCCACAGGAACACCAAGGCGTTCCCACACCAGCCGAGTATACAATTAGGACACACTTACTTCCTGTGTCTCAATATTTAATTCTGTTGTTGGAGCTGTTGCAAGGTTTGCTACAGTCTGAAGAATATGGTAGATACCAGGACAGGTATGTAGACCCAGCTGCTGGATCCCTGTGTGCTTCTGTCAGGAGGAACAGAGCAACAACAGCAGGTTTATGCAGTTGTTGCTGACTGACCACTAACATCGTCCTGGAAGTGTTCTTGAACACACAAAATTCAACTAAAGATTACTCCTCCTTCTGTTAGTGAAGCTATCCTCTAGTAAAAATGAGTAAACTAATTCAGAATTAGATCCTGAAATTGTGGTGGTGAGGTGGTTGGCACTGTTGCCTTACAGCAGGAAGTCCCACAGTCCAGTGAGACGCTTGTTAGGTTACGCCCAAAAGCACAGGTGTGGATTTCAGGGTGTGTGTGAAAGACTGATGACCTTTTCAAGTGGACCCCACCTCTTGCCCCATGTCAGTTGGGACAGACTGAAAACCTGTGATCCTTTTCTGAAATCCCCCAGTTAGTAGTTTGCTAGATAATGTGCTGATCACATCCAGTGATTGTATTGGTAAGCTAACCCATCACATCTGCCTTTGCATTAGCATTTCTTCATCTTGTCCTGTTGGACTGCACAGGACCGGCTGGACACCACATCACCCTGCTACGCCGTCTTATAGTACAAGCTGCTATGACACTCGTTGATTCAATGCAAATTTAATCTAAATGTAAACAATTGGCTGTAGGTGGCAGGGTGAGCATCCTGACTGTGCGGGAAATGAAAGATTAACCTGGAAGTAGGAGGGCAGGCAGGTGAGCAGAGTGAAACTGAGCATGTGCCCAGGATCCGAATATCCAGAGAGGCCAGCGTTCAGACTGGCAAAAACTTCCTGCTGAGCTGGGATTGCCATCAGGTGAGCCCAGCAGCTGCGTTGACGAGAGCCCTGGGACCGCCAGTGAAAACGAGGTAAAAACAGCCGCTCACCCAGCCTTTGCAGACAAAACTACTCCTACTTGTAGAATTTGCCTTTAGATATATATTTCCTGTCATGGTCCCAGGTCATCTGCCCCAGTGTTTTAGAGAAATAAGGAAATTCTTAAAAACAATTTGATCATAAAAATTCACAAAAGGACAATATAGCATCCCAGCTGCACCGAAGAGTAATACAGTTAAATATGGATTATTAAGCACGCGGTCCGGCCTTTCCAAGGCCAAGTCAGTAAACAAATAAATATTTGACAACATACTGATTTATTCTGCATCCCAGACACAGGACAGCAGCATACATATGTTGGTTTAAATCAATCAGCAACTCTCAGAACTCTTGAAGGACAACCTGAGAAGGAGTTTCAGCAGATTCACTCCAGCTCATCAATCAAAGACCCAAACAGAGTTTTATTCATTTGAAATCCTGACTCTCAGACGTGTCCACCTTAATTTGGGATATTTTTCTGCTCCTGCTATGATGATATATCTGATATGATATAAATCCCCGGGTCTCCTTTAATGTTCTTTTTTCACAATTAACAGTCAGTAAACATCTCTGTGTGTCCTGTCGTTGGGCACTGAAATAAACAGTGAATAACCATTAATAGAAGCGACATGGTGAAAACATCAATTTTTTTCTTCATAGAAGTACTTTAACAATTTATACAATACATCTCTTTATTTTAGCATTTTTTAAATGCAAAGTTTATATTACAAATAAAATATAACAGCACAAGCTGTAAACTAAACCCAACCATCACCACTCCTATTCCAACATAGTAACCAATATAACAGAGTTTTGTGTTTTCTTATAAGGTAATATTCAGGTACTGACTAAAGTAATAAAGTAGCACAATTTAGTGATTCATACCAATTCATTTTATGATAACATTATGATATCATGTAGAAAAAAGTGTGAGACACAAACAAGGACACGCATTCCTGTCCACCCAATGACTGGGGAAAGCTAAAACCTCGTCGTGTTTGTTTCTTTCTTTTTTTCTTTTTTTTCGCCTGTCCCGTTTGGCTCTTTTGCATCAGAATTATTGTCTAAAGGCGAAGAAAGATGCCCAACAGATTTACTTTACCAAATTGACCATCCCAGCCTTGCCGTAATGGTCCATTTGATTCACCTTTTATTGTTTATTTAATTTTCACTTGCTGAATACGGGACAGACTTGACTGGGGGAAAGAAGGGGAGAAAGAAAGAGGGAAAGAAAAACAGCTGAGAAGAGGGACAAGGGCAAAAAACAAAAACCAACAGAATAAGCAGAGAAAAAAAAAATGCATATATCGATCACCTGGATCACCTGTTGAGAAAGAAAAAAGAAAACAAGCAGAAGAAAACAAGAATAATATAATAAACAACATCACAATGATCTATGGGAATATGACAGTAAATACTAAATATTAAACATTATTGTGCAGCACGTAAGATCAACAGAACACAGTGTGCTTTGAGGTAGGAGACAAAAAGGGTGTAGTTTGTGTGTGAGCACCCGTGTGTACACCTGTGAGCATGGACGCGCTTGTTTTTAAAAGGTTCCTTCATGTAATGATCTGCTAGAGGGTGTGGGGGGGCCACAGCCCCGTCCTCCAGGGCATGAAGCAGGTATGGAGGAGATCAAGACTCCAGACATCCAGAGGCCCCCAGAACACAAGAGACCAAGGAAGACCAACAGAGGGGCAGCCGCGCCACTATCCCAGAAAGAGCTGAGGAGAGTCCCAGATGAGGGGTCACCCAGCAGCCGCGGAGCAGAAGCCAGGGGGGGTTGCAGTGACGTGCCCGTGAGCTCCGCCGTCAGCCATTTGTGCCTGAGTGACCGAGCCCCAGGCTGAGAGGCCGAGGGCACCCCACCCCCAAAGTGGCCCGAGCGAGCCCCAGGCTCCAGGCCCCGATAAGCGGCCGCCAAGGAGTGAGCCGGTGTGTACCTGGACGCCCATCCCTGGACACAAAGAACCACCAACGCACCGATGTCTGAGGGCGTCTGCCACTGGCAGGGGAAGCGGTGGTGGGGGGAGATAGGCCTCCATACCTTGGAGGGCCTGAGATGTCCCCAGAGAGGTGGAGTCTGATACCCGACCTGACATATAGACACAGACATACAGGCACACACAGATACAAACATCCATTCCCACCCTCATGCTCTCATATGCAATTACTCAACACTCACCCAATGTGGAGAAAGACATAGAGAGACACTGTACACACAATCACACTCCCCAAGCGTACTCTACGAACCGGGTCTAGGTACCCTTGCCCCTGGAGGGGGGAACTGCACCCAGACCCAGGTGGTGTTACCCTTTTCCCTGCGTTGGGGAGAAGCAGACCGCCCCGACTCCGCAGCAGCAGGGAGGCCCCACATTCCAGACCGCAGTCGGACGGCCAACTCCTCCTCCTGGCCCCCCGCTCCAGCAGGTCGCAGAGAACGGGGGTGTGAGAAGACTCCAAACCTCCCTCCGCCCGCTCATTGTAGTGTTGATGCATGTGTGTTCTAAGGTGCATTTAAAACCCAGGAGGACATGGAGCTACCTGCCAGAGAGCAGCAGGTAAGCGCATAGCCCCTCCTGCTAGCCCTCAATGTCTACGTGTATTTAAAATTGGGAGGTGGGCAACGACGCCAGGGGTGAGGTGTACACCCTGATGGTCTTTTGTATTCCGTGTAGCGTGCCCACCCCCAAGATCCTATATGTATGTGTTATGAGAGTGTGAGTAATGTGAATGTCTAAGTTGTGAGATAAAATTGAGACAGAGGCAGCCAGAAGGGGACAGAGGGGGGGGGGGATGCCTCCTCTGCACCCTGGTGACACACCCCTACTCCAAGGCCCTGCATGTGTGGGTGATTGTGGTGGAGCAGGAAGAGGGAGGCAGCTGGAGATGGGGAGGGAAGGAAGGGAGGGGCAAGTGACCCCTCCCTGGGGCCAGCTCCCCCGCTGACCCCAGTAGGCACCCCCATACTCCGCGACCCGCCAGGAAAAGGGGGCCCAGGCCCATCCGGACCGGGGCCCAGTGCAGCAGCGCTGCCCGGCCCCACAGAGCCCGGGACAGTCCACCCAACCCCACCACAGAGAAAACTGCACCCACCCCACCATCCACTCATCTTCCAGACTACATAAGACAATAGACAGCCAGGCTGAGATCTTCCTCGACCTCTCCTGTATCTCCCCCTCCTGTAGAGAGAGTTCCTGAAGAGAGGAAAGCTCCTGCAAGGTGTAACAACCTCCCCCATCAGTTGAAGAGCCCCCCAGGTGGCTCGACGCACCAGCGGCACCCTGCGCCAGGGCTGGGCCTCCACACACCCACCCGCCCACAATCCCGGCAACACACCAACCAGGACCCAAGCCCCCGAGGCCCGGCCAGGGCCGCAGCCCAGAGCCGGAGCGCCCCCAGAACCTCACGCCCATCCTGGACCCACCCAGGGGCAGCCAGGCTACCAGGTCAGTAACCCACGTCCGTCAGCACAGACCCTCCCCTAGCCCCGCTGCACGCAGCCACGAGGAAACCGTCACCTAAGAGCCAACAGAGCCCCTAATTGGACATGACCGCTACCCCGGGTTGAGCCCCCCAAGGAAGATGCTCCTGGGGAACCCCCCGACGCCCCAAGCCTGTCCCTACCCCCACACCAATCACAACAGTGAAGGCGGGACCAAACTATGACCCCCCACCCCCACTAGGTGATGGAGCTGATCAAAGGAGCCCAGAGCAATTGATCTGATGTGGTGGCAGAGGCTGTATCAAGACTAATGTAATCTAATAGATAATTTCTATATTGGTTAGAATTAAGATTATTTTTATTTTTCCAGTTCATGAGGACTGTTTTCTTGGCTATGCATAGGGCAGTGAAAACCATATGGGCTATATTCTTATCTGTAGTGACATTATCTAAGCTGCCCAGCAAACACACTAAAGGGGAAGTTGGAATGTTACATTTCAGACACTTTGATAAGTCTTCACATATCTCGCGCCAAAACTTCTGAACTGGTGGACAGAACCAAAGAGCGTGGATATAATTGTCCGGTGAATTGGTTTGGCAGTGTGAGCAGTTGTTGGTAGACGTAAAGCCCATCTTGAACATCCGATGACCTGTATAGTGCACTCTATGTAATATTTTGTATTGAATTAATTGAAGACTGGGATTTCTGATTAGATGAAAGGTTTTTAAGCAAATCTGAGACCAGAAGTTTTGGTCTAAGTTAACTGATAAATCCGCTTCCCATTTTGCAATAGGAAGTGATATTGATTCATCTGTTTTAGAAAGCATTCTGTAAATTTTGGAAAGTAATTTGGGGGTTTTAAGAGTAAGAAATTGAACCACACTTGGTGGTGTTTGTAGTTCAACTTGACCCGGTTTAAATTTCTTTTTTACTATGGATTTAATTTGTTGATATTCTAAAAATCTTTTCTTGTTGATCCCATATTGTGTAACTAGTCTGTCAAATGAAATAAATTCTGTTCCTTCTAGTATATGTTCTAAATATTTGATTCCTTTACCACTCCAATCTGAAAAGTTTATCATATTATTGTTTTGTAATATGTCAGGGTTGTTCCAGATAGGTGTACGTTTGCATGGGATTAATGAAGACTCCGTCAATTTTAGAAACTCCCACCATGCTGTCAGAGGAGAGCTGATGTTGACGCTTTTGAAGCATTCATGTCGTTGGATGTTTGAGCTGATAAATGGTAGATCTGAAATCTCTAGATTATTGCAAAGTGCTTGTTCTACATCTAAACAGAGTTTTATTCATTTGAAATCTTGACTCTCAGACGTGTCCACCTTAATTTGGGATATTTTCCTGTTCCAGCTATGATGATATATGTGTTGTGAAAAGTGGCTCAAACAGGTTTGAAATCCTCACGACCAAGCGATTGATGATCGGGAGCTGGTCGTGAGGTGTTAATCGCTTCTCGTTACCCCACGTATACTACACGATGCACGACGCACGATAAAGGCCAAAATCGGGCCGATCGCCAAAACGGTCGCACGACTCAAAAATTGGCTCAAAATGGGCCAAAAATCGTACAGTGTCTGCCCAGCATTAGGCTGCTGCCCCCTCGACCCGGCCCCGGATAAGAAGATGGATGGATGGATGGATGAATCAAAGTAAACTATATGGAAGCACAAAGTGATAAATTAAATTAAATTTATTTTTATGTCTTATGCTTTCATGATTGTGTAAACTGCTTGCTTTTATTATTCTGCTGTGTACAGTGTCCTTGAGTATTTTGAAAGGCGCTTTCAAATAAAATGTATTATTATTGTTATAAATTGTTCCTCCTCGGTGATGATTAACTCACATACCTAACAAGATGAAGTGATTCACAGGTAATGATCTAACAGCAGAATGGAAATTTCCTCAGATTGTGTAGCTATTTTTAGACAACAAAGGCCATATTCCTCTACAAGATACTATTTTCTGTTTCTCAATAATCTGACTCCCATTCAGTATATTTTTGGATGTAGGAGAGGTCATTGTCATCTAAAATGTTGACAGAAGACAACACTTACCTGAAAAGGTAGGGTTTTTTTAATTAATTTTCACGGAACAAGTCAGGACGCCTTTTGCAGTACTTATACATTCTCTATGTACTTCTTTTACAGCATTAATGTAACATGGTGGCGCTAGTATGCTGCGACACTACTGGTTTCCTTTCCATTCTGATACCAAGTAAAATTCAGGTGGCGTTGACGTATCCAGTAGCGATACCTCATCATAAAGACGTCACCATATTCTGTGTTATGATTTACTGGTGTTTGACCAGGTTTGTGCTCTTGCCACGTGTCACAAACTGCGTCGTGGCTGTTTGCGGATCATCAACTGAGTGAGCTGTGATGCATCCATACAGACGTATTTCACACGAAGCAGAAGTAGTAGTAGTATTTAGACAATCCCAATAATATAGTTACTTTCCACTTTATTCCTATTACTCATAACCTACAACTTTTCCCCAAATTACTAAAACATCAAAATTCTAACATGTGAATTGATTCTAAAAATAAATATCTGATATAGGAAGAATCCATACCTCAGTATCAATCTGCACACCACTAGTTTGTGCATTTACTGCATAAAATCCAAATTTTTAACACTAACTTTAGCAAAGTTTAGAGATTTTGGTCCATACTGACATGTTTGTTTTTATTTTAATTACCTGTCATCACACGGCTACAGTGAAACTGTGTGGAGTTTGAAGAGTGGACCCAGGTGCAGACATTCTCAAACTTAACTGATGAGCCATTTATTAATGCAGACAGAACAGTACAAAATAAAAGGGCAAAAACAATGCAAACTCAGCAATAGCCTAAACTGGGTAAACTAGAAAGGAAACACGAACTATGAAAAACCCTGGCAAACAGAAAAACAAACAAAACTCTAAACATATATATATATATATATATATATATATATATATATATATATATATATATATATATATATATATATATATATATATATATATATATATATATATATATATATATATATATATATATATATATATAAACCTGGACGCAGGACTTGGCATGGGAATAACGCAGACGATCCGACCAAGACTGAATGAGAAGGCACAGACTAACTGAAACCGACCAATAAAACAAAATGCCCACAAGAAAACCTGGAAATCACAAAATAGTCCAAAACAAAAGTCCATGAAAGGCACAGGAGCAGAGGAAACAGTCTATAAACATTTCAGGGTGGCGACCATGACTCCAGGCGAAGAAAGTTCAAAAGCACCACTCAGGAGGCCGACCCGGAGGACGGCTGCACAGGAGATTATACAGTTCAGGGGGCCGACCAGGGGGCCGACGGCGCAACAGTCCATGACTGAACAGCTCAGAGGGCCGACCGTGGAGCCAGCGGTGGCGACGAAGCAGGTCAGGAGACCGGCCGCGCCGGCGAAGAAGTCCAGTCAGCGGGCTGGAAGGTGGCCGCTGACGTCAAACCAGGTGTGGACGACGTTTAGCAGGCTGAGCCGGGTGTGGACGAGGCGATGGCTTGGCAACCACAGGACCAGGCGAGGCAGGACCAGGCGAGGCAGGACCAGGCGGTGGTGCTGCAGGCAACGGCGTGGAAGCCGCAGGTGGTGGAACAGAAGGAGGCTGGATGGGCTCCTCGGGCCCTCCAGCTGACGAGGCAGGAGGCTGGACGGGCTCCTCGGGTCCTCCAGCTGACGCAGATGCAGGACCAGTAGGTGCAGAGACCGCTGGCTGAACAGAAGGCTGAGCAGGTGGTGGAGGAGATGACTGAGCTGCACAGTGGGCTAAGGGCTGAGCTAACGGTAACACAGGAAATTGAACTATGGACTGGGCTGCTAACAGAGCTAATGACTGAGCTATAGACTGAAATGCATGCAGTAGTGATGGTGGTGATGATGGTTGTGGACTTAACTCTCCTGAGCCTCTGGAACACAGGGAGGACTGCTGGGCGGGCTTGCTTGAGCCTTCAGCAGAAACAAGAACGGGTGCAGGCACCTGCCAGACACTAGCCGCTCCCACCTGAGGAGTAGGTACGGGTGCGGAGACGGGCTGTATCCTGGCTAACCTCACCCTGGGGAGCGGCATGGGTGCAGGGATGGACTGGTTCACGGCCCCCCTCACCCTGGAAGCTGGACAGGCACCGGCAACGGCTGGGCAGCTGCCGTTCTCACCCGAGGAGCTGGTACGGGTGCAGAAATGGACAGAGCCTCAGCCGGCCTGGAAACCAGAGCAGGGACCAACTGGGCCCCAGCCTCCCTCACCCGAGCAACTGATACGGGTGCAGGGGTACGCTGGGCCCGAGCTGCCCCGGGAGCAGGAACACGAGCAGGCAAAGGAGGTGGCTCAGAAAACACAGTCTTAGAATGGGCAGGCTCAGGGTTAATATGTACCGGGTCAACAAAAACAGACCTATCAAAAATGAACGTTTTTCCCACCATGTTTTTCAGTCTTTGTTTTAGCAGGTTTTGACATCCTCTGGTTAACAGTCATAGAGTGAGCTGACTTGGGGATGACTGAACCAGACTTGACAAAACCTGAACTGACAGAACCTGAACTGGGTGTTTTAGACCTGCTAACATTGCTCACAGTTTTTCCTTTAACAGCATTTACAGCCTTTGGCGAGTGCTTATTGTCTTTGACTTCTACCTGTTCAGAGGGAGCAAAACAAAAAAAACTTTTCCCAGTCTATGTCATCATCCAAAAGGGAGACTCCAACATTGTCTGGGGTGAGTTTGTCCTTTTCAGTTATGGCTTCAGGTGTAATGTGTGAAAGGCACCCATTATAACTCACCACCGGGAGTTGCTCAGCAGGTGAAAAGTGACGGTGGCGTGAGCGTCGCTTCCTCTGAGGTGAGGAAGCTGACGGGGTGTACAGCTGAGCCTCTGACGTGCGGGACGGCAATGCAGAGGCTGGAGCGTGAGCATCAGAAGAAAAACGGAGCACTGAAGCGGCCGAGGCTTGGGTGCGAGCGGGTCAACAGGCGGAGGCTTTTGACAACTTCAGGGACCTCCAATAGCCAGCCGAGTTATGTGCTCAAAATCCGAAGCGCACCACGGATTCCAGCGGAGCTCCTCCTCCAGCTGGGCGATGGCTGCTTCCTGGCGCTCATACAGCTCACTGTCTGCTGGGTCCATGTAATGGTCGGATCGTTCTGTCACAGTTTGCTGAGGCAAACTGCGTGGAGTGTGAAGAGTGGACCCAGGTGCAGACATTCTCAAACTCAAACATGATGAGCCGTTTATTAATGCAGACAGAACAGTACAAAATAAAAGGGCAAAAACAATGCAAACTCAGCAATAACCTAAACTGGGTAAACTAGAAAGGAAACACGAACTATGAAAAACCCTGGCAAACAGAAAAACAAACAAAACTCTAAACATGGCGATGATGATGAGCATATATATATGAAAACCTGAACGCAGGACATGGCATGGGAACAACGCAGACGATCCGACAAAGGCTGAATGAGAAGGCAAAGACTAAATACACACAGGAGGCTAATGAGAGAAGAGGGAACACATGGGGGACAGCTGACACACATGAACATAACGACGTCACAGTGGAAGAGTGAAACTAAACACAATGAACACAGGAACACCACACCTCTTCAAAATAAAACAGGAAACATAAGACGCAGCCAGCGTAAGACACAGACATGAAACACATGAAGGGCAAGGGAGACTTAACATGGGTGGAAGACACAAGGGGAATCTAATAACAAAGAACTATAACAACCTAGGCATGATAAAAAATGAAACTGAAGGGCTTAAACCATAAACTAAAACTCAAAACGCTGGGTCAAAAGACCCAGGATCCTTTTCATCTGGGTTCATCTGAAAGCATGATACCAAACCTAGATGTTCTTTATTACCAGTGTGCGGAATTAATAACAACAATAATAATAAATGATAAAAAGAACCTTTCAGATGACACATATTAAACCGCCTCCTATATGATCTCCAACCATCTGGACTTCTATGAGTTTATTGAAGAGACTGAAACGTCTTAAAGAAACTCAAAGAAGCTTATTTTCAAGCTCCTTAGATTACCAGATTACCACTTTAAGAAAACACCAGGCAGACCAAAGTGCTGAACAACACAGATCAAACCAACTAGCAAAATTATAAATACAATAAAATTAATAAGAAAGGTGTCAGTTTCCTACAGAGTTAAAAGCCAGAGAATAAAAATAGGTTTTCAATCTGGACTTAAAGACCTGCACTGATGACGCTTGTCTAATATGGAGGGGAGGGTTATTCCAAAGCAATTAAGAGCGCTTGGTCTCCTCTGCATTTCAGCCGCGACTTAGTAATTGACAGCAACAGCTGTTAGGTCTATACTTGTAGACCTCGCTGCCTCAGAGACTTATTCCCGTGAACAAAGCAAGACGAACAGAGATCAATCGGTTTTAACTTGCGACTCCAACTTTGGCCCCCTCTCGCAGTTCTTTTATTAACTCAGTGTTTAAACATCTCAATCATGCGACAGATAAAACACTCACATGTGAACATGTGTGTGTGTGTGTGTGTGAGCATCTCTGTGAGCATGTGATGTGATCAGTGATATGTGAGTCTGTGTCTGTGTAGAAAACAGAGGTGAGCATTCATGCTGAAGATCTAATCATCTTGCACAATGACAACCATATTGATCCACAATTCTCTAACAGCTTACGTTTTGCGATCATTAAAATTTAGAAAGTTATTTGCCATCCATGATTTGACATCACTAAGACAGTTAAGCAGAGATTGACATGTGGAGGTATCCAAATGACTGTAAATAAAAGGTAAATAAAGCTGAAAGTCATCGACATACAAATGAAATGACACTCTGTGATTACAAAAAAGCTGCACCAAGAGGGAGTAAATACAGCGAGACAAATAGCGGCCCGAGGATAGATCCCTGGGGCACACCCCAAAGCAGAGGGGCCACAGAGGCCGCGGCCAACCCCACCTCAACACAAAAACTCCTTTCAGGAAGATATGATTTTAGCCACGACAATGCCAGATCAGAAATTCCCACACAGTGGTGTAAGCGGGAGATCAGCAGGTCATGGTCCACTGTGTCAAATGCAGCTGTCATGTCCAATAAGACAGGCACAGCATATTTACCAGGATCAGTCGCAGCTGCGAGACATACAACAGCTGGGTATGTACAATCCTCTCCAAGATCTTGCTTAAAAGGGGAAGCTTGGAGATAGGTCTCAAATTTGACATCAAGGACAGGTTTCTTAACTAAGGGATGTAGGACTGCATGTTTAAACCCACTAGGAACTTGACTGGATAACAGACTAGTATTGATAATACTCAGGATGTAAGGTCCAATGGTAGGAAATACTTTTTGGAGAAAGC
Organism: Perissodus microlepis; assembly: GCF_051167445.1. NCBI lineage: Eukaryota > Metazoa > Chordata > Actinopteri > Cichliformes > Cichlidae > Perissodus > Perissodus microlepis. Next base: position 37,369,099 of record NC_140477.1, read on the forward strand.
GGGGAGTAACAACATCGTTCGGGGAACCACAGGGCTTAGCGTGTAGCACCAACTCCTCTAAATCAAGCAGAGAAATTGGTGCAAAGGCAGATAACAGGTTTGAGCAAGGAACATGCATGGGCGGATCAACAATAGATGGGATCGGAGGCCTCAGGCTAGCAATCTACAGAAAGGTAATAAAGTTATTGCAAATAGCCTCAGAGGACGACAAAAGGTCGTAACTCTCCATGCTAAGTACAGAATTCATAGTATTGTATAAAACACGAGGATTATGTGAGTTGGCTGAAATACACAAACAGAGTTCAAAACTAACGAGACGAAGGGAATAGTTTCTTCAAGTCCAAATGAGCCTTAAAAACAGCAGCAAACCAGCAAACCAGAAGCTCTCGGAACATTAAAAAAAGTACAGCCAGCCGGTACTAGTTCAATGAACGCTTAACTCACCCGGAGAAATCCAGGTTTCAGTCAGGAAGAGCAAATTCAGAACACGAGAAAGAAAAAATTCCTTCAATATGAAGGTCTCGTTTGCCATCGACCTGGTATTTATTAGACCCAGCCTGAGAGGAACTGGATCCAAAACTTCAGAGGCATTAGCAACAAGATCCACTGGTCGAAGGTTTTTCTTGTCAACTCTGCGCCAGCGCAAATGTTGCAGAGGAGAGAGTTTTGCAGGACTATTTTCGAGAGACCCAACAACAGGAACCAACCAGGAGTCCACCAGGTCCAAGGCACGCAATGGCACCAAAAGTCACGGACAGAAAACGGCGGATGGAGCAGAGCTCATAGGGAAAATGAGAAATCCAGGATTTCAGCTCGACAAGACGACCTCCACGGTTACCCCGTCTCCTGCGACGCTTCTGCAAATCCGGTGACAGTGTTAGCGAACGCCGGTACGGTGGTATTGGTTCCAGATAGGGAGGCAAAAAGCCTTGGTTGTCATATCCAGGCCGGTCAGACATCTGGATGGATAAACAAATTTTCCAATAATGTCTGGCGATCATAAAACAATGTAGGACAGACATGTAGCGCAAAGTTTAGTAAAAACAATAAAACAAAACAAATAAAGGAGAGCGATGGATGGCGTGCCGAACACACAGACACCATCTGGATTCTCCATTTTAAGGCTGTAAAACCCCTCACTACACACTTTATACACTTTTGTCAGACAGGCACGAACATTTTCACACTTTTCTCTCTTGTTTAAACTCTCAAAGTTCAAACCTTCGTAGAAAAATGAGTCCAGTATTATAGAAATAAACCAAAGGAACCCGCAGGTGACGACGTTTCGTCGACACTGTTGTTTGTTGGGGAGAAAACTTACAAACATACAGTACAGCACTTCAGAGTCACACTGCTAGGATCGAAGATTTCTGTAAATTAGACAAGCTGAGCAGATTACACATTCTTGCACAAAAAATCCACGAAACAGTGAAGCCGCAAAATGTGAACCGCATTATAGCGAGGGAGCGCTGTATACACTGTTTGTACTCAGACAAGTACTTGAAGTGTTTTTCAGACAACACAACTGGAAAGTGTGTTGTTGCGACATCACGAGTTCCCAAAATAGTGCAATAAATTAAAAACAAATCCGATTAGGTTAAAAAATATTCCAAATATATAGCTACCAATAACCTTCTTAAGGTGGCAGCATTGGTCAGTCACTTTATGCTTGCCGTAAAGGTGTGGGAAGCTTTTTTTCCTGAACAGCAGGTGTTGCCACTCAAAACTTTGCAAAGACTTTTTTCCACAACATCTCATGTTTTTAAACTGTTACAACATCTCCAAATATATATCTGGATATCCCAGAACTCTACTGATACTAGTGCCAAAGCACCAAAGCAGCAGCACATGCCAGCCAATGCAACATCATTTGGGTTGGCAACAAAGGTGTCTGTTGTAAGGCCACTTGCACCCATCCAAAAATGTCTCTGCATTTACACATCTCAAAGGAAACTGGAATAGCAGGGAATTTTCACTCTATATGTTTCAGTGTCTTGTGGGGATCAATATTCCCACACAGTATTTGTACTGCGTTTCAGACACAATGATTGGAAAGTGTGTTGTGGGGACATGGTGAGTGTACAAAACACTGCAATAATTAAGAAGGAAAACAATCTGTGTGCAGGTTAAAAAGCCCAGTAAACCATCTCTCTGCACATAGAGGAGTGCTATCACTGCTGGGTTGAAGTGTACACTTTGTATCACTGTTTAATGATGCATCAGTACAGAAGCTCAATCCTGCACCCAACCCTTCCATTGCTGCCACCATGTGGCTGCAGGGTGCTTGGTTATGGATAACTGAAAATCTGCAGCACATCTTGATTTCTCTGGCATGTCTGAGTACTCTTAACAACAGCTGGAGCTTGTCAAGCTCAGAGCCAAACATCCTTTTCTGCTTTCTGTTTGTTTTGTTGTGGATAAACCTCGGCTCTTTGACAGGAAACTGGTAGGAGACCAACCACCCAGACAAACTGCCACTTCTTCTGTTTTTTGAGATCATTTTACATCTACACTTTGCCTGGATCCAGAGCTTGCATTAGCAAGTAAATGAGCCTCTCGTGCCTCATTACCATAATAGACAAGTTTCCTCTGTGTAATAACTTTCTTAATACAATATCAAGGACAGCGCTGATATTAGAGAGTAGATTCCAACTCCATGCCAGGTTTAATATAAAAACATGATCTTTTAGATTTATTTATGGTCCTCACAGGACAGCCACTCCACACATGATTTCATAGATTATGATGCATTACAATAGATTAAACTCATTTGAAATGAGCTCAGCATTAACATCTGCAGCTGTGATATCGACCCATGTAACACTAATGAGGAACATTTTTCAACAGAATAAATATTTTCCTTTTTATACTATAACGAATTACAAATTCAGAATCAGTAACAAGTTTAAGAACGTTAGTGATAACAAAATAAATGAATAATAAAAGACTGAATGTGAGCTGGCACTAAATTCGATGCCAAAGTCAGGAGAGGCAGTGTGGGCAGGTAGCCCACAATATGCTCTTTGTAGGTTGTGAGTTTGAAAGCTTTACTTGAGCTTTGGATAATGATGGGCCGTACTGTGCCGAGGCTTCGGAGCATGTGTCGAGAAAGCAGGAGCGTGTAACGAGGCTTGCTTCTTTATGGAGATCAGTGATGACGTGTTTCAGAACTTTCATGAACTGCCATGGTCCTGGGTCATTTTGAGCGCTCTCAGTTTTCTTGTGTTTCTCTATCATGTTAAGTTCATTTGTTATTCTAAGGAGTTATTCTATGGGCCCTAAGTTGTTCCGTTTAGTTATGGGATTTCCTCTCGTGTCTTTACCCCTGTGTCTGCCTCTCTGTATTGGAGTTCTGGTGCCTTGTTTTCCCCTCCTTGTGTTTTATTCCATGTTTCCCCAGCCTGCCATGTCGTTGCTCTCCCTCGTGCTCCTCAGTGTTCTCTTTTCCCGTCCAGTCTGCATTTTACTTTGAAGGTCTGTGTCCCAATTCAGGGACTGCACGCTTTGGAGTGCGTATTTGTAGACTGATTATGTCACAGCGACGCAACGAAGGGTGTCCCAATTCGAAGTGTACTCCAAATGTGGTTGACAAATGCGCCCTTCATTTCCCCAAATTTGAAGGCTGGGTCCGGTGTAGACTTCGTGGCCCAACATATCCCAGGATTCATAGCGCGGCGGTGGGTGTGGATATTTTTTTCAGAAAGAAAACGGGGGATGCCTGAAGCGGGGCGGCCAAAGAGTAAACTTTTAAAAGTAAGTACTGAATATTATGTCACTTAATAACGAAGAACATTAAAACATTGCTGTTGGCCACATGTCGGCAAAGTTATGTGACATTAGTGACGTTTGTACTTTCAGCGTTAACTTGGTTTTAAAGCTTCTACTTCAAAATATATATATAGTCGACCTTAATCTCACAGAGAATGTGATGATTTCATGGATAATTAAAGTCAGTCATATATCCACAAACACAACAAGCTGAAAGTCAGTGATGCTGCTCGGTTTGCAGTCCTGAATATCACGGCACAAGCAGGATTCACTGCACTGTTAATGTTAGCTGTGTTATATTGCTGCCTCTGTTCGGTGGTGTCGAGCCAAACGGACTTTAACGTGTGTTTGAACGAGCTGACGGTTCACTCGTTAAGCTGAAAGAAAGATGCTTTAATCACAGCAGTCACACATGTGTCCACTGGACCATCTGGGAACTCTTCTTGTTTACACTCGTAATAACACAAACACTAAATCCTCCTTCTCTGGTGCTGTTGTGTAGCAGTGTGTACACCTGAGACTGTCACCTGTCTGTCTGTCCTGCACTCTCTCTCTGTTTCTTTCTCTCTGATTGTGGAATAAAAGTATGAACATGTGTTTATAAGTTACACTTGTGTTTGAATCCTGCAGCTTCTCACACATTTGATTTCCATGTGTGACGACTGCAAGTGTCCAGAGTGAGGACAGACTGAGAGACCCACTGCTGCACATCATCTGTGAGGCTTTGCAGCCCTGATGATCCACCAGGACAAACTCAGCAGTGTGTGAGGAAGAGGAGGAGGAAGAGCCAGCAGCAGCTGACAGATGGAGAGAATAGACAGACTGTTCCCTGTTTGTGAAGGACTGCTAGGAAAGTTTAACATCACTGTCTGTCCTGAATCAGTCTTATTAGGTAATGTTCAAATAATGTGATCATCCAGTGTTTTCAGTGTGGGAGAAAGTACTCAGGGCCTTCAAGTTACACACTATGAAAGGCAGCAACAAGTTTAATGTTCAGAAACCTAAAGTCTGTATCAGCAGCAGAATGGAGCTAAAAATAAATGTTGGTTTCAGTTCTACGAAGCTTTGAGTATTTTGGATCAGTAGCTGCTGTGTTTGTTGCATCATATTGCTGTAATTGTTTATATGCTTTATATATTCTGAGCTAAGTTGATCTATAGTGTTACATCATATTCTATAAGGATGTTATGTGTTTGTAGACTTTCTGCCCAGTTTGACCCATTTAGCAGAAGTCAGCCTGTTTAAGGCTCTGATATCTATTCTGTGTGACTTAAAGCAGTTATGACATGGTCTGATTTTCTCCCCCAATAAAGGAATATTTCATATATCAGTCGACTCTTCATTCTATCAGACACAGTTATCACAGCTCGTACATTTGCTTTTTACACATATATGTAAGCATTGAGCCAAATTTAGTAATGCCAACAAATTAAACAAACAATATTTGTTATATAATACATCTATAGATACACTGTCACAGATACTTGTCTTTGAGTGAAGATTTAAGGTGATAGGAAATATAAATAACTGCAACTTGAATCTCTGACCCAGAGTTCAAGCTCACTGCTGTAATATATCCTGTAATATATATATATCATAATAATCTGACAATACATATAATATTGGCCATATTATATTTACATTACCACAGTGAGATGATTTTAGTCTCATGATTTTGTCCCAATCCGCCATTTTGGGGGTCTAAACAAAGCGCAAGCGAAAAAGGAGCGAAGGCACACACAACAGCCATGGTTCGTATTTGCTGTGTGGTCGGCTGCAATGTTCGATCGCACGACCGGCAAGAGAATAAGCTTGAAAAGGGTTTATCTTTTCATTCTTCCCCAACCTGGAAGCAACATGAGGCAGCTCGTGTATCGATGTTACCAAACGACGGCGTGTAGCCTGGATAGCAGCTGTGAGACGAGCTGATATCCAGTTCTCTTCCATCTCCAAATATCTGTTGGTGCTCCAGACATTTTCATTCCGGTAAGTTCTAAATAAGTTCATATCACTCTTTATAGCCTATTAGTTTTATTTTCGATGCACTCTGAGCTCATAGCAAATTAGCACAAACATCCTACTGAGTGATTTTGCAGAACTACCTTCTGTTTATAGAGTTGCTAATTATTTGGCATTATTGCAGCAAACCAGTCTATGAAATGGATGAAACATCGTGACTTGGTTCCAGCGCTACACAAGGGACCTGCTTCAAACATACCACCATGCCAATCAGATTACTTCTTCCATGTGAGGGTGAAGAGGTGACCCTTCAGGATAAGATGGTGAAGGTTTGCTGTGTTTGGTGAACAGTGTGATAATAAAACCAGGGAAAATGAAACCTGCTCCTGTTAAATATTCTTAAGTCTTTTGCTGTATAAATAGCGTTTTTTTTTTTTTTTTTTCAAAAGATACAGTAAATAAAGTAATGTTAGTAGTGGGTGATATCATGTAAACACTGTCATGATTTCATGTAAACATTTTGTCATTTGTAAACTATAAATGACATGGATTCTACACTGTAACGGATGTGATTCTATAAAGTGGTTTTAATTTAAAAAAAAGAGGCAAAAATTAGTTTGTTTCTTTATTCAACTTTTGAACAGTGGGACTCAGTCAGTACATATTCAGTAAATGCTAATTATTTACACGGCAGTGCACTTAAGGCATAAATCTAGACCCCTAGATAAAACATTATGGCATTATAGCAGTGACAACTCCTCCACAGTAGCAGGTGGGATTTTTCTTCTTTGAGGACGGCTCCTTTTACCTGTCACTACAGATGGTCTGTTTATGTTTTGATCAAGAGCCTTTTTTTGGGCAGCTGAAGAGGAGAAGTCTATCTTATGGCCAACCTCTGGCTGTATCTTGGTCACATTACCCAGCAAAACCCAGTAAGCAGGTTCATCTGTAACAGTCCTTGTGCCACAGATCAACACTGTTGCTTCTACATTAAACAGAAGAGCAGTGACGTGGCTGCAGGTCTCCGCGACTCTGGCCTTACAGGTGCAGTGGGCGGCTTCAACCTTCCCTGTGATGCTCACAGTGACCCATGGCTGCAATGCTGGTTCATTCAGTCTTTGAGAGTGCAGTACCTGAAACACACACAAAGTTCATTTAAAGACAAGAACTATGAGCCAAGGCCGACATAAATGTGTTTTATCTACTTTATCATAAATGTAACAAAGTGTTTAGAAAGTTAGCACATACATGTAATTTTTCATTTCTTTATGTGTCCATTGCTGCAGGTTATAGTGTAAATCTGCCTGTTCTCTGTCAGAAACCTGCCTGCAGAAAATGAACCTAAAGGATGTAATGCAAGGATGTCATCACTTTAGAGATGGAGAAAGCATAAAGTGACAATTATGAATCACTTAATATGATAAGGAGATTCTGCAGGTCATTAATCAATGTATAAAATTAAAATAAAATGTATTTTTAGTGACACAGGATACAAATATGGAAGCAAGATGTGTAATTAGGATTATTTATAATAAATATGAATAAATCATTGCAATTTCTTTAACCATAGAGAATAACTAAATCCTTCAGGACAGTGTCTCATCAATGCACTGAACTCACTATGTTATCCACCTAACAGCCTCCACATGTTCTCACTGTAGTTTCCCCTCATGAATGAATTTATGCTGCACTAATGTGAATGTTCGGATGGAAATCAAAAGCATTTTACTTGCAGTACTCGAGCTGACTTACCTTTGTTTGAATGACGACTTGTACGCACTGACTCCACAGATAAGGTACGAGAATATATCAGGCTACGTCAATAGCGGTTGGTCTTCAGGGTTTCTACTCCACGGCCGTATTTCATACGGGTCCACATTTCCAATGCACGCTATTTTCTGCAAGTACCGCCGCTTCGCCTCTGAACGAAATCGGTCTCTATACAGTCCATTCTCTTTTCAGCTGCTTTTAAGCATCTTGTAATCGTCGTTCCAACACAGTGTGTTTGTTTTGATTCGCAGACCCCGAAAATGGTGCCGCGCTCCCACAATGCATTGCGGCGTGACGTCAACTCCATAGCCCTATAGTACGCACCGTACGTAATACGCGTAGTGCGCGTACTTCAAGCGTGCAGACCAATGACTGTATAAAAGATGGACGACGCGACACCGCCTCCTCCCATTGTGCAAAAATGAAGCCAAAATATCCCGCTTGTGGAGGCTGCCGTCTTGCAAATTTGGAGCCAGAGTCTGCGCAGTAGTGACTTGAGGTGGAGCGACTGTGTAACACTCCCGCCCACACACCCGCTGGACGTGACCGCAAACACGCCCCCTACACTTTTTACGTAGCACCTGTGGCTCGAGTTTTTTTGCTGGTTTACCGCGACTGACGACTCGTTTAATTAAGGTAAATACAACCATGTCACTGTTATAAGAAAAGACACACAGTTTATCATCTCATAGTTCTAAAATCGCTCTGTTGTTAATTCGTTCGCTAGATTAGCCGCTAGCATACGCATTGTGTTGGAGGCTTGTTGCTAGCTAGTTAGCGATGCTACACACTCTAATAGTCTGTGTTATTGAAGGATTCAGCACTCCTTATGTTTTTTTTTTATCCATTTTTAGACAGCGATGAGATCATCTGCACACTCTACAGATGCCCAGAGTTACTGTTAATATCAAAAATATAATGCTGTCCTTTGAGATTTTAACCAATGTTTAAAATGTATAAAACCAATGTTTTATACATTCATTGGTGCAGACCCTGAATTGGGACACAGCCTAGTGGTGCCGAGCTGGCGCACCGAGTAGTTCCTGTTACCTGCTGTTTGTCTGTTTTTACAGGTAAGCTGGGTTCCAAATAATACATATGTGATGGACAACAGTAGCAATCGAAAAGCTAGAGAGCCAATTCACGAGTTTAAGGGTTGATAATGATGAATCACCACCAGCTGTTGCTAAAAGCACCTTTATGATCTGAGCATGCGCAGAATGATCCACAGCGCTCCTTTGATCCTTTGATTTTCTCAAAGGATCATTGTGACGTCACGGTGACATCACATTCTCTGCCACACCCACCAAGTCCTTAAATAGAGGAGGTCGTTTAACAGTTTACATCAGAAGGAGCCAGTTGTTTTAGACAAAGCTGACCTTTGCATTGAAATCATTCAGAGATTTAACTTTTTGACACTTTTGAGCTTTAAACCTTTAAAGAAATGTCACAGGGAACCGGAGATCAGTCAGACCCACTGCAGCGTATGACAGATGAACTCAGGGAAGAAAACGCACAACTCAGTGAAATGTGCATAGAATTAAGTCAACATATCGGACAAGTCACTCGAGAAAACGCACGACTCAGTGAAGAAAACACACAACTCAGTCAAAACTACATACAACTCAATCAAGAAAACACACAACTCAGTCAAGCAAACGCACAACTCAGTCAAGAAAACGCACAACTCGGGCAAGCAGACGCACAATTGAGGCAAGAGATCGCAGAACTCAGACAAACTGTGGAAAATCTTCAGCGCCCAGCAGTACATGAACAACAGACAACAGAAAGAGAATCCCGTGGTTCGTGGGGTCTAAACCTACTTAAAGTAGGTTTAACTGTTGCCGGATGTGTCATTGCTCTTCCTGCAGCTTTCTGGGTCGCCTCTAAGATTTTCGGCTGAAGCGAATGTCCCGCTCTGTGGGCTCATGATTATTATCGTGACGCTCTGTGGGGTCATGATTATTATCATGACCCCACAGAGCGGGGATCGCTTGCGTGTGCTTGCATGCACACGTCCCATCGACAATTGTGGATTGTGGTCCACATCCACAATTACAGCTCTACTGTAATTGTGGATGTGGACCAGTTACCCTTTAAAAACAGTAATGATCTTTTCCAGCCACAGTCCACCTTCATCCTGGCGTTGTTCCCGCTGGTGCAGGGTCCGCTCCTCAGCAAAGGTTTCTCCGTTTGGTTCTGTCCAAGGCGTCCTCAGGTGACGCGTTGATGGTCTTAATGTCTTCCTTGATTTTGTCCATCCACCGTTTTTTCGGTCTGCCTCGAGGCCGGCGTCCGTCTGGGTCGATCCTTAATAGTCGTTTTTGCTGAGTTCTCATCGCTTCGAATCACGTGTCCATACCACCTCAGGCGGGATTCGAGCATCTTTTGAACTCGAGCCACAGTCCACCGACCTGTCATAAATACGCTGTGCTCTCCTTTATGTTTGATTTTATTTTGCCCCTCACCTCCCAACCAGTCATGGCAGAAGACCGCCCCTCCCTGAGCCTGGTTCTGCCAGAGGTTTCTTCCTGTTAAAAGGGAGTTTTTCCTCTCCACCGTTGCCAGAGTGCTTGCTCATAGGAGATCATTTGATTGTTGGGGTTGAATTTTTGGATTTCATTTCATTGGCTTGAACTGAAAAACCTAAAAATTCAGGTGAGGGGTTCACATAGTGGAGAGCACTACATTTGTTAACTGCACTTTTTTTATTTGTAGTTTTTGTAGTTCTTCCTACTACAAAAACTACAAATGAAAACAAGGCAGTTGGCAGCAAATGAAAATAAATAAAACACATTAAAAAAAAATCTGCTACTGCTCTGTGTGTTTACTTCAGTGAACACAGTATGTTTTTGTGTTGGAAGATTATAGATTGTCCTGACGTGTCCACAGACGTGTGGATTTGTGTGCTGCTGTGTTCACTTGTGTGTTTTTGTGCACTCGGGAGGACGGTACCTGTCTCGTCGTCATCTCGTAGACAAATATTTGACGACGTCTAGAAGAGAAGTCTGAGTCGCCGTCCAAACGTCTGCCTGCAGCACAACCTCCGTCTCTCAGCGCTCGGCATGCACGCTGAATAAGAGCCCTCAGGTGAACTTCTCTCACCTGCATAAACACTTTGCATCGGTTTCTCGGCTGCAGGTCCATGAAGGCACTTTTGGAGGAATGTTATGGTCTGACCTTCATCCTTCAGCTCACTCTGAACTCTCTGAGCAGCTCTCTGGCGTCTCTGTGAGGACCTGCAGGAAGACTTCTCCAGACTTTTCCTTCTGTTGATGATGTTGATGACTCCACACTGTTTATGTCCTGCTGAGCTTTGTGCTCTGGGAATGCCAGACCATGACTGATAGTGTTATTGTCTTATATCTCACGTCACGGCTTATATCTGAAGTCCTGCTGGCAGAAATGCCCTTCAGTCAGAAAGGTTGATGGTCAGGATGAACCTGGACACTTCTTTGTACACGTGTGTCGTATCTTTTGAATGATAAGTACTGATAGAGACAGACGTGAGTCAGTATTTATATTTCTTGCAGCCTGTTAGCACTGTACCTCCTGCCTTTCCAAACGGCTCTTCTGTGTTTCTGTCTCATCGTTCTGCTGATGAACATTTGTCGCCCACCGTGATCTCAGCACGTGGTCCTGGTTCTGGAGAGCAGACGTGTGTTGATCTGAGTCCTGTGATTTCCAGTAGTGATTTATTCCCAAGAGAAAATCAAATCGTCCTCTGCTGCCGTGTTTTTGCACAATAAAAATGATGCAGCTGTCAGAAACGGTCCGGCCCTGGTTATTGTCTCAGATACGACGCTCGTCTTATCCTGTCGGCTTGTGTCGGTTTCCTTCATTTACTTCTTGTTATTTTCCTGAAATGTGCTCCAGAGTGACAAAAATATGGTGGAGTTTATGCTGCACTAAAACCTCTGTGATAGTGATAGTCTTAAAGAGAACACGGGGATTATGACAATTTAACACAATGATCTGAGAAAAATATCAGTTTCTCTCATTTTCACTGTATTCTGATCAAATTTCCAACATTCTTTTAACATTTCAAAAGAAACCTGCTACCCTCGCCTGCTGTTCAGCCTTCACTCCAGTCCCCTGTAGTTCAGTCTCCTCCTGTCCTCCAGTCTCCTGTCCTCCAGTCAGTCCAGTCTCCTGTCCTCCAGTCAGTCCAGTCATCCCCTGTAGCCCAGTGTCCTGTTCCCCAGTCGCCCCCTGTCTAGTCAGTCCAGTCGCCTCCCGTCCAGTCAGTCCAGTCGCCCCCTGTCCAGTCAGTCCAGTCGCCTCCCGTCCAGTCAGTCCAGTCGCCCCCTGTCCAGTCAGTCCAGTCGCCTCCCGTCCAGTCAGTCCAGTCGCCTCCCATCCGGCCGCCTGTAGCTCAGTCACCCGTTCTCCCACCGTCTGTAGTCCAGTCTTCTGTAGTTCGGTCACTCATCCACCATCCTGTTCAGTTCCCGGAGCTGCAGCCACAGCATCCAGAGCCAGCTGTGAGCTCTCCCGCTGGCCCGGCCGCTCCTCAGCCAGAGGCTTCCGCGCCTGCTGGCTCTACAGCTGTGGCTCCGTCACCCCCGGCTCCCGTGCCGTCGCTTGGTCCAGCCTCAGCTTCAGGTTCTGCTTCGCCCGGTCCAGCCTCAGCCTCAGCTTCTGCTTCGCCCGGTCCAGCCTCAGCTTCAGCCTCTGCTTCGCCCGGTCCAGCCTCAGCTTCTGCTTCGCCCGGTCCAGCCTCAGCTTCAGCTTCTGCTTCGCCCGGTCCAGCCTCAGCCTCAGCTTCTGCTTCTGTTTCGCCCGGTCCAGCCTCAGCTTCAGCTTCTGCTTCGCCCGGTCCAGCCTCAGCTTCTGCTTCTGTTTCGCCTGGTCCAGCTTCTGCCTCTGCGTCAGCCTCGCCCGGTCCAGCCTCAGCCTCAGCTTCTGCTTCGCCCGGTCCAGCCTCAGCCTCAGCTTCTGCTTCGCCCGGTCCAGCTTCTGCTTCGCCCGGTCCAGCCTCAGCTTCAGCTTCTGCTTCGCCCGGTCCAGCCTCAGCCTCAGCCTCTGCTTCGCCCGGTCCAGCCTCAGCCTCAGCTTCTGCTTCTGTTTCGCCTGGTCCAGCTTCTGCCTCTGCGTCAGCCTCGCCCGGTCCAGCCTCAGCCTCAGCTTCTGCTTCGCCCGGTCCAGCCTCAGCCTCAGCTTCTGCTTCGCCCGGTCCAGCCTCAGCTTCAGCTTCTGCTTCGCCCGGTCCAGCCTCAGCCTCAGCTTCTGCTTCGCCCGGTCCAGCCTCAGCTTCTGCTTTGCCCGGTCCAGCCTCAGCTTCTGCTTCGCCCGGTCCAGCCTCAGCTTCTGCTTCGCCCGGTCCAGCCTCAGCCTCAGCCTCAGCTTCTGCTTCGCCCGGTTCAGCCTCAGCCTCAGCTTCTGCTTCTGCTTCGCCCGGTCCAGCCTCAGCTTCAGCTTCTGCTTCGCCCGGTCCAGCCTCAGCTTCTGCTTCTGTTTCGCCCGGTCCAGCTTCTGCCTCTGCGTCAGCCTCGCCCGGTCCAGCCTCAGCCTCAGCTTCTGCTTCGCCCGGTCCAGCCTCAGCCTCAGCTTCTGCTTCGCCCGGTCCAGCTTCTGCTTCGCCCGGTCCAGCCTCAGCTTCAGCTTCTGCTTCGCCCGGTCCAGCCTCAGCCTCAGCTTCTGCTTCGCCCGGTCCAGCCTCAGCCTCAGCTTCTGCTTCTGTTTCGCCTGGTCCAGCTTCTGCCTCTGCGTCAGCCTCGCCCGGTCCAGCCTCAGCCTCAGCTTCTGCTTCGCCCGGTCCAGCCTCAGCCTCAGCTTCTGCTTCGCCCGGTCCAGCCTCAGCTTCAGCTTCTGCTTCGCCCGGTCCAGCCTCAGCCTCAGCTTCTGCTTCGCCCGGTCCAGCCTCAGCCTCAGCTTCTGCTTCGCCCGGTCCAGCCTCAGCTTCTGCTTCGCCCGGTCCAGCCTCAGCTTCTGCTTCGCCCGGTCCAGCCTCAGCCTCAGCCTCAGCTTCTGCTTCGCCCGGTTCAGCCTCAGCCTCAGCTTCTGCTTCGCCCGGTTCAGCCTCAGCCTCAGCTTCTGCTTCGCCCGGTCCAGCCTCAGCCTCAGCCTCAGCTTCTGCTTCGCCCGGTCCAGCCTCAGCCTCAGCTTCTGCTTCTGTTTCGCCTGGTCCAGCTTCTGCCTCTGCGTCAGCCTCGCCTGGTCCTGCGGCTGCCACGCCGCCGCCTTCCTCGTGGCCACCCACCGGACGTGCTCAGTGGCCGCCGCCACCTTCCACGCGGCCGCCCACCTGAACTGTCTCGTTTCAGCCACGGGCCACGTGGCCGCCCACCTGAACTGTCTCTGTTTGGACTCCGTCCTGCGCCCCCTCCGCCCGCCCCAGTTTTGTCACGTTTAGGTTATGTTGCCACATCAATGTTCTCACTTCCTGCTTTTCCTGTGTCAGCTCGTCTCTTGTGTTATTAGCCAGATTATGTTCAGCTGTGTACTCACCGGTCTCTCATTATCATCCTCATCAGTCTGTGTATTTAAGTCCTCTGTTTCCACTCGTTCACTGTCGTGTCATTGATCTTATGTTGTCATTTCCGCCTGCGTTCAGTTAGCTAGCCGTTCAGTCAGTCAGTCCTTCATTCATTCATTCATTCAGTCAGTCAGTCGTCCAGCCAGCCAGCCCTTTCCTACTCCTGTTCTGTTTGTTCACTCCGTCGACAATAAAGACCAACCTTCACCTACCTACCTGTGAGTCCAGCATTTGGGTCCTCCTTCTCTCATCCACGACACTACTCCTGACAGAATGCACATACTGGGACCTATTTTCTCGATAACTACTTAACCAGTTTAATGCAATTCCTCTCACCCCATAAGTATTAGGCTTAGAAATCAAAACAGAATGTTGCAGCGTATCAAAAGCTTTTTTTAAGTCAATAAATACCCCTATTGTATATTTATTAGTATCTGTTGCACATGAAATATCATCAATAGTCGTCATCAATGCTAATGCCGTTGATCTGTTTTTCCTAAATCCATATTGATTTTCACTTAGTAATTGATGTTTTTCAATAAAGCTATCAAGTCTTTCCACAAAAGGTTTTTCAAGTACTTTAGAAAACTGTGACAGAAGTGACATTGGCCTATAGTTATTATAACTATGTTTGTCTCCCTTTTTATACAGAGGTATCACTTTTGCCACTTTCATTCTGTCAGGAAATACGCCAGCATGGAATGACAGATTGAAAATATAACAAAGAGGAGTAATTATACAGTCCAAAGTCTTTTTAACTATAACCATATCTAAACCATCACAATCAGTAGATGTCTTATTTTTAGTCTTGTTTAAAATTGCTGCAATTTCTTTTTCAGCGATGTCAGCTAAAAATATAGACTTAACTACTCTGCTTCCACCTTTCCAATCATCCTTTTGTTCTAACTTATCATGTTTTCTAATTAGATTCGCCAAATTAGGGCCAATATTTACAAGAAAGGAATTGAATTCATTTACCACTTCATTCATGTCCTTTATAATCTTATTTTCCTTATAAAAATACTTAGGCAAATCTAAGGAAACGTTCTTATTGCCTAATGTCTCTCTGAAAATATTCCAAATACCCTTTATATTATTTTTCTTTTCTTGAAATAGTTTGTTATAGTATTCTTTCTTGGCCTTCCTCAATATTAATACTAGCCTATTTTTATAGACTTTATATTTCATGTCAGCGGTCTTTGTTCTGAGTTTTATATAATCGCTATATAGTTTGTTCTTCTTTTTGCACGCGTTTACTAGCCCCTCAGTTATCCAATTAGTTTTCTTCTTCTTAAATTTAAGCGGTACCAGTGGACAATATTTTCCATACAAGGCCAAATAAGTATTTAAAAATGTATAGTTCTGCTGTAACAGTCTCCATTAAGTCGCCAATAACATAGACATATCTTTAAGTTGTTTATCCTTCAGATCACAGTTAACAAAAAGTGCCACCCCTCCTGCCTTCTTATTAGATCTATTTATGTAATATAACTCATACCCATCAATATAAGGGGGCCAGGGATCAGAGAGGATCTGCTGCGTCTTCCTCACGCAGCACTATCTATAGAGATCCTGCGTGACTGGCAGTTAAGTCCTGGTGATGTGCTGTACTGATCTCTCCACGCTCTGCAGAGCTTTGCAGTCCATTACAGCTGTCGTACCAGGTGGTGATGCAGCCAGGCAGAGTACTCTCAATGGTGCGTCTGTAGAAGTTTGTAAGTATTCTGGAGTTCATGCCGAATCTTCTTAGGGGCCGCAGGAAGAAGAGCGGCTGTCTTGCTGCTTTCACACCAACATGGTGTGACCAACTCAGATCCTCGCTGAAGTTAATGCCCAGAAATCTGAAGCAGCTGACTCTCTCCACCTCTGCTCCTGTGATGTGGATGGGGGTGTGGCCAGCTCTCTGCAGTCTCCTGTAATCCACGATGAGCTCCTTGGTTTTTGTGCCAGGGCTGCCATTTGTCACCGATTCTGTTCATAACGTTTATGGACAGGATTTTTAGGCGCAGCCAAGTGGCATTGGGCTTTTATTTAGGTGGACTCAGAATCTCATCGCAGATGACGTGGTTCTGTTGGCTTCATTGGCTTATGGCCTCCAGCTCGCACTGGAATGGTTCGCAGCCGAGTGTGAAGCGGTGGGAATGATGATCAGCACCTTCAAATCTGAGGCCATGGTTCTCAGTCAGAAAAGGGTGGAGTACCCACTCCGGGTTGGGGATGAGTTCCTGCCCCAAGTGGAGGAGTTTAAGTATCTTGGGGTCTTTTTCACGAGTGTTGGGAGAAGGGAGCCAGAGATTGGTGCTGCGGCTGCAGTGATGTGGACGCTGCACCAGTCTGCCGAGGTGAAGAGAGAGCTGAGCGTAAAAGCGAAGCTCTCAATTTACCGGTCGATCTACGTCCCTACCCTCAACTATGGCCACGAGCTGTGGGTAGTGACCAAAAGAACGAGATTGTGGATAAAAGCAGCGGAAAAGAACTTCCATCGAAGGGTAGCTGGCCTTTTCCTTAGAGATAGGGTGAGAAGTTAGGCCATTGGGGAGGGGCTCAGAGTAGAGCTGCTGCTGCTCCATATCAAAAGGAGCCAGTTGAGGTGGCTCGGGCATCTGACAAGAATGCCTCCTGGGTGAGTTATTCTGGGCTTGTCCCACCCGGAGGCGGCCCCGGTGCAGACCCAGGACATGCTGGAGAGATTATACAGTGGCTTGCTAAAGCATTCGGCCCCCTTGAACTTATTTTGTCACATTACAGACACAAACATGAATCAGTTTTATTGGAATTCCAGGTGAAAGACCAACACAAAGTGGTGCACACGTGAGAAGTGGAACGAAAATCAAACATGATTCCAAACATTTTTTGGAAATAAATAACTGCAAAGTGGGGTGTGCGTAATTATTCAGCCCCCTGAGTCAATACTTTGTAGAACCACCTTTTGCTGCAGTTCCAGCTGCCAGTCTTTTAGGGTCTGTCTCTACCAGCTTTGCACATCTACAGACTGAAATCTTTGCCCATTCTTCTTTGCAAAACAGCTCCAGCTCAGTCAGATTAGATGGACAGCGTTTGTGAACAGCAGTTTTCAGGTCTTGCCACAGATTCTCGATTGGATTTAGATCTGGACTTTGACTGGGCCATTCTAACACATGGATATGTTTTGTTTTAAACCATTCTATTGTTGCCCTGGCTTTATGTTTAGGGTCGTTGTCCTGCTGGAAGGTGAACCTCCGCCCCAGTCTCAAGTCTTTTGCAGACTCCAAGAGGTTTTCTTCCAAGACTGCCCTGTATTTGGCTCCATCCATCTTCCCATCAACTCTGACCAGCTTCCCTGTCCCTGCTGAAGAGAAGCCCCCCCAGAGCATGATGCTGCCACCACCATATCTGACAGTGGGGATGGTGTGTTCAGAGTGATGTGCAGTGTTAGTTTTCTGCCACACATAGCGTTTTGCATTTTGGCCAAAAAGTTCCATGTTGGTCTCATCTGACCAGAGCAGCTTCTTCCACATGTTTGCTGTGTCCCCACATGGCTTGTGGCAAACTGCAAACGGGACTTCTTATGGTTTTCTGTTAACAATGGCTTTCTTGCCACTCTTCCATAAAGGCCAACTTTTCGCAGTGCACGACTAATAGTTGTCCTATGGACAGATTCCCCCACCTGAGCTGTAGATCTCTGCAGCTCGTCCAGAGTCACCATGGGCCTCTTGGCTGCATTTCTGATCAGCGCTCTCCTTGTTGGGCCTGTGAGTTTAGGTGGACGGCCTTGTCTTGGTAGGTTTACAGTTGTGCCATACTCCTTCCATTTCTGAATGATGGCTTGAACAGTGCTCCGTGGGATGTTCAAGGCTTGGGAAATCTTGTTGTAGCCTAAGCCTGCTTTAAATTTCTCAGTAACTTTATCCCTGACCTGTCTGGTGTGTTCTTTGGACTTCATGGTGTTGTTGCTCCCAATATTCTCTCAGACAACCTCTGAGGCCGTCACAGAGAAGCTGTATTTGTACTGACATTAGATTACACACAGGTGCACTCTATTTAGTCATTAGCACTCATCAGGCAACGTCTATGTGCAACTGACTGCACTCAGACCAAAGGGGGCTGAATAATTACGCACACCCCACTTTGCAGTTATTTATTTGTAACAAATGTTTGGAATCATGTATGATTCTCGTTCCACTTCTCACGTGTGCACCACTTTGTGTTGGTCTTTCACCTGGAATTCCAATAACATTGATTCCTGTTTGTGGCTGTAATGTGACAAAATGTGGGAAAGTTCAAGGGGGCCGAATACGTTTGCAAGCCACCGTATCTCTCGGCTGGCCTGGGAACGGCTTGGTATTTCCTCGGACAAGCTAGAGGAGGTGGCTGGGAAGAGAGAGGTCTGGGTTTCTCTGCTTAGGCTGCTGCCACCGTGACAAGGTGCCAGATAAGCAGAAGATGATGGATGGATGGATGGATGGATGAAAGGACAGTCATAGCACAAATTGACAAGCATAAAATAGTATGTTTGTGCCAGTACGTTGTTTTCTAAAGACCTTCAAGGTAGGTCAAGGTCAAGGTAACTTTATTTATACCCATAGGCAAGGTAAATTTGCTTTACAGAAAAAATGACAGCATTTGGCATCCCTTCAAAAACACACATGCCTATTAAAGATATAAACCTCCCTGTAGCACATATAGTAATTTAATATTTTGAATCAAAAACAGTTCTTATTTAATTCAGTGACAGCAACAGGGACAAAGCTATTTTTAATTCAATTCAATTCAATTCAATTTTATTTATATAGCGCCAAATCACAACAAAAGTCGCCTCAAGGCGCTTCATAGATACAGAGAAAAACCCAACAATCATATGACCCCCTATGAGCAAGCACTTTGGCGACAGTGGGAAGGAAAAACTCCCTTTTAACAGGAAGAAACCTCCGGCAGAACCAGGCTCAGGGAGGGGCGGGGCCATCTGCTGCGACCGGTTGGGGTGAGAGAAGGAAGACAGGATAAAAGACATGCTGTGGAAGAGAGACAGAGGTTAATAACAGATATGATTCAGTGCAGAGAGGTCTATTAATACATAGTGAGTGAGAAAGGTGACTGGAAAGGAAAAACTCAATGCATCATGGGAATCCCCCGGCAGCCTACGTCTATTGCAGCATAACTAAGGGAGGATTCAGGGTCACCTGGTCCAGCCCTAACTATATGCTTTAGCAAAAAGGAAAGTTTTAAGCCTAATCTTGAAAGTAGAGATAGTGTCTGTCTCCTGAATCCAAACTGGAAGCTGGTTCCACAGAAGAGGGGCCTGAAAACTGAAGGCTCTGCCTCCCATTCTACTTTAAATACTCTAGGAACAACAAGTAGGCCTGCAGAGCGAGAGCGAAGTGCTCTAATAGGGTGATATGGTACTACAAGGTCATTAAGATAAGATGGGGCCTGATTATTTAAGACCTTGTATGTGAGGAGCAGGATTTTGAATTCAATTCTGGACTTAACAGTTTTATAACGCTTTGGCCTGCATCTCAGAAATAGAAACCTCCGTCCTGAGGGAAGAAGCTGAAATTCACCCCTTAGCGGATGGGAACCATTTTTAAGGATTGATAAAGCCATCCTCTGTACCTGCTTGGAGTACAGGGAGGCTAAACAAGACTGTGGCTCACCTATCAGACGACTGGACCATCTCACTATCTGATTTAGAGAGTTTTTCTCTGTGACAGAGGTCTGACCGAACCATGCCACCAAACAAAAGGATAAAACAGACTCAATAAAAGAACGATAAAGTTAAAATGTTTTGGTCAATGTGGAAATGAGCAAGTTTCCTAAGGCAATAAAGGTGCTGGTGACCCTTTTTACAAACTGATTTACAATTTTGATCAAAGTTCAGTTTTTCATTGATTATGGTCCCAAGATATTTATATGATTGTACTTGCTCTATTTTTTGACCTTTAATTAAAGCGACTGCGTGCCCATTTTGTTGTTTCCTAAAATCAACAACCATATCTTTTGTTTTAGATATGTTCAGCTGGAGATAAGACTCCTCACACCACTGAACAAAGTCATCAATGACTGGACCGTGGTTAGTTTCACCCTCTTTCAGTAAGCTGACAATAACAGTCATCTGCATATTTAATGATGGCCCTGTTTTCATATCTGCTCTGACACATGTTTGTATAGAGAATGAATAATAAGGGCGATAAGACGCACCCTTGAGGAGAACCTGTGGAGGAGAACACTGGGTCAGACAGAACCCCATTTATTCTCACTCTTTGTGACCTGTTAGTTAAAAAATCCTAAAATCCAGCCCAGCAGGTTTTTCCTGATTTCAAACTGTTCTAAAAGTCTTTTAATTCAAATATGGGGCTGTGTTGCATTAAAAGCTGAAGAAAAATCAATGAAAAGAAGTCTTGCAAAAGTCCCTTTACTCTCTACATGTTTAAGAATCAGATTTAACAAAGTCAAAAGTGCGTCCTCCACTCCTCTATTGGGCCTGTATGCAAACTGCATTGGATCCAGCTGATGTTCAGTCTCTTTCATAATCACATTTCTGATGATTTTTTCAAAGACTTTCATGACAACTGAAGTGAGGGCAACAGGCCTGAAGTCGTTTAGAATTGTTGGACGACTAGATTTAGGGATAGGAACCACGACTGCTTCTTTCCAAAGAGAGGGCACATGTTGTGTTTGCAAGGATTTATTCAAAATAACCTGAAATATAGGACTGAGTTCGTCAGCACAAGATTTAATTAGGTGGCCACTAATATTATCAGGACCCTGGCTCTTGTTCACATTGACTGTATGAAAGGCCTTTTTGACATCGCTGAGTTCAATGATAAAGTGCTGAGTATCTCTCAGTTTCTGTTTCAGTTCAGAAATATCCTCGCTGAAATCAGAAGAACTAAAACGAGCATAAAACATATTTAAAGCATTGACTAAATCTCTGTCTGAATTAAAACAATCTAAAATGATCTGACTGCTGCTCTGGGGATTTTGAAACCCTGCTATGGTTTTCATACAAGTCCAGGCAGACCCAAAATTTTTTGCAGCAAATTTGCTTTCAAGAAGGTTTTTGTAGCTCTGTTTTGCTTTCAAGATCTCGATTTTCAGGTCCTTGGTGGCTGTCTGAAAATCAGTAACAGCCCCCTCTTTAAAGGCCTGTCTCTTTTTCCTTAAACAGGATTTGACGCTTTTAGTGACCCATGGCTTATTGTTAGCGTAGACTTTAACGCGCTTACGGGGTATAATCACGTCTTTACAAAATACTGCATAAGAGCTAGTGACATCCACCAAAGCGTCGAGATCATCTCCACAAGACTGGATAAAAACTTCCCAATCTGTACACTTAAAACATTCCTGCAAGGTAAGCACAGATTCTTCTGACCATATGTCAACATCCTTAGTCTTTGTCTTCTCTCGTTTTAAGACCGTTTTATAGATGGGCAGGAGATGCACACAGTTATGGTCAGAAGATCCCAGAGGAGGAAGCGGGAGGGATTTATAAGCATTCTTCACCGATCCGTAACAAAGGTCCAACACTTTATCCCGTCTGGTAGGACAGGATACATATTGATACAGATTGCCCAAAGTTGATTCAAGAGAGACATGGTTAAAGTCCCCCATTATAAAGTTTGGGCGTCAGGAGAGAGCGCCTGCACTACGTCTGAGATGATGCTGCAGGTGGAGGCGGGGTGAGCCCTGAATGTAAGCTATGGTAATAAAAAGTTGTGGAAACTCACGAGGGAGATAAAAAGGGCGCAGCGACACGGATAAAAGTTCAACATCTGGTGTACAAATACACTCTCTAACAGTCACAGCGCTACAGTAACGTTTGTTCACATACAAGCATACTCCCCCTCCTTGAGATTTCCCTGTTACCCGTGCATCCCGATCCCGGCGAAAGGGAGCTCCAAAACCGTCAATTGAAAAATCGGCGTCCTGGTCCAGCTCCGCCGGCCATGTCTCGGAAAAAGCCATCACACAGCTGTCCCTGAAGTCTTTCTGGAACCTGACGTTTCCCTGGAGTTCATCCAGCTTGTTCCTAACAGACTGAACATTTCCAAGGATAACAGAGGGCAGGGGAAAGAATAGAATAGAATAGAATAAAATAGAATAGAATAGCCTTTATTGTCATTGTACAGAGTACAACGAAATTGGAGTGCCACTCCCTTGGTGCAAGATTCAATAATAAATATAAATGTAAAATATAAAAAGTACAATAAAACAATCGTAAGTACTCAAACAATAGTAAGTACGATATATACAGGATAGCAGCATTAATATAATGACAGTATGAATAGCAGCATAATATAATGGCAGTGACGGTATGGTATAGCTAAGCAGGTTCAATTGTTTTGTGCTTATTTACTACGGTGATAGCTCTGGGAAAGAAGCTATCCCTGAATCTGTTTGTCCTGGTTTTATGTGACCTGTACCGTCGGCCTGACGGTAATAGTTCAAACAGTTGAGGTGAGAGTAGTCCTTGATGATATTGCCAGCTCTGCTGAGGTACCGAGAGTTTGCAGTGACCTCCAGGCTGGGCAGAGAGCAGCCAGTGATCTTCTGGGCTGTGTTGATGACCCTCTGCAGTACTTTCCTGTCCGCAGCTGAGCACCCTGCATACCATGTTGTTATGCCGTACGTTAGGATGCTCTCTATGGTGGCTCTGTAAAATGTCACCAGCAGCATCTCCTCCAGGTTGTTCCTCCTGAGCACTCTCAGAAAGTGGAGACGCTGCTGGGCCTTTTTTACCACCGCCGTGGTATTTGCAGTCCAGGAGAGGTCATCAGAGATCTGCACGCCCAGAAACCTCATGGAGTGTACCCTCTCCACACAGTTCCCGTGAATGTAAAGTGGGGCCGGGTGTGCTCTGCCCTTCCTGAAGTCCAAGATAAGTTCTTTAGTTTTCGTGGTGTTCAGTTGGAGGTTGTTAACTGAACACCACTCAATCAGTCTGTTGACCTCATCGCTGTAGTCCGACTCATCCCCCCTTGAGATGAGTCCAACCACTGTGGTGTCATCCGCGAACTTTATGATGGTGTTTGAGAGATGGGTAGGGGAGCAGTCGGATGTGTAGAGCGTAAACAGGAGGGGACTCAAAACACATCCTTGTGGAGACCCGGTGCTGAGTGTGATGGTGCTGGACAGGTGGGGGCCGAGTCTGACAGACTGTGGTCTATTTGTCAGGAAGTCCTTGATCCAGAGGCAGATGGGGGTGGAGAGTCCCAGGTGAGACAGTTTCTGGACCAGGATCTCCGGGATGATATGATTGAATGCTGAGCTAAAGTCCAGAAAGAGCA
The DNA here is from genome assembly GCF_051167445.1 of Perissodus microlepis. Lineage (NCBI taxonomy): Eukaryota > Metazoa > Chordata > Actinopteri > Cichliformes > Cichlidae > Perissodus > Perissodus microlepis. Next base: position 37,392,340 of record NC_140477.1, read on the forward strand.
TTCTCACATAGAAACCGACTGACCTGTTGTCTCCTCAGAGGCAATTTAACACCTCCACGTCTCCCTCTTTTCCTCTTCTCACTCGTTCTGTTAGAGTCTCTGTGTATAAAATCCGGCATACATGAGGTGAGGTCCTTACCATCATACGGTAAGTTAAGTTGTAACAGCTCGTCGCGGGAGTAAACAATTCTCAGCTGACTCACGGCCTCGCCCACATCATCGGAAACAAGCCAGCACAGTAGAAATCCAACCACAATGAAGAAAAAAGAATCCATGATGTTCTCACTGTTGTGGAGCGTCACTTTGTAAGAAAACTGTCACTTCCTTCAACCAAAACACATGCCAGCGATAGAAACGAAAAGAAACGATAAGAACTTAAAAACTTAGGATGCCAAGCTCTCACTCACTGCCGGTCGCTGCATGCGCATGCGCCCTTTAAGCTTCAACTTCAAATATCTCAACATAGTGTGCAAAGAAAGTGGCAGGCCTGAAAGTAATCAATACAATATCTATAACTAGCTGTCCTTAAGAAACAGAGAAAAAAATCCAGCAAAGGACCGCAGACCCAGAAGCTGAGATTGCATCTGGCCCTTCAGTTGATCAATCTACTATTTGCTCAAGCCTCATCAAAATCCTCCTAATGGAAGGAACCATTTTTATGATAGGGAAACACAAAAACACACAATCAGATTTTAAATCACAATGCAATACCATCTGGGAAGCATCTGTGTCATGATCGGACGGTCCTTCCCGGGGCGACCTGCCTGTGTGTGTTTCTCTCCTCCTCCTCCACCCAGCGGCTGACACACCTGCACCTAATTTGCCACCCAGCTGTCACTAATCATCCTTCGTCGTGGGCTGAGGTATTTAACTGTGTGTCCAGATGGCAGTTGACGCTAGATTGTACTTGAAGCTCGGTAGTAAAGAGTGGTTTGTGACCTGCAACTTAGCTTTAGCCGGCTAGCCTTCTCACCTGTTGTTTTCGCTCGTTTGTAGGAGGAAGAGATACGGAGCAGAAGGTTGGAGAGAAGGAGCCCGCGGGATTAAGCTATCGGAGGAGAACACACACTCGGATAATCACTTTGGAAACTCACCTGCGCACCACTGGGAGTTTGGAGAAGATCACTGTTGGACTTTGCACTTCACTTTGTTTTTTGAGACTGTTTTTGGGCACTGTAAATAAACGCACTGTGTGCTTCGCATCCAGAGCTCCGCGACGGAGTCTGTATTTTCCCATTACCCGTGACAATCTGATTGCCAGCAATTTCCTTTTTCCACCATAGCAATTACCCTAAACACTGCCAGTGCAGTCAACACATACAGTGGGATGCAAAAGTTTGGGCAATGTTGTTAAGAGCCATTATTTCCCTGTATAAATCATTGGTTGTTACAATAAAAATGTCAGTTAACATCATTATCATATAGGAGACACACACAGTGATATTTGAGAAGGGAAATGAAGTTTATTGGATTTACAGAAAGTGTGCAATAATTGTTTAAACAAAATCAGGCAGGTGCACAAATTTGGGCTCCACAAAAAAAGAAATGAAATCAATATTTAGTAGATCCTCCTTTTGCAGAAATTACAGCCTCTAAACGCTTCCTGTAGGTTCCAATGAGAGTCTGGATTGTGGTTGAAGGTATTTTGGACGATTCCTCTTTACAAGACATCTCTAGTTCATTCAGGTTTGATGGCTTCCGAGCATGGACAGCTCTCTTTAACTCACACAATCAGATTTTCAGTAATTTTCAGGTCTGGACTGAGATGAACGTTGTACTTGTTCCTCTGCATGAATGCTTCGGTGGATTTTGAGCAGTGTCTCGGGTCGTTGTCTTGTTGAAAGATCCAGCCCCGGCGCAGCTTCAGCTTTGTCACTGATTCCTGGACATTGGTCTCCAATGGACACTCTGGACACTGGCGCCCTGTCCAGGGTGTACCCCGCCTCTCGCCCTATGATAGCTGGGATAGGCTCCAGCGCCCCCCGCGACCCTGAAAAGGATAAGCAGAAGCGAATGGATGGATGGATGGATGGTCTCCAGAATGTGTCCCTCAACTTTGACAAGATTCCCAGTCCCTGCACTGGCCACACAGCCCCACAGCATGATGGAACCAGCACCATATTTTACTGGAGGCAGCAGGTGTTTTTCTTGGAATGCTGTGTTCTTTTCCCTCCATGCATAACGCCCCTTGTTATGCCCAAACTCAACTTGAGTTTCATCAGTCCACAGCAGCTTATTCCAGAATGAAGCTGGCTTGTCCAAATGTGCTTCAGCAAACCTCAAGCGTCTCTGTTTGTGCTGTGGGCGGAGCAAAGGCTTCCTCTGCATCACTCTGGCATACAGCATCTCCTTGTGTAAAGTGCGCCGAATGTTAGAACGATGCACAGCGACTCCATCTGCTGCAAGATGATGTTGTAGGTCTTTGGTGCTGGTCTGTGGGTCGACTCTGACTGTTCTCACCGTCGCTTCTGTCTATCCGAGATGTTTCTTGGTCTGCCACTTCCAGCCTTAACTTGAACTGAGCCTGTGGTCTTCCATTTTCTCTGTGGAAACAGACGGCTTAAATCTCTGAGACAGCTTTCTGTGTCCTTCCCCTAAACCGTGATGGTGAACAATCTTTGTCTTCAGGTCATTGGAGAGTTGTTTTGAAACCCCCGTGTTGCTACTCTTCAGAGAAAATTAAAGGAGGAGGGAAACTTAAATTGACCCCCTTAAATACTCTTTCTCATTATTGGATTCCCCTGTGTATGTAGGTCAGGGGTCACTGAGCTTACTAAGCCAATTTGAGTTCCAATAATTAGTTCTAAAGGTTTTGGAATCAATAAAATGACAACAGAGCCCAAATTTATGCACCTGCCTGATTTTGTTTAAACAATTATTGCACACTTTCTGTAAATCCAATGAACTTAATTTCACTTCTCAAATATCACTGTGTGTGTCTCCTATATGATATATTTAACTGACAATTTTTATTGTAACAACCAACAATTTATACAGGGAAATAATGACTATTAACAAGGTGGCCCAAACTTTTGCATCCCACTGTACCTGGATAGAAAACACACACACAATATCACATAAAGAATAATCACCACCATCTTGATATATGCACTGAATTTGAGTAAACACTTTATGGCAAAAAACAAGCAAGTATAACAATACACGATAAAGGTGGAGCCATTCGGCAACATTACAGAACGCTGAAGGTGTGTGATGCAAACTGACATGCCACCAATGTGGCACATGACATGACTGCTATTGCATCGTCTGTACTAGATCTGTTGGGCCTGTAGGCAAACTGGAGCGGATCAAATGAAGCAGGGAGTGATGATGTGATGTGAGCTTTGACTATACACTCAAAGCACTTCATGGCAATGGAGGTGAGTGCTACTGGGAGATAGTCTTGTAAGCAGCTCACATTAGTTTTCTTTGGGACAGGGGTGATGGTGGTTCTCTTAAAACATTTTGGGACAGCAGACTGGAGCAGGGAAAGGTTAAAAATGTCTGTGAAGACATCTGCCAGCTCATGGGCACATGCTTTGAAAACACGACCTGGAATGTTGTCTGGTCCAGGAGCTTTCCGAGTGTTTGCTTTCCTGAAGTATTTACACACGACTGGCTGAGATATCTCAAGAGGGCAGCTGTCCTCTTCCAGCAAAAGCTCCTGAGACATATGTTTATCAAAGTGTGCATAAAAGGTATTAAGCTCATCCGGTAGAGAAGCAGTTACCTCCCTCACTCTGCAGCAGTTTCTTTTGTAGTCTGTGATGGTGTTAAGCCCACTCCATATGTTCTTGGTGTTAACTTTAACACTAAAATTTAAATTTCTTGTATCTGATGTTCGACTAACGGACAGACTCTCCTTTCCAGCACCCTGGCATAGACCTTCCCAGGGAGGCTGAGGAGTGTGATCCCCCTGTATTTGGAACACACCCTCTGGTCCCCTTTCTTAAAGACAACCACCACCCCGGTCTGCAAAACCAGTAGTACCGCCCGCTCATCTCCACGCAACATTGTAGAGGCGTGTCAGCCAGGACAGCCCTACAACATTCAGAGTCTTCCACAACTCAAGGCAGACCTCTTCCACCCCTCTTCCAACCATAGATGCCACCAAGCAGTTGTTTAACTGCCTCAGTGACCTCACTGCCAGAGATTAGCGGGTCATCCCCTCATCCCAGACTCTGCTTCCTCCACGGAAGATGTGTCAGTGGGACTAAGGAGGTTCTCAAAGTATTCCTTCCACCGCCTGACAATTTTCTCAGTCGAAGTCAGCAGCGCTCCACCGGCACTATATACAGTGCAGGTAGAGCACTGCTTTCCCCTTCTGAGTCGGCTGACGGTTTGCCAGAATCTCTTCAAGGCAGTCCAAAAGTCTTTTTCCACGGCCTCTTCGAACTCCTCCCACATCCGAGTTTTTGCTTCAGCCACTGCCTGAGGTGCATTCTGCTTGGGCTGTCAGTACCTATCAGCTGCCTCTGAAGCCACTGAAGCATTCCCGTCTCCCTTGGAATGCTGTTGAAGCTCTGCCGGAGGTGTGTATTGAAGATCTTGCAGAGCAGGGCCTCTGCTAGGCAGCAGACCCTCACTATACGTTTAAGCGAGTGTACAGAACATATACACTGCAAAAACTCAAAATCTTATCAAGTATATTTGTCTTGTTTCTACTCAAAATTTCTAATCACACTTAAAATTTGAGAAATCAGCTACAGAGTAACATTTCAGTGAGATATGAACTTGTGAAAAAGTCTTGAAAACATATTGTTTTATTTTATTGTTTTATTTTTTGCACCTTTTAACATTTCACAAAGTAAACTTGTTTTGTATTATGAACACATGTTTTTGTTGGCTGGTTAGAGTTGCATGGATCGCAGATTTATCAGTTCTTTGTGAATATAAGCTGCTGACTGGTGAGCAGAATTTTCAGCTTGGTACATTAGTGTTCATCAGTTAATCATAAAACATATTTAGTGCTTATAACAAATATATTATGCAAAATAAAGACAGATTTTTCCACAATGGATATGATAGTAAGAGTTAGTAAACCTCTATTAAAGTCTCCCTCTGCAGCCTGTTGTTTCTTAGATTCAGCATTGAAACATAACATAGATGACATTCTGTCACCTTGGCAACCACCAAGATCTCACTGCCTACTGAGTTCAGTAACTCTCATTGGATAATGTTAATAAATATCTTTCACTAAATATGAACGTTTTCTACCTGTCCTTGTTTAAATTATGAAAGAAGTTATTATGCCTGAGAATCTCTAGAATGTCGAATACTTTCCACTAAACAGTTGTCTTCTACTTTGGTTAGTTTTTTTAACAACCATTTAAAAAACATATTTTGCTTTTGTTTTATTTTTTACTGCAATTCCTGTAGAGTAGCTTTTATAATGTTAATTCAGTATGTGCTACAAAATAAAAGCCTTTCCTGTACATTAGGTTTGTGGGCATTTTATTTTGAATTGTTCCAATCATGGCACTTCAAAGGAACAGCACATCGCAGGAACAGCCTGTGATGTCACAGTGCACATTCTACTGGAAAAACCCTTAAATAGGGGAGACATTCAACCAACTTTAGTGGATCTCAGATGGCAGAAACACAAAACAACCTGGTTGTTAAAACAAAGACAAGGCAGACGCAGAGAAACGCAAACGCAAACACTGACGCATCTACAATGGCAGAAGCAAAAATAGAAATGGTCATCACACCAAAAATCGTAGAAAGACCAAAACCTGAGGTTGATAAAGCCGCACAACCAAATACTGAAAAGTCTCCTGTGGCACAACCACCAAAGGAAATGGTTGTGAAACCAAAGAAACAAAAAAAGCAAAAACAGAAAAGAGTGGCTGAAGAACCAAGAAGACCAATTACTCGGGCATATGCCCGGGCTCTTCTTGAAGCTCAAAACAGCATGGGTGATGGAGCAAACCCGAAAAATGCAGAAATGCAAAAAAACACTGAAGCCACTTCTGAAAGAGAAAAGGCTGAATCCCTCCCCATTTCAAATGCAAAGGAGGACATGGAGAGAGAGGGAAATGGGAAGAACCCCAGCAGACCAAACCCTGTGCCTAATGGAGGGACTTGGCAATATCAACCCATTCCCACATTTAGACCCCCGTTTAATCCCTGGCACAAGATTGCTGCTCTCAGACACCAACTGGAAGCCTCCCAATACCATCAGAACAACCTTTACTGGAAAATGGTAGGTGCAAACAAGAGGGCCTCTTATCACCAGTTTCAGGTGAACAACCTTCATGCACAAATGAAGGACAACAACAGAAATCATGAGGAAACGATTAAAGACCTCATAGAGCAGCTGGAAGAGGCTTCTAGTAATAAGCCCAACGACATCAGTGAGACAGACATTCTCGCAAATGACAATGAAGCTATTGTCATACTGGATGAGGTGATGGTTACCCTGCAGGACCAAATCAGCCACCCTACCACAGAGCAGTGTGTGGAGTCTGCCACTCCAACCACAGAGGCTTCACACACTGACTCTGTAGCACTGAAGTCCTCTAAGGAGGCTGAATTTGAGCTCAAATGTAGGATTCAGCAAGAGCAGATTGAGATGCTCCAGAAACAGCTCCTAGCAGCTCAAAATCAGCTTGAAGAGCAGGCCGTTAAACATAGGCAGGAGCAGGAGACACTCAACCTGGAAATCAGTGACCTGAAATCCCAGCTCTGCCCCAACAAGGCCCTTCATGATTTGAAGGTAGAGTCTCTTGAGCGAGAGCTGAGAGAGGCCAAAACTTCCTCACTTAAAATCCCACAGCAGCACAAAGAACAAAATTCCACTGCTGCAAATGAAATGCACAAATGTGAGCCTCTGAAAGAAAACGAGACTGGAGAACAGGAGAAGATGGAAAAAGAGGACTCACTGCCATCCACTGCAATTTCTCTGCAGGAGCCTCAGAAAGAAAAAGACACCACAGAACAACAGAGGATAGAAAAAGAAGAGTCAGCTGCATTCTCTGTACAGGAGTCTTTGCAAAGTCTACAAGACAAACAGAAAATGCTCAATGTCAAGGTGGCTGAACTCGAGACTGAAGTTAAGAGCCTGCCAGAGATTCCACCAAGTAAGAAGAAGAACAAGAAGAAGCGGAACTGTGTGCGTCCCCAAGTTCACCTAATTGGTCTCAACATCACGTCCTAAAAATCATATTTATATACAACTAAATTGTCAGTGAACATTTGAACCCCTCTCGGTCGAGACAGAAGGCCACCCCTTCCTGAGCCCGGTTCTGTCAGAGGTTTCTCCCCATTAAGAGGGAGTTTTTCCTCTCCACTGTCGCCAAGTGCTTGCTCATAGGGGATTTGGGGGCTTTTTTAACACCAACCACTGATAAGTTCACTGACATCAAATTTAAGACTCAGCAAATATGGAAATGGATGATTCGTCATCAAGTGAGGAATCATCCATTTAAAACATGTTTGCTGAGGCATATTTAGTTGTATATAAATATGATTTCTGTCACACTAAGGCCAAACACAGACTAATTTGGACAATTGGTAAAAAAAATAAATAAATTAGAAAAATTGAAAAAAAGTAGTTGTGTCATTGTTTCATGTAGATTTCAAATAACATGCCATTTTATGTCAACATATTTCTGTTACATTTGTAGTGCTCGTGGTCTTATGTTCTTATGATCCTGTTTATTTGATGAGTATATCCTTCTGCCTTACTTCACATATTTACTGCTGCTTGGCTAGCTTTAGTCATGCTAGCATCAGCACGGGTAGAAACAGATACACATCAGAGACATCACATGTAGCTTGTGTTTATGTTCAGAGTGACATCTGATTTAAAAGCAGGCAGCAAAGCACTGAGCAGCATATCAGTCAGCACAGAAAACAAATGCCATAAATGTCATCAATTAGGCTGGAATAATTTGCTTGTAGTGGGTTCTATTGTAAGTGCTTTACATTTCAGCATGACATCCTGTATGTGTCCTACACTGAGGACACTAGAAGCTGGTCATTTTCTTAGAATGGAGCTGAAGATAAAACCAAAACAAAACCAAACTTTCATAAGAAATCTTTATTGTGCAGTAAGGGACATTAAAAACCTAATAATGTTATCATTAAAAATATTAAAATGTGAAGTAAATGGTAAATGGCCTGTATTTGTATAGCGCTTTACTAGTCCCTAAGGACCCCAAAGCGCTTTACACTACATTCAGTCATCCACCCATTCACACACTGGTGATGGCAGCTACATTGTAGCCACAGCCACCCTGGGGCGCACTGACAGAGAAGTAATCATAGTTTTTGCACAAAATCAAAATAACCTGTTTATGCAGTACCAGGTGCTGTAACCTTTTCCACTCTGTTATGCTCAGTCGCTGCATCTTCATGTAAGACACGTTTGTTTGTGTGATCTTTAAAGCTGTTCTTCTAAAAAGTTATGCAATCTAGGATTTTGAATGCTGATTGCTTCAAGCTGCAGCAAAATGTATGTTTGATACTTTCAGTCATGAGTATTTTATACTGTTATTATTCCTGTTAAGAGTATCTGGAATATGCACTTCTTACAGTGGCCATGTTACACAGTACCCTGCTCAAATGTAGGTCATGTTAGACATGAGTCTCCTGGAATTAGACCTCAGTACTGTTAAAGTTGAGTTACTGACCCGTTGCTGTGTCAATAAAAGTGCAAAAAATAAGAGTGCTTCTGGTGTCTTGCTTTAAGATAAAGTCCCATATTTTTTGTAGCTTTTTGAACAGATGGTGTCTTATTCTCAGCAATTTTTTCTAAATATTGTTCTCAGAGTTGAGATTTATTTTTTTTTTAACTCAATCAAGAAAGAAACAATTCAGTCTCTTTCCTTGTAATAAGTCAAATTTTCTTCATTTAAGCATAAATTTCAGACAGTTTTGTCTAGTTAAAAGAAATAGATTCATTTGCTAGTTTTAACAATTCTAGTCAAGGAACTTTTGCTCACCCCACTGGCAGATTTTTTTTTTTCTTCTCAAAACAAGAAACTTTTGTCAGATTTAAGAATATTTGGCTTGTTTCAAGTATAACCGTTTATGCAGTGTAGCCACAGGTCATGTGATACAATTACAAAATCCATCATTGACCTGCGGCCCAGAGTGTCCTGGTGCCACGTGCACTTATGGATACTCTTATGTTCGAACATGGTGTTTGTTATGGCCAAACTGTACTTTGCACAGAAGTCCAACAACAAAACACCGCTCATGTTCAGATCCCGGAGGCCGTTCCTCCCAGTCACATCCATCCAGGTCTCACCGTCGTTGCCCACGCAAGCATTGAAGTCTCCCATTAGGACAACAGAGTCTCCAGGCGGAGCACCTTCCAGCACCCCACGCAGGGACTCTAAAAAGGCTGGGTACTGTTACGCCCCAGTCTAGGGGTACAGGAACGCAACATAAGTTTGAAAAGACTGCCCCGCCCTGGTCCCCAAAACCATACACAGAGGGAAAACCAATTTCTTAGTGAAATGGTGGTTTATTTTTCTACACTGCAAAATGAAGCTCCGGGGTGAACAAAGGCCAAAATAACAAACAAAACAAGCTAAGTCAGGAGGAGGTGCTATCTAAAACCCTATGTGAAATCAAACATCAAACAAAAGACAAGTGCTACACCTAACTCCCTAGCTGAAATAAACAGGAGAAAACAGTGCAAGGAAAACAATAAGGCAGCTCACCCCTCCTGTCCCAGTGCTATTTACAATGTGCTATTTACAATGAAAACTAATGTACACACTATATACAGAACTCAGAAAAGTCGCAAAAATCACAGGCACAAATGTCACAGGTTTTGGAGGCCAGGGTCAGGTCTGCTGCTGCTGTCAGTGGCTGCCCCGGGACAACTGCTGGTGATGGATTTTGAATGCGACCACATGATCAGCGGACCAATCGGCAGCCGTCAGCTCATCCAATCCGGGGCCTGCAAAGACTTAAAGACACAGACAAAAACAGCCACCAAAACAGATTATGGACAGGGCCATAACAGTACTCTGAGCTGCCACTTGGCGCATAAGTGCAAATGACAGTCAGGATCCATTCCTCAACCTGAAGGTGCAGGGAACAAACCCGCTCATCCTCTGGGAAGAACCCCAACGTACAGGCAGCAAGCCGAGGTGATTATAAAATACTCAGGCTCCTTTCCTATGAGAGAGGTGACATTCCATGTCCTAACTGCCAGTCTTGGTAGCCGGGGCTCGGTCCACCAGGGCCTCTGCTCCAGAGTGGGTAGCAGCTACTGCATTTGTTACTTCTGTTTGGCTAACTGCAAATCTTATGCTCCTGAGTGGTATCTCCCAGTGCCCTCTACTGGTGAGCAAAGTGCTAATAGCACTCAGCCCTTTGAAAATAAAATAAAAATAAATGTATTTATTTTTTTGTTTGTATTTCAAAAGCATTTTTATTTATTTAACTTCCGGTCTGCCAATAAGTGACAATATAGTGAAACAATAATCAGTGTGTATATGTATACTTTTTAATTCATTAACTCAAATCAAACCCCACAAATTATTCATGCACCACAGTCACAGGACCCTTCTCAGATACAAATTAGCTAGTTCAGTGAATGGGAAAAAACTTCACTTTGGTTTTCCAAGCAATCTGCAATGTAAAAACAAAACAAGAAAGTGTGCACGGTATTTTCAAACAAGGAATTACAAAATTTTGCAAAATGAAGAAACAAATTGAAGGCTGGCAGTCAACTATAATAACCAGCTAGATGGACAGCACTAGAGTTGTTGATTGCTCACAGCCTGGGAAAGACTGACTGATGCAATTAGTCGACCTGCTCAAATATAATTACATAAAATCAAACTTAGAGACAGCATAATTTGTCAGGTGCTTCCTCTCTTAGGAAGACATTGGAATATGTCAGCTTTGCATCCCCCCCTCATGTTTCAAATGAATTATTGTTGTCATAACAAAAAAGTTATTAAGATTATGTGCCTCCATAGTCTGCTCCTATGAATTTGAAGCATACATATTATAGATAAGATGTGTCTGCATAGGCTGCTGAAACACATCTATCCAACCTTTTGAGGACATATGTAGGATAAAAGAACATTAATCATGTTCTTGATGATTGGAGGTTGTGGGTGCATGTTGTGTGGCAGGTGGTGGGCCAGAACCATCTCCCAGGCATCGACCAGATGGACATTGAAGCCTTTGAACACAGCCCTGAGTGCCTTTAGCCGCTGAAAAGTGTACCAGTCGCTGTTGACAAATGCACCAGAGGGTGTAAAAGATTTGGGATTTCCAGTCCGAATGACAACCACAGTGCCTGGAGCCCTGGACAGTAGCCTTGCCACTGCCCTGCGAATGGACATCAGTCGGCGGATGTAGAACTCAATAGGGAAATTGTCAAAGTGTGCCCAGATGCCAAAAACTACTACAGTGTTACTACCTCCAACCACATTGTCCAGCTCATTGGCAATGTAATGCAGCTCCATGGATGGGACATTGACAGTACGCAGAGGAGGACCGTGGGCGCGGTGCGTCACAAAGATATTGTTTGCATAGTCCAGCGCCATTAAAGGTCCGATAGACTTGGGGCTATGCAGGTTAAACTCCTTTAGATCTAAAAGAATTCCAAAGGGAATAAGTTAAGCTACATGAATAAAATGGGGTGAACATCATAATGTTGGTTTACAGAAGGGTTTGCAGAGAAGCTACCTGGTAGTGATGCATTAAGGTACTCAAACCACTGCCTCATTGTGGAGTCTCCATACATATGGACCACCTTTCCTTTCAGACACTGAGTGATGGCTGAGGAAGTGTTGAACTGATGAACTGTGGAACCATCTAGTGCTCGCCACACACCCTGGTAGTAATAGCCAGAGGGTTTAGACTCCCCACTGCTGCTGCTCACCTCTGACTGACCTGGTAAGCAGGAAAACAAATAATTGTGTGTGTTTTTAACTTAAAATGAAAAGACCAAAACAAAGCCTTTCTTTAACCTGTCTGTAGCATTCAAACCCAAGTCAAATTCTTACAAATGTATTACTTTATTTTTCTAATTTGGATTTCATAAAACATCTGGTCGATGGAGTGTTCTACTCTTACTCAAATAAATGGGTTTTTACATCTACTGTTTGCATTCTCCAACAGATCAATATAAATGTACTTAACCAGTAATTTGCAGAACATTACATATACAATTAAGTTGAACAATTAAATCCTACAGCACAAATTAGCAGGGGATAATTATTTTGTTGTGTTTAAGTTAAACTTATTAAATGCATGAATGTACAAAATTTCAAAAGCTGAAAGAAGCTTAACAAAGAAGCTTTACACTTGGAAAGCTTGACACAGCATTGCACCAGTTCTGCTGTTGTATGGCAGGTGTGACGTGATCAAAAGTTCATTTCTTTCATTTCATTTCTTTATTTATTTCACACATGGTTCAACAGTGTTTCGTTTCCTACACACAGATCCTCCTTCCCATTAATATAACACTGCACCCATGGGTGAAAAGGAGCATGAAGAAGAATAAATTCTTGTTAGCACCTGCCCCCTATCTGCAATCCAATTATTCTTACAAGAGGGCGCCAACAACCCCCCAAAAACCCTCTAACATGTATCTTTATGTAACAATGCAAAACTAAACAACAAATCAGTATAATCAGCAATATACAGCACTACTACATGGCAATGAAATGTTTTCCTTCCACATTTAGCCCAAATGACTTTCATGTTCTTCATATTAATTTATCCTTTTAAGTATGTAACACATTTTAAAACGGTGCATGTTTGTACAACTCTTGAGATTATCTTGAAGAGAATTACATATTCTTATACCCTTAACTGTCGGACACATTTGCCTTTGTGTGGTCCTTGCAAACTTAAAGTCAACCTTCCTTCTACTGTCCCCACTTCCTGAACACAATACAAACAAACTTTGTAACTTAAGAGGTAATGTATTATTTCTTGCCTTGAACATGAATAATAATGTCTGTATTTTCACTAAGTCTTCAAATTTCAACAATTTCAATTTTATAAACAGATTATTTGTTTGTTTTCTATATTTAACATTATGAACCATTCGTACCACTTTCTTCTGTAGCAAGTATAGAGGATTTATATAAGTCGCATATGTATTCCCCCACACCTCAGCACAATAACTGAGATAGGGGAAAATTAGTGAGAAATATAAAATACGCATTGCCTTATAATCTAGTATATCTCTGACATTACCCAGAATATAAATATTTTTAACCATCTTTTTTCTAACATGTTCAATATGAGATTTCCATTTTAATTTATCATCCAATACTACCCCCAAAAAACGGAGTTCAGTAACTCTGTCAATCGGAACTCCATCAATGGACAGGATTACTTCATCCTCTTTTACCCGATTTCCAAAAATCATAAATTTTGTTTTTGTCAAGTTCAAAGATAATTTGTTTACCTCAAACCATTTTTTTTTAGTTTTTTCCATTTCAGAAACCATTAATTCAGCCAATTCTTTCAGTTTATCCCCACCATATAAAAATTTGTATCATCTGTAAACAAAACGAAATTTAACATTTTGGACACATCGCAAATATCATTTATATATAAATTAAAACGTTTTGGTCCCAAAACAGACCCTTGAATGACCCCACATTCAATTTTCAGTCTTTCAGAGGAATTGTCTAAATAATGCACATACTGGGACCTATTTTCTCGATAACTACTTAACCACTGTAATGCAATTCCTCTCACCCCATAAGTATTAAGCTTAGAAATCAAAACAGAATGTTGCAGCGTATCAAAAGCTTTTTTTAAGTCAATAAATACCCCTATTGTATATTTATTATTGTCTGTTGCACATGAAATATCATCAATAGTCGTCATCAATGCTAATGCCGTTGATCTGTTTTTCCTAAATCCATATTGATTTTCACTTAGTAATAGATGTTTTTCAATAAAGCTATCAAGTCTTTCCACAAAAAGTTTTTCAAGTACTTTAGAAAACTGTAACAGAAGTGACCTTGGCCTATAGTTATTATAACTATGTTTGTCTCCCTTTTTATACAGAGGTATCACTTTTGCCACTTTCATTCTGTCAGGAAATACGCCAGCATGGAATGAAAGATTGAAAATATAACAAAGAGGAGTAATTATACAGTCCAAAGTCTTTTTTAACTATAACCATATCTAAACCATCACAATCAGTAGATGTCTTATTTTTAGTCTTGTTTAAAATTGCTGCAATTTCTTTTTCAGCGATGTCAGCTAAAAATATAGACTTAACTACTCTGCTTCCACCTTTCCAATCATCCTTTTGTTCTAACTTATCATGTTTTCTAATTAGATTCGCCAAATTAGGGCCAATATTTACAAAAAAGGAATTGAATTCATTTACCACTTCATTCATGTCCTTTATAATCTTATTTTCCTTATAAAAATACTTAGGCAAATCTAAGGAAACGTTCTTATTGCCTAATGTCTCTCTGAAAATATTCCAAATACCCTTTATATTATTTTTCTTTTCTTGAAATAGTTTGTTATAGTATTCTTTCTTGGCCTTCCTCAATATTAATACTAGCCTATTTTTATAGACTTTATATTTCATGTCAGCGGTCTTTGTTCTGAGTTTTATATAATCGCTATATAGTTTGTTCTTCTTTTTGCACGCGTTTACTAGCCCCTCAGTTATCCAATTAGTTTTCTTCTTCTTAAATTTAAGCGGTACCAGTGGACAATATTTTCCATACAAGGCCAAATAAGTATTTAAAAATGTCTAGTTCTGCTGTAACAGTCTCCATTAAGTCGCCAATAACATAGACATATCTTTAAGTTGTTTACACTTCAGATCACAGTTAACAAAAAGTGCCACCCCTCCTGCCTTCTTATTAGATCTATTTATGTAATATAACTCATACCCATCAATATAAGGGGGCCAGGGATCAGAGAGGATCTGCTGCGTCTTCCTCACGCAGCACTATCTATAGAGATCCTGCGTGACTGGCAGTTAAGTCCTGGTGATGTGCTGTACTGATCTCTCCACCCTCTGCAGAGCTTTGCAGTCCATTACAGCTGTCGTACCAGGTGGTGATGCAGCCAGGCAGAGTACTCTCAATGGTGCGTCTGTAGAAGTTTGTAAGTATTCTGGAGTTCATGCCAAATCTTCTGGGCATGTGGCTGTAGCTCAGGTGGCAGAGCAGGTCAGCCACTAATCAGAAGGTCGGTGGTTTGATCCCAGGCTGCCTCCTGGCTGCATGCCAAATATCCTTGGGCAAGATAGTAACCCCATGTTTGCCTACTGGTGGTGGTCAGAGGGCCCAGTGGGGCCAGTGTCCGCAAGCCTCGCCTCTGTCAGTGCGCCCCAGGGCAGCTGTGGCTACTTTTGACAAAGATTTGACGCTTTTAGTGACCCATGGCTTATTGTTAGCGTAGACTTTAACGCGCTTACGGGGTATAATCATGTCTTTACAAAATACTGCATAAGAGCTAGTGACATCCACCAAAGCGTCGAGATCATCTCCACAAGACTGGATAAAAACTTCCCAATCTGTACACTTAAAACATTCCTGCAAGGTAAGCACAGATTCTTCTGACCATATGTCAACATCCTTAGTCTTTGTCTTCTCTCGTTTTAAGACCGTTTTATAGATGGGCTGGAGATGCACACACTTATGGTCAGAAGATCCCAGAGGAGGAAGCAGGAGGGATTTATAAGCATTCTTCACCGATCCGTAACAAAGGTCCAACACTTTATCCCGTCTGGTAGGACAGGATACATATTGATACAGATTGCCCAAAGTTGATTCAAGAGAGACATGGTTAAAGTCCCCCATTATAAAGTTTGGGCGTCAGGAGAGAGCGCCTGCACTACGTCTGAGATGATGCTGCAGGTGGAGGCGGGGTGAGCCCTGAATGTAAGCTATGGTAATAAAAAGTTGTGGAAACTCACGAGGGAGATAAAAAGGGCGCAGCGACACGGATAAAAGTTCAACATCTGGTGTACAAATACACTCTCTAACAGTCACAGCGCTACAGTAACGTTTGTTCACATACAAGCATACTCCCCCTCCTTGAGATTTCCCTGTTACCCGTGCATCCCGATCCCGGCGAAAGGGAGCTCCAAAACCGTCAATTGAAAAATCGGCATCCTGGTCCAGCTCCGTCGGCCATGTCTCGGAAAAAGCCATCACACAGCTGTCCCTGAAGTCTTTCTGGAACCTGACGTTTCCCTGGAGTTCATCCAGCTTGTTCCTAAGAGACTGAACATTTCCAAGGATAACAGAGGGCAGGGGAAACCGACTGACCTGTTGTCTCCTCAGACGCAATTTAACACCTCCACGTCTCCCTCTTTTCCTCTTCTCACTCGTTCTGTTAGAGTCTCTATGTATAAAATCCGGCATACATGAGGTGAGGTCCTTACCATCATACGGTAAGTTAAGTTGTAACAGCTCGTCGCGGGAGTAAACAATCCTCAGCTGACTCACGGCCTCGCCCACATCATCGGAAACAAGCCAGCACAGTAGAAATCCAACCACAATGAAGAAAAAAGAATCCATGATGTTCTCACTGTTGTGGAGCGTCACTTTGTAAGAAAACTGTCACTTCCTTCAACCAAAACACATGCCAGCGATAGAAACGAAAAGAAACGATAAGAACTTAAAAACTTAGGATGCCAAGCTCTCACTCACTGCCGGTCGCTGCATGCGCATGCGCCCTTTAAGCTTCAACTTCAAATATCTCAACATAGTGTGCAAATTAAGTGGCAGGCCTGAAAGTAATCAATACAATATCTATAACTAGCTGTCCTTAAGAAACAGAGAAAAAAATCCAGCAAAGGACCGCAGACCCAGAAGCTGAGATTGCATCTGGCCCTTCAGTTGATCAATCTACTATTTGCTCAAGCCTCATCAAAATCCTCCTAATGGAAGGAACCATTTTTATGATAGGGAAACACAAAAACACACAATCAGATTTTAAACCACAATGCAATACCATCTGGGAAGCATCTGATTGCCAGCAATTTCCTTTTTCCACCATAGCAATTACCCTAAACACTGCCAGTGCAGTCAACACATACAGTGGGATGCAAAAGTTTGGACAATGTTGTTAAGAGCCTTTATTTCCCTGTATAAATCATTGGTTGTTACAATAAAAATGTCAGTTAACATCATTATCATATAGGAGACACACACAGTGATATTTGAGAAGGGAAATGAAGTTTATTGGATTTACAGAAAGTGTGCAATAATTGTTTAAACAAAATCAGGCAGGGGCATAAATTTGGGCTCCACAAAAAAAGAAATTCAATTCAATTCAATTCAATTCAATTTTATTTATATAGCGCCAAATCACAACAAAAGTCGCCTCAAGGCGCTTCATAGATACAGAGAAAAACCCAACAATCATATGACCCCCTATGAGCAAGCACTTTGGCGACAGTGGGAAGGAAAAACTCCCTTTTAACAGGAAGAAACCTCCAGCAGAACCAGGCTCAGGGAGGGGCGGGGCCATCTGCTGTGATTGGTTGGGGTGAGAGAAGGAAGACAGGATAAAGACATGCTGTGGAAGAGAGACAGAGATTAATAACAGATATGATTCAGTGCAGAGAGGTCTGTTAACACATAGTGAGTGAGAAAGGTGACTGGAAAGGAAAAACTCAATGCATCATGGGAATCCCCCGGCAGCCTACGTCTATTGCAGCATAACTAAGGGAGGATTCAGGGTCACCTGGTCCAGCCCTAACTATATGCTTTATAGTGAAATGAAATCAATATTTAGTAGATCCTCCTTTTGCAGAAATTACAGCCTCTAAACGCTTCCTGTAGGTTCCAATGAGAGTCTGGATTGTGGTTGAAAGTATTTTGGACGATTCCTCTTTACAAGACATCTCTAGTTCATTCAGGTTTGATGGCTTCCGAGCATGGACAGCTCTCTTTAACTCACACCAAAGATTTTCAGTAATTTTCAGGTCTGGGGACTGAGATGAACGTTGTACTTGTTCCTCTGCATGAATGCTTTAGTGGATTTTGAGCAGTGTCTCGGGTCGTTGTCTTGTTGAAAGATCCAGCCCCGGCGCAGCTTCAGCTTTGTCACTGATTCCTGGACATTGGTCTCCAGAATGTGTCCCTCAACTTTGACAAGATTCCCAGTCCCTGCACTGGCCACACAGCCCCACAGCATGATGGAACCAGCACCATATTTTACTGGAGGCAGCAGGTGTTTTTCTTGGAATGCTGTGTTCTTTTCCCTCCATGCATAACGCCCCTTGTTATGCCCAAACTCAACTTGAGTTTCATCAGTCCACAGCAGCTTATTCCAGAATGAAGCTGGCTTGTCCAAATGTGCTTCAGCAAACCTCAAGCGTCTCTGTTTGTGCTGTGGGCGGAGCAAAGGCTTCCTCTGCATCACTCTGGCATACAGCATCTCCTTGTGTAAAGTGCGCCGAATGTTAGAACGATGCACAGCGACTCCATCTGCTGCAAGATGATGTTGTAGGTCTTTGGTGCTGGTCTGTGGGTCGACTCTGACTGTTCTCACCGTCGCTTCTGTCTATCCGAGATGTTTCTTGGTCTGCCACTTCCAGCCTTAACTTGAACTGAGCCTGTGGTCTTCCATTTTCTCTGTGGAAACAGACGGCTTAAATCTCTGAGACAGCTTTCTGTGTCCTTCCCCTAAACCGTGATGGTGAACAATCTTTGTCTTCAGGTCATTGGAGAGTTGTTTTGAAACCCCCGTGTTGCTACTCTTCAGAGAAAATTAAAGGAGGAGGGAAACTTAAATTGACCCCCTTAAATACTCTTTCTCATTATTGGATTCCCCTGTGTATGTAGGTCAGGGGTCACTGAGCTTACTAAGCAATTTTGAGTTCCAATAATTAGTTCTAAAGGTTTTGGAATCAATAAAATGACAACAGAGCCCAAATTTATGCACCTGCCTGATTTTGTTTAAACAATTATTGCACACTTTCTGTAAATCCAATGAACTTAATTTCACTTCTCAAATATCACTGTGTGTGTCTCCTATATGATATATTTAACTGACAATTTTTATTGTAACAACCAACAATTTATACAGGGAAATAATGACTATTAACAAGGTGGCCCAAACTCTTGCATCCCACTGTACCTGGATAGAAAACACACACACAATATCACATAAAGAATAATCACCACCATCTTGATATATGCACTGAATTTGAGTAAACACTTTATGGCAAAAACAAGCAAGTATAACAATACACGATAAAGGTGGAGCCATTCGGCAACATTACAGAACGCTGAACCTGACATGCCACAAATAGCATTCTGCTAAAGCAGTAAACAAGCATTTACAAAATAAACTCATTTACAAGACACAGCAGTATTGATGGGATTTCTGGCTCTTTTTAGAGAACCGGCTCTTTCGGCTCCGAACCGGCTCTTCAGGTTGTTTTGTTGCTTTAATTAATTTATTATTAACAATGATATAAAATTATGCACAAAAGGAATTACTAATGTAAAAGAAAAACGTGGTTTTATTTATATATGTTTATATATAAATATATGCGGTGGCCCCAAGAGACAAAGCACGTACAAACTCCAAAACACATTTCTAGAGTTAACTGAACTTCCAAAACAGAGCTACCTAGATCACTTAAATTAAATATGTGTATTGTTTGTAAATTTATACACAGGCACTCATATATATTCAAATAATTCAAAAGAAATGTCAATTTACCATTTCTTTTTTTTTTTGCAGGTTTGTGGCACCCACTCCTGCCATTGGCAGACATGTAGGTGGCCCATGTGTCTGCTCTATCACATGATTGACATGACTGATAAAGTGCTACAACGCTTTTGTCCTCTTCACTTCTGTGGACCAAAAAGCAGAAGCAGTGCGCATCGTGCAAACAGCGCAGCACAATCTTAACCAACTGCTGCAAATGTGGTGCTCCTGTCTGCAAAATCCATCTGAAAATGCTTCGTGGTTCATGTTATAAAATGTCTTTGTTCAGTTTGTTGTTTCATCTTTGTTCAGTTGGAGTATGCATCAAAATCAATGTTGTTATCAATTCTTGACCTATTCAAGGCTGTACTACCCTCATGCCAAATATGTTATTTTGCAACAAATTTTTGGAAAATATTGCAGATTTTGGGTTTTTCCCATTAAAAACAAACAAACAAACAAACAAACAAACAAACAAACAAACAAAAACAGGGGTCTTTATGAATATAAGGGCATAAAAACATAAAAATATTTAGAAAATAATGAAAAACTTTATATCTATGGTTAGGTCTGAAGTTGTTGAAAATAATTAATTTATATATGATATTGCTATATCACCTGTTGCCTTGGGACCTTCTGGGTTCCCGAGGTTAAACTGTCTTTTTAAATATACTACAAGGGCTAGATACTAGATCTCTAGTTGAAATTCTTTAATTTAGGGCATTTTCAAATGAAAATATCACTTACATTTACAGTAAAACAACTTAAATATAAATGAATTCATACAAATGTGAACACACATTACTGGGTATCGCATACAGAACTGGTTTCCAATAGTCCAGTTCCTTGGAATTGTAATTCTCCTTGTCGATCCTGCTTATTGGTTTCAGTTGCACTTGCGCTACAGTCAGCTGATTTCAGTTCGCAATGTTGGAGGAGGAAACTAGCAACACCATCTGCAGTGTGGATATAGCTATTACTTTTATTACTTTGAGCAGTACAATGTAGAAACTGCACAATCAGCATGCAAACTCTAAACTAAGAGCCCAGAATGATGTTAAAGCTGAGTGAATTCTGACCCCAGCCCAGCAGCCAGAACTTCAACTTGTAAGAAACTAATGAGCAGTCAGATTGCCACCTCTGTTTCTCCCTGTCCATGTTTCTATAGCAGAATCACTGTGCTATTTTCAATTCCCATTACTAGTCATTGATTGGCTTCCAACGATCTGCCCTTCTAGATGAGAGATCAATCTAATTTTAATGAGGTAAACCTCATTGTACTTCCCAATTCCCAGAAGTTTCTTTGTAATTTTATAACAGACCGTAAGTTAATTTCATCCACATCTTGAACTATGCATTCATAAGAACACCCCTAGCTGTTAGTGTTATCAATAAAGCATCAATAAAGTTCTCCAGATCTCCTGATCACTTACTCTTAAAAGAACCTTGACACATCCTATAGGTGTCCAATATCAAGAAGATGCTAGTAAATGTTGTGGAAGTTTTAATTTATTTATTTATTAATGTTTGACCTGCCAACTGCTTATAATATATATCACAACCTTTTTTAAATATTTCATTATGAAGATATAGATGTTAGCGTACCTTTCTGTTTTGGCAAAATGGTGACGCTGGCTGGTCCTGAAGCCGGAATGGAGACTTTCATATTTACACCTCTGAAGGAAAGCATACACAATTAACATCTTCACAAAATTTCTTTTTGAACTAGAAAATTAAATGTATTATGCACAGTACATACATTTTTAGTAACTCCAGAAATTTATCACCACAGATAATGCTCACCTCTGAAAAAGCTTCTCCATAGTTGTCAGGTTTTTTTTATATCCTCCATTGTAGTTGCTGATCCTGGCATTACAACTCAGATTTGTTGGCTTGTAGCAGAACCATGGCTCACCTGTATGGAGGTCAGTGTAGTTACACACAGGCTGCTCAGTTGGACGTAAACATACGTTACACGTGGTCGTTCTAGTGAACAAGCTTGAGCGGAACTGGCTCTTGAAGAAGATCCTGTCAGGTTCCTCTATGTTCATCCTGCGCAGCTCTGTGACTGCCTCACTGGGATGAACCAATATCACCTGGTAGGACAAAGAATCAGACATAAATATGCACAATGACAACAACCTTTTAGAGCAGACTTTCTTTTTGATGGTAAGTAATTCATTCAGACTACATGCATGCAAGCATGAAGACAATGACAAAATCAAAGTCAAATGTATTTATATATCACAATTATATCACAATTGCTGTACAATTAAGATAATTAAAAAAATAAAAACATAGGGAGACATGATAAGAGTTAAGAAAAGGAATCATAAAATTGTACCAATTTAAGCAATCAGAAAGCTATGAGGGTGCTAATCCGTGCAAAGCCTTAAAAACAAATAATAAAATCTTAAAATTAATTCTAAAACTAACTGGCAGCCTGTGCAATGATGCCATTGTGGTGTGAATAAGGCACGGCGGGTCCAGTGATCAGTGTTTTGAGCCATTTTATTTACATCACAACACACCACACTCCAAACCCCGGAGTTCCCGTGTTCTTAACTGCCGTGCAGGTGCGTCCGCCCTCCCTGCACGGCACCGCAGGCCACGCCCCACCACATACCCCCATCACCCGACTGAGGCCGGGGAGCCATCCGGCCAAACCTACTCCACCCACCGCGAGCGGGAGAGGGGATCAGCCTGGACCGTCGGCGCCCCCGGGCCCTGGCCAAGCGACAGGGAGGTGTCTGTTCTGGTGGCCGCCCATGCATCCAGTGGCGCCGGTGATGAAGTGGTTCCGAGGGTCGCCCACGGAGCTGGACTGGAGGCCACCCATGTGGTTGTCACAGATTATTAGGCAGAGGACTCACTTGCAGGACTCTGAAGTTTAGAGAGAAGGTGAGGGTTTATTTTCAGTGCGGCACCAAGTGAGGATATCTACATATATACAGTGAGACAGATAACACGGGGCTCCAGGTGGTGGAGGGGGGTCCGAGGGGAAGGTCCAAGGCGAGGTACATATGCTCCTCTTCAACTTAATCCACAACTCACTCTGAATGTCCACTCCAAAATGCTCACGCTCACTCACACACATCCACAGAAATCCAGACGGCAGGGAAGACGGGCAGGGAATCTAGAAGGCCTGTGCACAGAGAAAAACAACGTGAGGAGGAAACTCTACGTGATCACAAGAAATACTTCCAAAGGCTAGGCCACACTGACGCTAGGTAGCGTGACGATCCAGCGAGGAAGCAGCCTCTCTTGCCATCTTAAGTAGTCTGCCAGGATCAGTGTGAATGAGCCACAGGTGTGTGTTCAGGGCGGGTTCAGAGGCGGGGAATCAAGGTCCAGTTCCGCCCTGGTGGGAGAGGCGAAGACAAGAAACACACACACCACGACACTCCAGATCTTGAGAACCATGACAGTGGCAAGCAGCGGCGCAGCCGGCGTGGCATTGAGCCGGGGCTCATGGGCAGCTGGGCAGGCGTCCAGCACGCCGGACCACACCACACACCGGGCTCTGGTGGAGGTGAGGCCGCTCTGCTCAGCCCGCCGACCTTGGGCTTTGGTGGCGTGGACTCCCCTAGCACGGGCACCTCCAACTTATCCCGCGGCTTCTCCGCTGCTGCCTCTCCCAGCTGGCGCAGCTCACGCGCCGCCGCTTCTGCTGCTGCTGCCTCGAGCAGCCCCTCGCGCGGCTCCTCCGTCGTCGTCACCACCACCGCTCCTGGCTCGAGCACCCTCTCAAGCAGCCCCTCGCGCGGCTCCTCCATCGTCGTCGTCACCACCACCGCTCCCGGCTCGAGCACCCTCTCAAGCAGCCTCTCGCGCGGCTCCTCCGCCACTCCTGGCTCAAGCAGCCTCTCCCGCATCCTGGGTTTCGGCACCAGTGTGGTGTGAATGAGACATGGCGGGTCCAGGGATCATAGGTTTTGAGCCATTTTATTTAACATCACAACACACCACACTCCAAACCCCTGAGTCCCCGTGTTTTTAACTAGGCGGGCGTGAATAGGGATGCTGTGCAGGTGCGTCCGCCCTCCCTGCACGGCACCGCAGGCCACGCCCCACCACAGCCAGTATGGGAGATATGTGGTCTCGCTTGCGTGTGCCAGTGAGTAACCGTGCTGCAGCATTTTGGGCCACCTGCAGATGGCTAACTGATGACAGACCAACACCAGAGTAAAGACTATTACAGTAGTCGAGGCCGGATGAAATGAAGGCATGGATAGCTCTCTCAAAGTCTCTAAAACAGAAAAATGGCCTCACTTTGGCAAGTAGTCGAAGATGAAAGAAACTGGACTTGATTACAGCATTAATCTGTTTATCAAACATTAGAGTCGAAAAACACTCATAGGTTCCTAGCAAAGTTTTTTTTTATATACATTTCCAAAGGGCCAAAGTCGCAGTGGTCACAGGGACCAAACACAATCACCTCTGTTTTCTGTTGAGTTAGCTTTAGGAAGTTTAAAGCCATCCATGCCTTAACATCCTCCAAACAATCTAGCAAAACCTTCAGAGGACTCACAGATTTACATTTCAGTGGCAGGTAAATCTGTGAGTCGTCTGCATAACAATGGAATTGTTTTTTAAAAACTGAACCCATAGGGAGCATATAAATAGAAAAGAGAACTGGACCAAGAATGTACCCCTGGGGGACTTTGGTGGATTTTTGTATGATATGTATAACTATGTAACTATATACACTATTTATCTATGTGCACTGAACATATATATTTTAACTTTCACGTAGAGTCTTAAGCACAAGACATTTTGCACACACTCGCACACACACACACACACACGCACACACACACACACACACACACACACACACACGCACATACTTTGAAACTACACAGTATGATATATGAGAAAGCATGTAACCTATGTAGTTGTAAGATCATATATTATAAGATTGTGCCACTTGCTGTGTAAGCTGTGTAATAATTAGGATTAATGAGTGATGTTTGACCGTGCCATGACCTATTGTGATAAGCCGAAGCCAAAGGGTAGCCGGAGTCCTGACTGGCCTCTGGCCAAGACCTTGGCCGCTACTTGACCCCAGCTGTGTTTGGCGGGAAAGTTACCCAGCAGCAGGGGGTGGGGATACTGGTCCCTATATATTAGGGGACCAGAGGACACCCCAGCACTTTTTTCCCCTCTGCTGTTTCCCTCTGTCCGTCTCTGTGTTTCTCTACTGTCTGTGCTTAAGGCTGTACACCCCGGGGTTTTGCTTTGCTTGCTGTCTGCTATGTAATTTTCTTGCTAAATGTCTGTATGTATTTTTCCTGCTGTTCATATGATTCAGTGTATTAAACTCTTTTCCAAGAATTCTACTCTTTTCCAGAGTGTCTTGATTTTAATTGGATCTAAAAGGGTTGGATCTCCACATCGTTGGTGGGAGAAGGTTATCATGATGGCTTCAAAATTTGCGACCACAGGACCCCACAAGAAAGTGATGCTTTTGAGGATGATGTATCCCCAATCTAACTAAAAAGGTTTGGTTGGACAGGTAAGATTTAAACCACTCCAATGCAGTCCTTTGATTCCGACACAGTGCTCAAGCCGAGAGATAAGAATCCCATGATCTACGGTATCAAAGGCAGCACGGAGGTCTAATAGTATTAAAATGCAGAATCTCCCAAGTCAGTAAAAGTTAAAAGGTCATTAAAAAGTGCAGTTTCAGTGCTGTGATGCATTTTAAAACCAGACTGAAATACTTCACTAATGCCATTTGTTAGAGTGAATTGTTAAATGTTGTCATTTTTATGCTTGTCATCTCTACAAAAGGAATTCCACTGTCCCCCTCCCCAGATTCTCGAGGTTCTGGGTGGGGGGCTGCAGTCTTTTATTACAGACACATCCTTGTGCTTTTTGATGTAAGCTTCCTGCGTTTACGACCCTTTGGTCAGCAGGAGGTGACACACACACACACACATACATACAGTGCCTTGTCTTTGTAACCAAGGGGGGTTATGAGGCGAGGTACTATTGTTTTGTGTGAACTGTGTTCCCAATAAAAGGCAGCAATCGGAGGCCGGATTTGGGGTCATTTTCGTGGCGGACACAGACGAGGCCTCCCTTGCAAGTAATCGATCGATCGCTGACTGTCTTGTTTTCTTTCATGGTGAATAAGTCTCTAAAACCAGCGGGGCTTGTGGAAACCATTTTTATCTTGAAAGGTCTGGAGCTGAAGAAGGACAACTTTCTCTAGGACTTTAGAAAGAAAAGGCAATTTAGAAATTGGTCTGTAGTTGGATAAAACTGCTGGATCCAGGTTAGGTTTTTTAATAGGTTCCACCACTGCATGTTTAAAGTCGGCAGGGACACACCCAGACTGAAGACTGCTATTGACAATAGACAGCAAACTCATACCCACAGTGTTAAAAACATCTTTCAGTAAACGAGATGGGACCATATTCAGAGTACATCTTGTGGGTTTCAAGTTGCACCGAACTGCAACAAGGGTTTTCCCTGTCACCCTGTCTCTTCAACCAAAGATCTGAAGAAGCTCTGGCCACACGTGTGTTACCAAAAGTCACAACCTTCAAGATTCAAGAGCTTTATTGTCAATACAGTAGTATACACAGTATACAGTGTACCAAAATTCTGTTTCATCCTATTCCCCCCATGGCGCCTTTGTAAGTATATGAAAGATATGTCTCCAAGAGATATAAAACTAGAAACAACAAATAAATAACGTGCTAAATCTTGGTAAAATTAAGGGATACAAAGGTACTAATTACTAACTATACAATACTATACAATACTAACTGTACGATAAACAAAGACAGGACAGAGACAATACAAAGTGGATTGTGCAGTGGTATTGAATACCAGGTTGAGTCATTGTCAGGATATTACAGACGAGACATGACAAAGACATGTGCAAGATGTGCAAATGTAGTTTAGTTTAGATATGTGTTTAGTCCCTACGTGACTGAGTGTGCAAATAAGCATATTGTTCCCAGGTGGATTGTGTAAGTTTTTGTTGTTTTTGAGTTTTTTCACGAGTATTGTAAGGTGTTTGTAAAGGTGTTTGTGTATATCAGTCCTTTGGTGGTATTAAGTTGAGGGCTCTGACTGCTTGGGGGAAGAAGCTCTTGCAGTGTCTCCTGTTACAGTTTTGATCCTTCAAAACCGTCTGCTAGATGGAAAGAAGGAGAACGGTGCATGTCAGGGGTGGAAAGTGTCCTTCACTATGCTGTTCGCACGTCGGATGATGTGTCTGTCATAGAGTTGGAAGATGGGTGGGAGAGAGCCTCCAATGACCCTCTCTGCTGTCCTCACTATCCGCTACAGAGACTTCTTTTCAGCGAGGGTGCAGTTTCCTTACTAGATAGTGATGTAGCAGCAGAGGACTCTCTCAATAGTTCCCTGGCAAAATGATGTGAGGATGGGAGGAGGGAGACTGGCCTTCTTCAGTTTCCTAAGAAAGACACTGTTGGGCTTTCTTCATGATGCTGGTGGTGTTCAGGTTCCAAGAGAGGTCATCTGATATGTGCACACCCAGGAACTTCACACT
This sequence comes from Perissodus microlepis, assembly GCF_051167445.1. NCBI lineage: Eukaryota > Metazoa > Chordata > Actinopteri > Cichliformes > Cichlidae > Perissodus > Perissodus microlepis. The sequence continues at coordinate 37,419,515 of NC_140477.1, forward strand.
GTTGACCATCTTAACAGCAGATGATGTGCAGTGGGTGTTGGTCATTGAGCTCTTCCTGACGTTAACAACCATCTCTTTAGTCTTCTGAACATTTAGAGACAGGTTGTTATTCTGACACCAGTCCACCAGGTGTTGTACCTCCTCTATGTATTTAGACTCGTTGTTGTTGGTGATGAGACCCACCACTGTTGTGTCATCTGCAAACTTGATGATGTGATTTGAGCTGTACTGTGTAGTATTGTCATGTGTTAGCAGGGTGAACAGCAGTGGGCTAAGCACACAGCCCTGCGGCGATCCTGTACTCAGTCTGAGAACTTTGGAGGTTTTATCTCCTAGTTAGAAAGTCCAAGATCCAATTGCAGAGGGGGGTGTTTATCCTTGTCAGTCCAACTTCTTTACCAGCTCCTGGGGAATGACTGTGTTGAATGCTGAGCTGAAGTCAGTAAACGGTATTCTGACATAAGTGTCCTTTTTGTCAAGATGGGAGAGAGAAAGGTGAAGAGCAGACAAAATGGCATCATCTGTGGAGGGGTTTGGGCTGTATGCAAACTGTAGTGGGTCCAGATTTGGTGGAAGTTGTGTATTAATGTGCCTCAATACCAGCCTCTCAAAGCACTTTGTGAAGATGGGCGTAAGTGCCACCGGCCGGTAGTCATTGAGTGCACTTCTTTGGCACCGGGATGATTTCCGTGGTTTTGAGGTATGCAGGTACCACAGCTGAGCTCAGTGATGTATTTAGGACAGACACGTGCAGAGGGGGGGGCTAGAGGGGCTTGAGCCCCTTTCCTGATGGGTGCCCAAAGTGCCCTTTTGTTGAGGCAACTTTTTAAAAAACAATTATTTGTTTATTTTTTTTATGTGTGTGGGCGTGCGGAGTCCTGTCTGTGCCTCTCAACAATAATATTTAACTATTAGTCACAGTTTTGCTAAATAAAAGGATCTGGCTTGCATCAGTCACATGATCACATTTAACCAATGATCGCCCTTGACGGCAGAACGCGCTGGTTACGAGGCGGGAACGAGCTCACAAAGAGCACGCGCATTTTTAGCGGTCCGGAGCTGTAGGAGAAACACAAGTTAACTCAGAGACACAGACTGATGCGACAAAACCAGTAAGTAGGTGTACAGCGTAAACTGTAGTGTGTAGCACCCAGGAGTATTGGCTTATTACGTACACGTTGGTAAGCTGTCTTGTTTCAACTGACGAACTGAAACAAACGAGCGTGCTGTGTGTGCAACAGCGTGACAAACATTACCTGTCCTTTTATTAACTGCACAAGTAGTGCTGGTCACAGCTGCTGGCTACCTGTGTAAGGCTGTCATGGGTCTGTAGCTCTGTCACCGTTTTAGGGAACATATTTAGTTTTACAGTATTTAGAACATATTTAGTTTTAAAGTAAGTTTCCGGGCTTTTCCTGCCTTTCTGGAGGGATTATATTTCACTAAAAAAACGATCTAATATGCATGTCCACATAATTATGCATTATTATAATTATAATATATTAAAAAACACACGCTGTATTTTAAAGAACATACATTAAGAAGCAGATTATATTAGATTTATATTTTAAATAAGACAAAATTTGGATTTTACAGCAGTAAAATGATTGTATCTCTACAGTTTAAAAATGTAATAAGCTTTGCCCCTGCACAGGGTGGATAGTGAAACAAATGGAATCATCATAATGACATGATTTCATATTTATTACTTCCCCCTCCTCATTGCTTTATTATTGTAGCTCTAGTAATAAATAATAATGTAAGGATTCTGGATCAGCACCGTGATGCCCATAGTATATACAGTATTGTTACGATCCAATGTTGTCAGTGTTTTGTTTTAGGCGTGACTGTTATGTGTTTCCTGTTTTACTTTGAAGGTCTGTCTTATCTCAGTGTGTTCAGGTTACGCTTCCTTGTCTTGTCAGTTCTGATTTGCCCCAGCTGTGTTTCCCTCCTGTTGTCCATTCCCTGATTGCTCCCTCTATGTATTTAAGCCCTGTGTTTCAGTTTGTCATTGTCGCGATCTCCCCCTCTCTACTAGCCTCCACCATCCAACAAATCGCATGAGCTTTTGAGTCGGTTTTTTTTTGATAGAGTGTCTGTGCAGAGTGAGTTGCAAGTATAACCGTGTGTGTGTGTGTGTGTGTGTATGTGTGTATGTGTCTGGTGTTGGTATCTTAGTTTTGTAAATAGCTGTAAATAGATTTGTAAAGTAGCAATTGAGTATTTTGTTCACCTTGTATATATTGTTCACTGCAGCAGCTTAGTAGGCGTGAGAAGTCATTTTTGTTGATTAAGTTTTCTCCTGTTTTTCATGTAGAAAGTTAGGTAAGTGAATTGTCTTTTGTTTGGTTTTAATTTTGTGTAGGAAAGCGTAGGGACCATTACGGAGTTTTGTTTGTTATTTTTGGCACTGCTCACTGCTGAAGCAAATAAATGGCTGCTTAGCACTTTAAAAGATATTGTTGTTTGGGTTCTTGCTTGGGTGGAGTGTGAGTGGGCCAACTTCTTGTTGTGTTCAAGACACGCCTAGACTAAGAACGTAACAGTATTCTGAAGAAGGTCTAAAATGTCACTGTGTGTGTTATTTAGATGGATTTTTAAAAAAATGATTACTCATGATATAACATCGTCCAGACATGGCTGGTAAGGACATGAGGAGGAAACAGTAGGAGCTGTGTGAGGCTACTAAAGGCAGGGCTATAACATTTTTCTGTCATCATTTTATTATAGATTAAGTGCAAGAGTTGTTAGGTGTGGATAATTAGATTATAGTTTATTGCAATAGCAAGTTGTGCCTTGTTCTCACATAGACAGCAAGTGGAGAGTGATTGCATTTTGTTATTATCTCATGACACTTGTTTAATCAGCTACCATCTCTCCTATGGACTTTTTAATGTCTACAGTGTCAGATCAGCACAGCCCCGCCCTCCAGCACTATCCACAGCAACCCCTCAACAGCAACATTGTACCCATCAGGTAAAACATCGGCTACGTTTGCTTTGCCTTGTTGCCCATATTAGATTCTTGATGAATATGTGCTGTTGTTATTCAGCCTGGTTCAATGTGCCCCTTTTTAACTTTGAGCACCCGCCCCTTTAAACCTCTCTGCACGGCCCTGCTAAGGACCTTTTGTGATGCTGTGGTGGCGTCTGCTATTTTCTACGCTGTGGTCTGCTGGAGTGGTGGAATGGCAGAGAAGGATGGGGGGAAACTCAACAAACTGGTCAGCAGGGCCAGCTCTGTCCTGGACTGTCCGCTGAAGTCCATCGAGCAGGTTGGTTAGGAGAGGATGTTGTCTAAGCAAACATCCATCATGGACAACACCTCCCACTCCCTGCATGCGACTGTAGGAGCACTGAGCAGCTGGTTCAGCAGTAGACTTTTACACCCACAGTGTAGGAAGGAGCGCTACTGCAGGTCATTCTTACCAGCAGCTGTCAGACTCTATAATGCAGCTTAACATTCTTTTGGTTGGATGTGCAAAATGGCACCTTTGTGTTTGGCGCCTGTGTGTTTGGCACGCCGTCAACCGCTCTTTTTTTTATCTGTCTGATTTTATTGTTTTTAGCTAATGTTGTGCAACATGTCAGTTCAATACTGTCATATGATCGCCAGACTTTATTGAAAGTTGGCTCATCCACCAAAGTTTCAGTTTGGTTTGGTAAAGCCAGGGTTTTCTGCCTCCCTACCTGGGAGCAGTACCATTGCGCTGGCATCCCCTACCACTGCCACCAGATATGCGGAAGCGACGCAGGAGACGGGGTACCCATGGAGGTCGCCTCGTTAAGCTGAGAATCCGGATTTCTTACCTTCCTCACGATCTACGCTCCGTTCGTCAGTCTTTTCCACGACTCTTGGTACCATCGCGTGCTCTGGTTCCTGTGGATTCCTGGTTGGTTCCTGTTGTCGGCTCTATCGGGAGCAGCCCTGTTAAATCATTCCCTCTTCTGCATCTGTATTGGAGGGGAATGGACCGATCAAACCTTCGACCGGTGGATCTGGTTGTCACTGCCGCGGAGGTCTCAACCAGCTCCGCTCAGGTTGGGTTTAATAAATGCCAATCGGTGGCGAATAAGACCTTCATCCTGAAGGATTTCTTTTCTTCCCATGCATTGGATTTCCTCTGTTTGACTGAAACCTGGAGTTCACCCGGTTAGTTAAGCGCCTTTTCTGAACTGCTGCCCGCTGGCTGTGCTTATTTTAGCGCTCCGAGAGCTTCTGGTCGTGGCAGGGCTGTTGTTTTTAAAGCACACTTTGAGTTTAAGCAACTATCTTCAAGGACAGGCCAAACCAGCTTTGAACTTTGTTTGTGTGAACTGGGCCACTCGCCTTCATTGCTGTGTGCAATAATTTATCGGCCTCCTAAATATAACAAGGAGTTTATATGTGAGTTTTCTGAGTTTCTCGCTGACTGTGCATCCCGGTATGACCAGGTCCTGCTGCTCAGTGTTTAATATACACGTCTGTTGCCCAGGGAAGCCCCTGGCTAAGGAATTCATGGACCTGGTGAACTCTTTTAATCTTGTTCAATCTGTTAAATGTGCCACTCAAGAACATGGTCACACATTGGATTTGGTGTTATCATATGGGTTATCTGTCCATAACATACATGTGGAGGATGCTGTATTCTCTGACCAGATGCCCATTGTATTTGACGTTGTTCCTCTTAGTCCTGTTAAACGGGCTGCACCTATGCGATGCCATCATGCCTTCGGCTCAGATACTGCTGAGCATTTTTCAACACTATTTGAACAATTTGTGTCCAGTCCCTCTGAGTCGTCCTCCGTAGATGGATTACTATCTCATCTGGACTCTGTTTGTAAATCTGCCCTTGATGTTGTTGCACCTCTAACACTCAGGCAGTGTAAACCCAAGGCCAGTCCTTGGCTAACCGATTTTACTCGAGCCATTAGAAGAGACTGTAGGAGATGTGAAAGACGATGGAAAAAGTGCAGGCTCTACGTCTCTCTGGAAGCTCTTAAGACGAGCTGGAAAGCTTACCAGAGGGCAGTAAAGACTACCAAAAACTCCTATTTTTCTCAACTTATTGCTGTTAATTCACATGTTCTGTATAATACCATAAATTCTGTACTGAATGCAGAGGATCGTGTTCTTTTGCAGTCTTCTGAGGTTATGTGTAATAAGTTTCTTAATTTCTTTGTGGATACCCATATGGAAAAGAAATAGAAAAAACTTATAAAAGACTTGCATAAGATGTGGCCTACTTCATATAGTGAATCATATAAGGCTTATATGATTTACTCATGAAAGTGGCCACTTTCATATATTGTTTTAGTAAGTAAGTTTCATTTATATAATTTTTCTAGGGATCTTATATCTGTTTTCACTCTTGTATGCTTTTCATACAAGTTTCACACAAGACAGATACAAACTTTATAAGATTTATATATATCTTTTCCATATGGGTAAGGTTGCCAGTTTGAGACCCTCCACTGTTGACCTGGCTGCATGTTCCCTGTTTAAATTTGCTTATTGCTTTCCAACCAATTGTTCTACCTGAACTAGAGAAGCTTGTGTTAACGGCTAACCCGTGTGGTTCTCCGAATTATGTCGCTTATCCCAGTTTTCTAAAAAAGGTGTTTCCTACTGTTGGACCACATATTCTGAACCTAATCAATACCAGCCTCTTGTCAGGTCAAGTACCAAGCGAGTTTAAGCATGCAGTTATTCATCCCTTACTTAAGAAGCCAGGCTCAGATAGTTCAGTTATGTCAAACTTTAGACCCATCTCTAAACTTCCTTTTCTGAGTAAGATCTTGGAAAAGGTTGTTCACACTCAGCTGATGGATTATCTAAACAACTCTCAAATGTTTGAAGTTTTTCAGTCCGGCTTTAAGCCGTTTCATAGCACAGAGCTGTCTCTGTGCTATGATTATTAGTCAATGCCCGATCATTGACTAATAAATCGTTCGTGCTTAACGATTTTATATCTTCTAAAAAACTGGACTTCTTATTTCTGACCGAGACCTGGCAGCGGGACTTGGACTATTCGTCTCTCATTGAAATGTGCCCGAACGGCTATTCCGTCATCAGCCAGCCTCGGGGATCTGGTCGTGGAGGAGGTCTCGTGGTGGCATTTCAGGGCTTTTTCAACTGCCGTTCAGTGAAAGTTGGACACTTTCTTTCCTTTGAATTACAGCTTATTAAAATCGGAAGTAAGGATCCTTTTTATTGTGCTGTGGTGTATCGTCCACCCGGCCCAAATAGCTTGTTTTTATCGGAGTTTAACGACTTCCTGTCCTCTACTATGAGGTTGTCCAGACTGCTTTTAGTTGGATTTTAACATACATGTTGATGATGACTCCGACCTCTTTGCCAGAGGTTTTATCAACATTATGGATTCTTTTCATTTCACCCAGCATGTGTCCGGCCCCACACATAACAAAGGACCCACGCTGGACCTTGTTTTTTCTTTGGGTTTGAATATTGATTCTATTTGTTCTGAGGACATCTTTATCTGATCATCACTGTATTCTTTTTAACATGTCTTTTCATGAGCCTTTGTCTCCTGTTCACCAGACAATTATCTCGCGCATCATAAATTCCTCCACAGCGCAGAATTTCTCGGATGCTTTTAATTTAACACTATCTCCGCAGAACGGCGTTGATTTCTTAACAGATCTATTTTAATAACCATTGTTTTTCGATTTTAGATGAAATCTGTCCGGTTAAAATGAGACCCGTTTCTGTTTCCAAGTCCTTACCCTGGCTAAATGACAACATCCGCTCCATAAAACGTGATTGTCGTAAAGCTGAGCGCTTATGGAGGAAAACTCATTTAAATGTTCATCTCCTTTACTTAAAGGATCTTTTAGCCTCTTTTAACAATGCAATTAGAGATGCGAGGGCTGCTTATTTTTCTCATCTGGTTGCAAAGAGCAGAGGTAATCCTAAGGTATTATTTGACACTATTACTGATATTATTACTCCTGCTCCACCTGCTGCCATTATTTCTTCTAATGAAGACTGCGAAACATTTCTTTTTTTTTTTTTTTTTTTTTTTTTTTTTTTTTCTAGAAAAAATTAGTAATGTAAGGAAAAAATTGTCCCCATCTGCATTGTCAGTTCCTACGCCAGCTCGGCCTGTCGTTTTAGAAAGCTTTTTACCCGTCTCACTATCAGAGCTGGAAAAAATAGTTAATGCAACAAAAGCATCCTCCTGTTCACTCGACATTTTACCCGCATCGTTATTCAAAAATGTCTTCCACTCTATTGGTCCCTGTGTGCTCACTATAGTTAACACCTCACTGGGATCTGGTAAAGTCCCTGCTTATTTTAAAACTGCTGTTATACACCCCCTGTTAAAAAAGCCTATGCTGGACCCATCTCTCACTAGCAATTGCAGACCAATCTCAAAAATACCGTTAATTGCTAAGATATTAGAGAAGGTTGTGGCTAAGCAGCTTACAGCAGTTTTAGACAAACCTAATATCTTTGACAAATTTCAGTCTGGCTTTCGTAGAGCTCATTCTACTGAAACAGCCCTTCTTAGAGTTTCCAATGACATTCTGATGCAGAACGATGCAGGAAAGTGTTCTGTACTCCTAATGTTGGACCTCACGTCAGCCTTTGACACCGTTGACCATTATATTTTGCTTGAAAGGCTGAAATACTGGGTTGGTGTATCTGGGTCTGCCTTAGTGGTTCTCCTCGTATCTCTATGAACGATACTTTTCTGTGGCGGTTTCTAAGTACAGGTCATCTTCCACGTCCCTGTCCTATGGTGTGCCACAAGGTTCTGTGCTGGGGCCCTTATTGTTTTTAATATATCTACTTCCTCTCCAGCATATCTTGAGCCCCTTTGAGGACATTTGCTACCACTGCTACGCAGACGACATCCAGCTATATATATCTTTTAAACCTGAAGATGTTTCTAAGCTGCAGATTCTAATTGTGTGCTTAGAAACCATCAAAGGTTGGATGGCTGACAACTTCCTCCAACTTAATGAAGAAAAGACTGAAGTCCTTCTATGTGCTCCGGACAGACATGTACCTAACATAATGAATGCTCTTGGTCCTCTTTCAACATTTGTGAAATCGTCTATCAGGAACCTCGGGGTAACCTTTGATTCTGCTCTTACCCTGGATGTCCACGTCAAATCTCTGGTTCGGTCCTGTTTCTATCATTTAAGAAACATTTCTAAATTGAGCCCCATAGTATCTCATACTGAACTGGAGATTGTTATTCATGCATTCATTTCATCACGATTGGACTACTGTAATTCACTGTTTACATGTCTAAACAAAAACTCCTTGGAGCGTCTGCAGATTGTCCAAAATGCTGCAGCAAGGCTTCTGACAACACCGTTGCTTATACAGCTGCACTGGCTCCCCATTGAATTCAGAGTCCACTTTAAGATTCTGGTTCTGACATTTAAGGCTCTTCAAGAACAAGCACCAGCGTACATCATTGAACTTTTACAGCCCTATGCCCCTAGTAGGTCCCTGAGGTCTTGTGATCAGGGCCTACTTGTTATTCAGTATACAAGACTGAAAACCAAGGGTGATAGAGCTTTTGCTACTGTGGCCGCCAGACTGTGGAATTCTCTTCCTCAGAACTTAAGATCTGCAGACTCAGTGATCACTTTTAAAAAAACAGCTAAAAACACATCTTTTTAAAATTGCATTTTGTTAACTTTTGACTGTTTTTGTTTTATACTTTGTGAAGCACTTTGTGATCTTTTATCTAGAAATGTGCTATATAAATAAAATTTTACTTACTTACTCTCATAAAGGTTATGAACAATATTCTGGTAACGACAGACTGTGGTAAACACGTAGTGCTTATACTACTAGATATGACTGCTGCATTTGACACAGTGGATCACAACCTGCTGATCTCTCGATTACAGCTTTGTGTGGGCATTTCTGGCTTTGCACTCCTGTGAATAAAATCATATCTCTCTACCACAGGGATCTATTTTTGGGCCATTACTGTTTACATTGTATCTCCTGCCACTGGGTGCGATCTTTCGTAAACACAAAGTTTCATTTCATCTATATGCTGATGATTGCCAGCTTTATTTTCCTTTCAGTCATTCTGATAGCTCCCAAATTAGACTCCTGCTTGATTGCCTTAGTGATGTAAAGTCATGGATGGCTCTAAACTTTTTAAATTTTAATGAACGTAAAACGGAAGCAATTCTGTTCGGCCCGAATCGTTCCTCTGATATCCCTGATGTTGACCTTGCTGCTCTGACCCCTCACCTGAAGAGCTCGATTACCAATCTTGGGTTAAAAATCGACTCTGCACTTACTTTTGATGGCCACGTGAATGGGGTGGTGAAATCGTCATTCTATCAAGTCAGGCATCTGTCGAAGGTTAAACCTTTTCTTTCAAGGCGTGACTTGGAGACTGTTATCCACGCTTTTATAACCTCACGCTTGGATTATTGCAACTCCCTTTTAATAGGGGTTGGACCGGGCACTCTGACACGCCTGCAACTAGTCCAGAATGCTGCGGCACGGTTTTTATCTGGTAGAAGGAAATTTGAGCACATTACTCTGGTTCTGGCCTCCCTGCACTGGCTTCCAATTCAATTTAGGATTCATTTTAAAGTTCTTTTATTGGTTTTTAAATCCTTAAATGGTCTGGCACCTGCATATTTGTCTGATTTGCTGAAGCCCTATGTCCCCACTCGTTCACTTCGTTCAGCTGAGCAGCTGTGGCTCTCAGTCCCCAAATCAAGGCTGAAACTGAGAGGAGACCGAGCGTTCTCTATTGTGGCTCCTAAGCTTTGGAATAATCTTCCTCTTCACATTAGCCAATCGACGTCAGTGCTGGTTTTTAAATCTAGATTGAAAATGCATTTTTATTTGCTGGCTTTTGACTCAGTGGTTAACTGACTTGTATTTACTTATAGTTTATTGTTTTTGCTGTTTATTATTTTATCATATTTATTCTTATTGTATCTCTTATATTTCTATTGTTCAGCACTTTGGTCAGCCTTGTGTGTTTTTAAGGTGCTATATAAATAAACTATGATGATGGTCATCTTACTGACCAGCCTGTTTGTTTACTGTACATTTTTTACATATCTCTGTACAACTTTGTACAAAACTGCAAACACTCAGTTTGTCTCAAACCTAGTGTCAACAAATAGTCACAAGCCTCAGGTACTTTATAATGTTTTTAATTGTATTTTTAATCCACATGATAATGTTGGAGCTGTACCTTGACTAAATATGTCTGATGATTTTTTTTGGCATTTACCAATTTCAGCTATTAGGTCTTATGCCTCGTCTCCTACTGCCTCAGACCCCAGTGTTCCTCCTGTGTGCTCAGCTGTCTTAGAGCAGTTGGAGTCTGTCTCGAAGTAAATTGTTGTCATCACACCGTCCGTCAGATCGTCTTTCCCCAAGTCTGCTGAAAAATGCTCTTAATACTGTTTGGCCCTTTGTCCAGAGATTAATCAACACTTCCCTTGCTACAGGTGTCCCATCATGTTTTAAGCAAGCTCTAGTTCAGCCTCTTCTTGAAAAACAGAATCTGGACCCAACTGTTCTGGCTAATTACAGGCCAATTTCCAAGTTTCCCTTTCTTTCAAAAGTTC